>NW_027069531.1:1748611-1908789 GCF_002906115.3 Quercus suber | reverse complement strand
TCTTTGCAAACAGTTGAAATCCTCAATCAGTCTAATCAACTCCCCCTTCTTCAATAAAACTTCTTTGTTTAGCTTTTTGGCTTTCTCCTTAGCTGTCTTAGCTTCCTCATAAAGCTTCTCGGCCTGGCAAGATGCTGTGTAAAACTTTGACATAGCCTATAGATGGACAAAGGACAGTTGTAAATTTTGTTTAACTTTTGTTTTAAACGTAAAGAAAACAAAACAAAGACGAATGAAATTTATATACATTAAAGAGGTCATGTATGGTAGAGCATTCAAAGTCTTTCACTGACATAGTATAACATGAATTTACTTCATTGTTAGTGATTATCCCCTTGAATGTCCTCCATGCATAACTCTCATCCAGTACCAGGTTAGGAGGACTTTCAGACGACTCTGAGGGATAAGCCTTACGAGGAGCTATGTTTGAAGGGGGAGGATCAGTTTGGACAAGATGGACCATTTGGATGGGCTCCACATCGACTGAATGGTCGTCTAGATTTACCATCGGAGGTGCAAACTTAGGAACCTTAGGAAGAGAAGCCTTTCCAGGTTTTTGTTTCTTAGGACCTCGACGACTTGGAAGGTTGTCCAGATCCACAGTATTGGATATAGATTTAGACTTTCTCTTCCCTGTTTGGATGGAAGTTTTTTGACGATTGGTGGTGCAGTTGAATCCTCGTCCCCACTAGTTATGGTTTTCTCTTTGTTCTCCTTATTGTAGTTATTCCTGCGATGAGGAAGATTAAGTTTCAAAAAAAAAAAAAAAAAGGAAGGAAAAAGTGACTAGAAAAGGAAAATGGACGATACTTACTTTGACGAGTTGTTTCCTCGTGACCAAGATTCTCAGCAGTAGGTACTGGCCGAGACCCCATGTAGCTAGATGACTGAGAGTCACTAAATCGTAAAAAGTTCTCCCAGGAAGGTATGTACTTGGTCAATTCGATCCAAGTAAAATTTGTCCAAGCATGGATGAACAACAGCTGCATCAATAAAAAAGAAATTGGGGTTAAATGATTGAAAGTTAGAAAATATATAAAGAGAAATAAAATAAAATGGAAGGAGACATACCTTCAGGACGAATACGACCTAGAGGGCTGGTAAAAGGTAGGAAGGGGGCATTACCCACATCAACTGGGTCCCCAGCCTAATTTCCAGAATAATAAAAAATTCTTTTTTCCAGAACTTGTCAGACGAGCTATGACCCTTTATTAAATTATAGTAGGAGCCTCTGGGCGAGAACTGGTAAAAACCAGCAGACTTCTTTATCTCTAAAGGCTTATAATAATAAAGGAACTCGTTCACTATGATAGGACAGTTCCCTTCCAATGCCTCACACCATAGTAGTTGCATGGCAACTACTGTTCTCCATCCACTAGGGTTGAGCTGGTTAGGTCCAATAAGCAACCTATGGAGAAGACCTCTACAAAAGGAATTAAGTGGAAACCTAAGGCTAGCTAAAAGGTAAGATGTATATACTCCTAAACCAGAAGAAGGAGAACAACACCATTCTCCTTCCGTGGGTAGACGATGGTTGAACTCAATAGGGATGTGGTATCTATCTACAAGGGTTTTTAATTTAGGGCGTCTAGGGTGGACACTACTTCAAGAGCACAGCTATATATCACATTATCCTTTTCCTCCTCCTCGTCTTGAGAAACGCTAGGTGGCTCTCTAGACGAGCTAGTCCCAGCCCCTGATGCCATCCTACGTTGCATTTCCTGGAATTCTCAAATAGAATGCCAGGAACCCTAGATGAGTAATGCTCGTAGAGGAACTACTACTGTAGCTCTTACTACCATCACCACTCTCATAACTCCTAGAAGAAGCATCATGGTACTCGTCTATCTCTCTCTTTCTATACTACTAGACGAAGACATGATTAAAATAAAGATTAAGATGAAAAACCTAAAAAAGGAAGAGGAGATACCTAAGAACTAGGATGAAGAGCTAGACGAGACTCTTGGACGAGATGGTAGAAGGGAGATTATGAGAAAGGTGAAGGGCAGGAAAGAAATGTACCTATTTATAAGGGCCCAGAAGCAGGTCAACGAAGCGACGCCAGCCATTTAGAAGAAGACATGTGACTGTCCCTTTGAAAAATGCAATCAACGTGATGGGTCAACTAATGAAATCACGACACGTGGTCTCAAAAAAAATAAGGAGGATGAGGATCGGATTAGAACCATAAAAAAGTAAATCTATCCTTGGACGACCCCTGGACAAGGGGCAATTGATGGATAGCAAAATTAACCATCTTTGGTTCATCCATGGGGATTGTTCGTGAGCGTTAGTCAGCCAAATGTTTGAATAAGTCGTGAGCAAAAGAGTCGTCCATGGCAAAAATCACCTGACACCATCTATGCATAAAAGTGTATTCCTTGAGCAAAGTACATGGACGACTATACAACAGTTGGGAAAATCCTCAAGAATAGACTCACTCGTGTATGGAAGATTCAAGTCACAAAACCTTGTAGCAATTACCCAACCCACATTTATCGCCCTAACTTCCACCAGCGGTTATAGCTCCTATAACAGTTAAGGAAGTTATGTCCGGATTCACTAATTTCCACAAATCTTGGGGTAGTTATTAAGATTATAACCACTCCAAGGTTCTCTATATAAGGACCAGTCTGAATCAAACGAAAAGAGGTACATTCTGATATTTTTACTCCTAAAAACTTGGAACTCCATTGTTGTGAGAAACTAACTTAGCTATCGAAGAGTATTTGGCCAGTCCACCCCGGTCTCCTTTGATAGAGTGTTCATTTTTGTAGGCTTTTGCTACAACTATCAGCCCATTGAAGCCAGAGTGTTCAGTCTATTGATTCTGTGAAGCATCACAACCAATGTTTCCTCTTTTCTTTTGTTTTTGTTTTGTTTTTTTTTTTTTTTTTTTTTGGGGATAAGAAAGCCAAAACACTTTTATTGCAACCGTGAAAAAGAGAGTACATCATGGATAAGAACTTGCTCAATATAGCAAGGATCCTCTTCAATCTAAGCAATATAGTCATCTATACTAGATGCATTTTTTGCTAGAAGGTGTGCAGGTTTGTTCCCTTGTCTTCGTATATGGGACAAATCAGCCCTCCTGCATTCGTTATGCATGTCTTGCATCCCTTGGACAATTGAAGCCACAGAAGAGGGAGGTGGCGACGTTCTACAGAGAGCATTAAAGATAACAAGTGAGTCCCCTTCCAATACACTCTTGGGAAGGTGTTAGGCACCTAAGATCGCCCAACCCTAAGGTTGGTCTCCCATCATTGTTTCTTATACCTTAACCCTATTAAAAACTAGCTAACACTCATGTCCTAGATTCATACACACACTAACATGCATCTAGCATACAACATGGCATCATCATCCCAAAACACATACATATCCATCCATAAAGCGCAAGAAACCAACCCACACATATACAACCCTAGCATTCATCTAACATGGCATCAAAGCATATTCAAGGTAGCAACATGTAATCATATCACAAATGCATAAACATTTCCAATGCATGACTTACCTTTGACTTACCTTGTAGCAACTCAGCACCTATGACATTTATGCGTGAGCATGTGAATGAATGTTCATGTTATCAAAACAAGGAAAACACTAAAAAAACCCTAACTCTAATATGTGATAGCAAACCAAGGAATTAAACATGTGAAACATGGGCATTGAAAGCATAAAAGCATGGAAAAGAGACTAAACAAACAAACATATGGAAGTAGAAACAAAACAAACAAACAAAAATTTAGGGTTTTTGGGCAATGGCTTCACGCATGCTAGAACAAGCTTGTGTGCGCATAATCAAGCCCGCGTGCACAGGCAAGATTATGCGTACACAAGTCCTTGTCCAGAAAACCTAAAAAAAGCAAAAAACATAATTCTAACAACCTAGCATGCTCAAAACATAAACAGAACTATATACTACCCCATGCGAACATGCATAAACATAAATCAAACCAAAAACAAGATTAAAACAAGAAAAGAAAGACAGAAAATAAAAAGAAAGCTAGAAAGAATACCTTAAAGAAAAAAGCACCTAGGCTTGATTTTTTATTGTTCCTCTCAGTCAAATCTATTCACAAACCAATAAGAAAGTGATTAGCAATGTTAAACTAAAAGAATTGGGGACAGAAAAGGTCTTAATCAAATAAAATTGACTTGAGGGTGTTTTTCTTAGAGATTCCTTTCCGTCTCCTTCCAGCTCTTCGTCGCTTCTTTCTACTTATGTTGATTGTATTTAGCTCGAGCTCTCCGTCGGTTTCACGTAAGTTCTCTTCTCTCCCTTTCTCTTTTTGCTCATTAATATGTTTCATTAAACATCTACTAGTCCATTTTTTTGTGGGTTAGAGTGAGTAGATTCTTAGTTTTAATTCATCGCCTGTAGGTGAAAGAATGTCAAAAAATAGTGGAGCAACGAGTGAACGTTCCGTGTCTGCCTGTATGGAGTCAAGTAATGAGGAGTCTTATTCATTAGGATGTCAATATGCGTTTGAGGAGCCATCCACTCTGAGAGGGAGACATTCACTTATTCTCCTTAAGAGAAGGATGAAATCAACCCATCGGGCCAATCTAGTAGAACAATCATTCTCCCTAACATTTGGTTAGTTAATAACTTCCCAGTGAGTATGAGAAAGGACATTTATGGTAGGCTCAGGCCTCGCTTTCAGATTTTTGACGATGTCCCTATGAGGAAAGGTACCAAAGGGGAGAAATGCTACACTGGTTGTTCGCACGAGGTTGGATTTTATGAGGCGGCCTTTATTATGGGTTTGAGGTTGCCTCTAAACCACCTCCACCATCGGTTGGCAGATTACTTGGGTATATCCATCTATGAGATAGCCCTTAATGCTTGGAGGATCTTTATAGGTGCTGAAGTGTTATGGGGTAAACTAAGCGGGGGTAACTGTTCCTTGGCGCTTGAGGAATTTTTCTACTACTATAAACCACAGGAGATAGCCACGTCTTTGGGTTTTTATAATTTTGTGTGCCGTTATGCCAATTTGAGGTTGATGTCTAGAATGCCTGACTCCAACCATACATGGAAGAGTTAGTTTTTCTTTGTCTGGGGGGCCAATTGGGTGTTCAAACTCGACAAGTAGGACACCATTAGTGATTTTTATGACCATGCTTGGGAATTTTGAACGAGTCTGGTAGGTCATCCATCGCCTATATTGGTCCGTTGGTTTTATTTTCCTCGTTAGGCTAACTGTTTACATGTTTTTTTTCCAACCAAGGACTTGCCAGTGATTACTCCCAAACAAGAGGATTTTCTTACACAGGTGTTGGATGTCCCTTTTGTGCGAAGGCCTTGGAAGAGACTCGTCACCCTTGACACTCTACACACCTATTGTGGTGGGCCCGTTCCGACCTTAAAAGGCTGACGACTTGGTAAAATTACTAGAATTCGTAAGTATTTTTGTTTTCCTGTCGCTAGTGTTTCAAATCTTTCCCATCGCTTTTGTTTTAAATTGTTCTTGTCACTTTTGTTTCGAATTGTTCAGTCTTTAACCTCTTTGTCCTTTTCAGAATGGAACCTATTAAGAACAAGCAAGCACAAGTCAAGAAGGTTGTTGCCCTTTGGACCAAGCAAGCAGTCAATGTCCCCCTCTCATCATCCATAAACCAAAAAAGGAAGTCATCATTGAAGGGTGGTCCGAGAGCAAAAAGGGCTCATGACTCGTTAGCTCCCTCCATTGCTTTGGATTCCACTTCTTCCATCCTTGAACCCCATTGGCACAATGTGGGAAAGGGCTTGATGATCTCCCTAGGTCCCCCCGTCCCTTTGTTGGTGAGGAGCCAAGAGTAAGCCGTTGAGACGGCCTGATCTCTTGTTCGTGACCTTGACATTGACAATTTCTCAGAACATAAGACTGAAGCTTTAGGCGATTTGGGCCTTTTTAATTGGTGAAGGTGACCAATTGTTCCCTCTGACTTAGTAGTTTTCCTATAAATTCCTACCTCACCTAATCATTTTTCTATTTCTAGGGCTTAGTGAGGATGAGGGCACTTAAGATAAGGTGCATTGCTAAGGAGGTGTCGGTCAAGAGACTGAGGAACCGCTTGGCCAATGAGGAGGCAAAGCTGAATACTTATAAGGATGGCATGCAGACCCTTGGTGCTAAAGTTAAAGGGCTGAGGGAGAAACTGGGCCAACTGGGGGCAGCGCTTGTCGAGCTGAGGAGTTAGAAAAAGAGAACACCAATTTGGTGACAGAGTTAGAGGCCCTTCGTAAGTAGATAGACCAAATAAACGCTGATGTCGTTATTGAATTCCAGTTGTCTCAACCTTACTTTGACAAGCTGGGGGTCTAATATGGTGACAGTTTCGAGGACTTCAGCAAACAGGTGACCCTTCTCTTTCCCAAGGTGGATTTCTCCCAAGTCCAGATAGAGTCCCCTATCCCTATGACACCCCACGGTTGATGCCCGCAATGAAGGGGACGCCATTCTTGGAGGGACGGAGGTTGGCCCTTCTGTGGTTGATGGGACCGATGGTTATGTGAAGGAGGAAATCGACGAGCCAACTCAACTGAATGATCCAGATGATGCCCATACCTAAGTAGTTTCCTTTGTTTTTCTTTTTTCTTTTCTTTTTTTTTTTTGTACTTTTTTTTTTTTGGAAAACAATTAAGGTGCCTTGTTTTTGGCCTAGCAATGTGATGAGACACTTTATTTATCATATTTGATGCCTCTATTGGTTTTATGTGCTTGAATTTCAACATACACACACACACACACATATATATATATTCTTGATGTTTTGAAACCGTTGGTCAAATTGTGTAATTGTTTTGATTGTTGGCACTGTTGGTTTCCCTTTGGGTTAAATTTAAAACATTCTAAGAGGCTAGGCACCTGTCGGCATCCTTAATCATTAGTCTTCCCTTTGGGTGAGGCTTAGAATATTTTAGCAACTAAGCACCCATCGGTGTCCTTGGTCGTAAGTCTTCCCTTTGGTTGAGACTTAGAATATTTTAGGCGACCAGGCACCCGTTGGTGTCCTTGGTCGTCAATAGGACTCGATTTTCTACCAATTTCTTGTTTGTGGATATGATTTCTTGAGAATAGTTTCTTTATTAAAAATAACTTGAACATAAAAATGTTGCCAACCTTGCCCATCAGGCCTTTAGGAGCCCTACTGAAAACTTGAAAACTTAACGGTCTACATAACTTAAAAGGGAAAGCAATAACATAGTTCGTAGTTTTTGGCACTACAGGTAGTATCTCCTTAGGTGCTCGGCATTCTATGGGTGGTGTAGCTTTTTCTTGTCGAGTGTCTCTAAGTGGTAGGTGCCTCTCCTATAGCATCCGACGATCTTGTGGCCTACAAAGGCCACTTAAGTCTGAATTTTAAGACTATGGGCTTTGTGGATTTTCCCTTTTAAAAGGATTTTTGTATGTTTTGGACATCTAACCTTTTAAAAGGATTTTGTTGCTCTTCCCTGCATTGTTGGATTTCTCTTTGACCAGCTTTGTGCACAGATTGGTTGTGGAAACGGGCCAATAGGCCGCGTTGGGACCAAGCCCAATTCCTACATCCAGTATCTCATAATTTTTAGCCTGCTCAAAGGCCCACAAGTTTTTGCGTGGGTCGGGCTTGAAGGACATTCTTCAACAGGGTTCCACAGGAAGCAGCATCAACATTAATTTTATATATTTACTCATTTTTTTATCAACATATTTATTCATTTAAAAGAAAGATAATCAGCTTAACCTTTTATTATATTTTTATATGTGCTGACTGAATATTAATCTTATCTATGGACCATCTTAGAACACACCAGAACATAGAGTAAACATGACCAATATGATGTTGTGGTGGAGTAGAATAAAAGGGAAAGTAGATCTGGTGAAGGTGCGAAAATCGTAGTGATAAAGGCAAGATTTCATTGGTAATTCACATTGTAACACCCGTTGATCCCAAAGATAAGAACAACATACATGATACGGAATCATTTCAAATTTCAGAATCACTACATAAGCATCAATTTCTGCAACATATCTAAACCACAATCATCTAGATTCCAATTTATTTATTTATTTATTTTTCCACAAACACACAGGGTAGTTTTTGCTCTTTGGCTTACAAAGCAAAGAGCAAGTTACTTGCTAATATTATGATGGTACTAACCTTGGCCTGGCAGCGTTAGTTCTTTCTCTCCCCCGTAGGAGTTCTTTCTCTCCACCTCCGTGTGGGTCTCTCTATCACCTCTGGTGATCATTCCCTACCACTGGGTGGTTCTTTCCCTCCACCTCTGCGTGGATTTACTCTACCTTCAGAGCGTAGACTTCCTTTATCCCTACCCTCACTATGGGTCTCCTTTATCAAATCTGAGGTGCCCAAAGCTTTCCCCAAAACCCATTTGAGTTACCCACATTTTCAAACCCATCCTCACGGGTTAGCCAGGGGGACAATCAGGGGTGATACTTTGTGGGTCTGGTTTGTCCTCCCTGTACAGAGGGTCAGCTGGCCGGATGGGAAACTGATGCGCGTTTTGGCCAAACCCACAGCGGGGTCGATAGAAGCCCAGATGGAGGTCTCGCTGCAACAAATCACGGTCAAAGCCAAACCAACGCCAACCTTCGTCAATGAATGGAACTTCGGTGAGGGACCTTCCAAACGGTAAAATTTCTAATGTGTTAGTGTTTGCGCTATTTTCAGACTTGGTTTATTTTGCATATGGGTTCGTGATGATATCAACGGGATGTGGGAGTAATTATTTGTGTGGGTGGCTATTATTCCAATTGTTAGTCTTGTATTGGGTAAGTGGAGTCTATACTGGAACTATTGGGGTGTTAGTCAGGTTTTTATTGCGTTACAGAGTTACAGAGGATCAAATTAACAGATCCAACGGGGGTGGATGGTTGCTAGCCCCACCGATCACAATGGATGTCCTGAGTTGGAACTGCCGGGGGTTGGGAAACCAACGCGCAGTAAATGTCCTCTCCAACTTGGTGAAGGATAAGAAACCCAAAATTATTTTTCTCATGGAGACTAAGCAAACAGTGGACGAAATTGGAAAGTTGAAGAAGAGTTTGCACTATCAAGGAGGATTGGTAGTACCATGTGATAGAAGTTGGGGAGGAAGACGGGGAGGACTAGCAATGCTTTGGAAAGAAGATGTTGAACTGCACATACAAACTTATTCACCGCATCATATCGATGCTATCATTTGCACGGACCTAGGACCTCCATGGAGGATTACTGGATTTTATGGGTACCCTGAGGAAAGTCACAAACATGAGTCTTGGATTTTATTGCGCCATCTCCATTCTAGAATGTCAATGCCGTGGGTGTGCATCGGAGACTACAATGAAATTCTATCCTCTGATGAAAAACAAGGGCGGGTTGAGAAGGCTTTTCCCCCAATGCTAGCCTTCCGAAATACACTGGCTCACTGTGAGCTGATCGACTTGGGCTTTCATGGGGGAAAATTCACATGGAATAATGGCAGGCCTGGGATGGAGTTCGTTTAGGAGAGAATTGATAGGGCCTGTGCAAATCAAGATTGGAGAGATTTGTTCCCAAGGAGTCGAGTATTGCATCTCTCGGCTTCTTATTCGGACCATATCCCAATCATGTTGGCCATACAAGCAAACAGTGAAGAGAAGAGGAAAAAGAAGTTTCCTAGGAGATTTGAGGAAAAATGGGCTTCCCATCCGGAGTGTAGGCAGATTATTGAAGAAGCATGGCGACAAAGGGTAGAAAGTGGCAGCCCAATGTTTTGTTTATTTCAAAAGATAAGAAACACACGGTTGGCTTTGATAAGGTAGGAAAAGAGGGCTTTTGGAGATACTAAAGCGTCTCTTCAACAAAAGCAACGGTTGTTGGAGGAGTTGACTTGTAGAAACGACTCAACACTTTTGGGAAGAATAAGGGAAACAAAACCAGAAATTAATATCAGGCTGCACCATGAAGAGTTGGCATGGAGGCAGAGATCTAGAGCAATCTGGTTACCTGCTGGAGATAAAAACACAAAGTTTTTTCACCAGAGGGCAACCCAAAGGAAACGTAAAAACTAGATCTTGGGGGTGTTTAACACAACAGGGGAATGGTGTACGGATGATGAACAGATTGCAGACACAGCTGTGGGGTACTTCCAAAACTTATTTACTTCAGGCCAAACTGATGATGAAGCTGTTGACCAAGTCCTTGAAGCAGTGGATCAACGTGTTACTGTTGACATGAATACATCATTGTTGGAGCCGTTCACAGGAGATGAGGTACGAAGAGCTTTGTTTCAAATGCACCCCTTAAAGGCACCGGGGCCGGACGGTATGTCTCCATTCTTTTTCCAAAAATATTGGAGCATAGTTGGGCATGACATGACTAGTGCTATCCTGTCGGCACTTAATTCTGGTCGATTACTTCATAAAATGAACTATACTTACATTGTCTTGGTGCCCAAAAAGAATGACCCGCAAAGTCTTAGTGATTTTTGACCCATCAGTCTTGGCAATGTGATCTCTCGGATTTTCTCAAAGGTCCTAGCTAACCGTTTGAAGCAGATCTTACCAAGTGTGATCTCTGAGGCTCAGAGTGCTTTTATACCGGAAAGAATTATTACAGATAACACTACCGTTGCCTTTGAAGTACTCCACAGGATGAGAAATAGACGAAGGGGTAAGGATGGTCAAGTGGTGATCAAATTGGACATAAGCAAGGCTTATGACCGTGTAGAGTGGCTATTCTTAAGGAAGATGATGATTAGATTGGGGTTTGATGAGAGGTGGGTGACACTTGCAATGGAGACAATTCATACAGCTTCATACTCGGTTCTTGTAAATGGTGAACCTAAAGGTTTTATACAACCCACAAGAGGGATCAAGCAAGGTGACCCGCTTTCACCATACTTATTCCTATTATGCGCTGAGGGTCTTTCAGCCATGCTTAGGAGAGCCGAGGAGCAGAAAAGAATACAAGGAATACTCTCTTGTAGAGGGGGAGTCCGGGTCTCTCATCTCCTATTTGCTGACGATTGCCTGCTGTTCTGTCAGGCTAGGATAGAGGAATGTCAGAACCTTCTACACCTCCTACATAGTTATGAAATGGCATCCGGCCAGGCTATTAACAGAGAGAAGACAACCCTCTTCTTTAGCAAAAACACTAGGGCAAACATCAAGAGGACTGTACAAAACATGATGGGAGCACAAATATTTCATGACTGTGAGCATTACCTTGGGCTACCCATGATTACAGGTAAATCTAAAACAAACACTTTCAAAGGAGTGAGGGAGAAAATTACAAGGAAAGTAACCGGGTGGAAAGAGAAGTTTATCTCAAAGGCGGGAAGGGAAGTACTCATAAAAACGGTTGCCCAAGCAGTACCAACTTATGTGATGAGTATTTTCAAGATTCCAAAGCAAATATGTGAGGATATCAATTCCGTCTTGGCACAGTATTGGTGGGGTCAGCTGCGTAATGAGGGAAGGGTTCATTGGATAAGTTGGAATAGGCTGTGCAAGTCGAAGAAGATGGGCGGAATGGGTTTCGCGATTTACATGCCTTTAATCTAGCCTTGCTCGCTAAACAAGCATGGAAATTGGTTCAGCAAACGGACTCTCTATTTTACCGTATTTATAAGGCCAGATATTTTCCAACCTCCACATTTCTGGATGCTGAGATGGGCCACAATCCATCATACGTTTGGCGCAGTCTTCTCTCGGCGAGGGAGGTAATCTTGGCAGGCTCAGGATGGCAAGTTGGTAACGGTGAAACCATAAAAATTTTGTCCCATGAATGGCTCCCTCACCCCCCGGGGCTGATTGGGGATATAACAGAGAATATGTGTGTGAAGGAGCTTATTAATCAGCAGACGAAGCAATGGGATCGAGGGAAAGTGAACTCTTTGTTTGATGAAGCCACTCGGCAAGAAATTTTGGCGACACCACTCACACGGGTGGAGGAGGAGGATAAAGTGATATGGAAGGATAATAAGGCCCATGGCTTCTCTGTCAAGTCTGCTTATCAGGTGGTGTTAAGGCTGGCTCATCAGCAAGTTGGGGAGTGTTCTCAAAATAGGAGTAATGAAAAGATTTGGAAGCATATCTGGACTCTAAATGTACCCCCAAAAGTCCGGAATTTTATATGGCGAGTGTGCTCAAACATATTACCCACTAGAGAGAATTTGCATAGGAGGAAGATAGCAGTGGATCCACGATGTGAATTCTATAAGCAACAACCTGAATCAGTTTGTCATGTGCTGTGGGAATGTCCATTTGCTCGCAATACATGGGCTGTTGTAAGAGGCAGACTGCAAAAATGTCCAAATGCGGTTGCTGATTTTTTCGATCTGCTCAGGTTGCTGCAGAGTAGGCTTGATCGTAGTGACCTTGAGGTCTGGGCTATAACGGCATGGGCCCTATGGAATGCTAGGAACAAATTCTATTTTGAAAATATGCAAATGCAGTCGAAAGCCATTACTGATGGGGCCTTAGCCTTGCTGACAGAATATCAAAGGCTGATGGAAGCACAGGCCAACTCTTGAGGTTTCATTCTTTAGTTTTATATTGTTGTTTTTTCTTCTTTTCATTTGTTTCCCTGCTAAGCCCCATGGGTGGCTTTGTTGTCTGGTTCTGCATGCCACTGGAAATATGTCTCCAGTGATCCAAATTCTTGCTGTTTGTATCCCTCTGTTTTCAAGGAATAAAACTCTGCCGTTTTTTTCAAAAAAAAAAAAAAAAAAATAATTCTGCAACATATCTAAACCACAATCATCTAGATTCCAATTTATTTATTTATTTATTTTTCCACAAACACACAGGGTAGTTTTTGCTCTTTTGCTTACAAAGCAAAGAGCAAGTTACTTGCTAATATTATGATGGTACTAACCTTGGCCAGGCAGCATCTCCTAATGTTGTGATGTCCACCACCACGACCATGTTCATGTCCTCCTCCTCCTCCTCCTCCATGTAGGGGCAGCGCCTCCTTATGGCCAAAGTGGTCCCAGGATCACCCTAACCTGATTTTTTTTTTTTTTTTTATCATAATAATTTAAAATTTTATATTTATCTACCTTTAAAAAAAATTTGGGAACACTCTGAATTTTTTTTATACCAATAATATTAAATTTTGGTCCATAATTTGAGCAACTTAATAATATATTAGGGTCTTTCAAGCAAAAAGAACCATATGCTTTTACATTCTTTTAAGCCTATATTATGACTTTATTTTTAGTTTTTGCTTTACCTGACACACTGTCATTATAAGACTATTTTTCCTCAAAAATATTATAATATATATTATACAACTAATTGGTCAAAGTCACGTAAATTTAGCATTTTTTCATTGTACAACTACTTTTCCTTTTTCTTTTCTGATAATTTTGATTAAAAAAAATAGTAGTTTTAGTTAATTAAGTGAATAAACTTAAAAAGTTACTTAATTTTTATATAACATCAATTAATTCATTATATATAAAATAAACTTTTTATTTTTATGATTATAATTAAATATGTGATTGTCCTTTCTAAGGAAATTTGATTAAATTTACACGAAAAGTGTCACTAAATATTATGTTTTTAAATTTTGCTATCATATTATTAGTAATAAACTTATTATATTTTTATTTATATAATTTAAAATTTTATTAATTATATTATTTATGACATCACCGGTTCGACTATTGATCCGACCGAAAAACCAGTAACTAGTCCCTTTTTTGGTTCTTTTACCGTATTGGTTTATAAAACCATGGAAAAAATCCAAAAAAAAAAAAAAAAAAAAAANGAAAAAATCCAAAAAAAAAAAAAAAAAAAACTTGAACGAAAATCTGGAAAAAAAAAATTATTATAAAACCACTAACAAGGCTCAAACCAAATGCCAATAGAAAAGCCCAATACAAGATCAATGTCATCTCAGACTAAGACTATCACTACTCCAACACCAACATGATTACGCTTTTTAATTCAACAAATATTTAAAAAAAAATCCTCACAGTAAACAAAATCAATCCAGTGATATTCAACAGAAAATAAAAGTCAAGATTATCGTGATTTCCTTGACTATGAATATAGGTAACTTGTATGGCATAAACACAACACAAGGAAAAAAAAGGGGAAAAAAATTCGATGTTCAAGAGAGAGAGATTGTAAATGACAAAGCCCTGGGAGAAAAAAAAAATCAAGGTTTTCATTATCAAGTTCCATTCATTGATGATTCTAAAGAAAAGAAGATGGTTCCATTCGTAGATGCCTTGATGGCATAAACAAAACCCAGGAGGATAATGGTTGTATGCAATTTTTTTTTGATATGTTGCAGCACTATTTAAAAAGGATTATTTGAATTTTATTTGTTGAAGTTGTTATTGTAGATTAGAGAATAGCTATTAGTTAAGGATTTTTTAATAAGGGATAATTATTTTTTATTTTAAATGAAGAAAAAAAAATGATTCTTTGTAATAAAAACGCAACTATACAAGGGTTGGTTATTCATAAAGTATAGTTATTGTTATTTCATTAGAGGTTCTATTATACCAAACGGTGCTAATTGTGTTTAGAAAGAGCTTCCTTAACCTCATAGTTACCCTCGCTCCGTCATAGTATATAATAAATGGTAGTGTAGGGAAGCAAAAGGTAATAACTTGATAATTATTAAGATAAACTTTACGTACCCACCCCCACACTAGAATGGCACAATAATTATAATCTCCCACAGAAATATACCAATAGTAAATCCCATCATCATTATAAACATAGTGCTACATTATTAAATAAGAAACCAGTAGTTTATCCAAAAATAAATAAATAAGTAAATAAACCAAAGATTTTCCTTTTATCTTCAATATAAATGGGCCCTATATATATTAGAACATCAACAGACTTGGATCCTATTCAAGTCCTTTATTTTATTTATTTATTTATTGATGGACAAGTCCTTTATTCTTTATGCAAATACTTATTTTGTCACCCCATTTATATTGGTATGGGGTCTATAAGCACTGATGCAATATTATCTTTCATCTCTTTTCCAACGTGAGTGTAGTTATCCCCTTCCTTGTAAATGACATCTATTACTCATGTATGATTAAGACAATGCATAAGTAGAGGCATGGGAACAACAGTAGGTCTTATACACTCTTCATTAATGTCCTTCCATGCATTAGCAACTTGCCTATTGAATTCATCATGAATTACTTACTCTAAGACACCATGTTGCTTCATGTAGCATTTGATTGCTAAGGGAGAATGCCCTCTCTCTTGCGCAAACTACATACAAAGTTTTTAAAAAGGGTAAGCAGAAAGTTGGAAACACATGAAATAGACCTCTCACACTAGCTTGTGAAACTTGATAAGATTTTTTGATCACATACCTTATGTGACTTCATGTCATCCATGAGTCTACCAATTACGGATGAAGCTGTAATAATCTTAGGGTTGCTGAAGGTCCAATCAAATGCCTCTTTTGTAACGATGTCACCCATGCCAAGGAAAGAGATAGTTGTGAGCATAGGTAAACCAGAGCTTTTAAGTGCAACATGCATATACTCCTTCATTGTTGGGATATAATTTTGGTAGAACCATTTGGCTTAATCAAAGTAGGCCTGAACCAAACGTTTCATCTAAGGTTTAAACAAGATGAATGAAATAAGTATGTAGCATGAAAAAGTAGACAAAAAAACATGAAAAGTTAAGTTGCTTGACGCTTACAGCATCTTTTGCATAGCTAACGCAGTATGATCTTTATTTCTTGGCCAACTCATTTTCAATTGCTTCAAATACATCAAAGAGTGCACGACAACATATTTGCATGTATTTTGGAAGTTGATCTATGCAGCTAATATCCCACTTGAAAATATCATGTACCAATTACAAGAGTTAGATTGACATTATATATCATAGTCTTAACATATATATTAATTGATTCAATTTATGAACCTCTCAATTGCTTCTATGAAGGGTTCGAGTTCTTCAAGTGTGCCATAAGCATCATATATATCATCTAGAATAGATGTCATGGAAATAACTTTGGTTAGTATTTTTCTTGCAAGTGAATATTGGGGCTCAAAGTAGACTGAGACTATCCAAAAGTAGCATTCAACAATCCTATCTCTTGCAAAAGGTAGCTTCGTTGCAAAATCTAAATCTTTCCACCACCGACAATTTGAAAATAACAATTAATATTAATTGATTGTAAATAACCAATATTTATAGCAAAATGTTAGGGTTGCTATAAATTTTACTACAGAAAACTAATAAATTGTTGTATCAAGAATATGTTTACTACTATATACCACTTCAACAATCTAATAAATGAATTTTGAATTAATATTTTGGGTAAATTACAACTTACACACACCTATGTTTTAGTAAAAATTTAAGTTGCCTACCTGTGCTTTGAAATTGTACCCACTTGAGGTTAGTTCAGTTAGATTTTCTTAACCACTTCTTTTAAAAACATGGCCAAATATGTGATTTTACTTCACTTTTATGTTTCTTTCCTCCAAAACCACGAAAAACATAAAAATACAAGATCAAATAATATTAAAAAAAAAAAAATCTCGTGGAACACTTACATCATGCAATTTCAAATCACAGGTAGGCAACTTAAATTTTGGTCAAACCTCAGGGGGGTAAAGTGTCAAATTTTAAACCACAGGTAGGTAACTTAAATTTTAGCTGAACCACAGGTAGGTAAATTGTAATTTGACCTGTTTTATTATTATTATTTGTAACACGTTATTTTGCAAGGTTTATATAGTAGAATCTCTAGTATTCTCTTCATTATTTCCAAAAATATTCGTACTTTGTCTTTTTGGATCATGGTTTTAGAACTAATTACCTTGTGATATAACTAAGTTCCTCTTTGTGCAATGACTGCACTAGATTGAAATCTAATATAGAAAGCTGAGCAAAACTTTGTTATGTGAAGCATCTTGTTCATAGAAAGAAATATATCGCCAAGCCTTTAGCTGTGGTATGCCTTTGTGCAAGGGCTGCTTTAGGGAACAAGTTATTTGTGCTGCCAACAGATTGCCTATAAGGGATGCTATGGACTTAAGGTAAGTGGTAGTGAACTCAAGGGTCTCATCAAGAATGTCTTCTCCATGCATCTTTAGATGTGTAGCTTCATAGAAGGCTAGCATGCCATCAATGTTATTGGTCAAGCTTTCCTAGAATTGACCATCTTCGTCTTTGAATTTTTTGAGAACATCTGTTTATCAAAAACCAAACTTGTTTATAGAAAAAAAATGTACCTAACTTGCTATTACATGAAGAAATTAATCATACTTAGGTCTTACCACATGAAACCTTAAATTCTTCTTAGCGTAGTAGTCGAAAACTAAAGGAAACTTTGTAGAGATCATCAACATCAATTTTGTCATTAAAAGTCATGTATATATGTTCTAGAGCTTCTTGGATTTCTCTTTCAAAGTGGTAAGCGACGTCGAGGCATTGGAGTGCATCAATTAAGCCCAGTTGTTGTGAAAGATGACTCGTGGCAAAGAGCTCATTTCTCACCTCATCTTTCAGCTCTTCAACTTCATGTACTTTATGGAAATGAATATCCTATACCATGAGTTGCATGAACAACTAATTATATTGTAACAAAAAAATGCTAAAAATATTATAAATTTTACTGCGTAATTTTCATAAATTGGGGTAGCAAATAATCTTGTTACCTTGCCTTAGAAGTATTGCTGATGAAACGGTCACCCCAAATGCTTGGGTGGAAATTTGCTGTCCGGCAAACAACCTCTAATTTGGCATTTTGGGATGGAGCCCCTAAGACTTGGATAGACATATTTTTTCTAAGTTCAAGGAGGAGTCTAAGTTTTGAATGGTATGATGGGATTTGTTCTCTGTGAACTTCTTGACCACAATGTAGAAAGCCTTCAAGGCCATGGTATTTATAAAGCAATGGAGAGAAAGGTAGGTGAGTGAGCTTTATGAAATAGATTAGAAAAGTCAGTAAAGTACAATTTTTTTATGCACATCCCTTAAGGCCCAAAGTTTAGCTAGGAAACTCACGGGGGCGGTGCCACCTTATGGCTAGAGTGGTCCCAAGACCACCTTGACCTGATTTTTTTTATTTTTTATATACATAATGATTTAAAATTTTATATTTATCTACTTTTAAAAAAAAATTTAGGAGCACCATGAATTTTTTTTACGCCAGTAAAATTAAATTTTGGTCCATAATTTGAGCAAATTAATAATATATTAGGGTCTTTCAAGCAAAAAGAATCACATGCTTTTATATTCTTTAAAACCTATATTATGGCTTTACTTTTAGTTTTTGCTTTACTTGACATACTGTCATTGTATGACTATTTTTTCTCAGAAACATTATAATATTTATTATACAACTAATTGGTTAAAGTCACGTAAATTTAGCTTTTTTTCATTATGCAACTACTTTTCTTTTTTCTTTTTCCGATAATTTTGATTAAAAAAAAAATAGTAGTTTTAGTTAATTAAGTGAATAAACTTAAAAAGTTACTTAATTTTTATATAACATCAATTAATTCATTATACATATGTATATATATATATATATAAATAAATTTTTTATTTTTATGATTATAATTAAACATGTGATTGTCCATTCTAAGGAAATTNGCCAAAAAAAAAAAAAAAAAAAAAAAAAACAACTTGAATGAAAATATGGAAAAGAAAAATTATAATAAAACCACTAATAAGGCCCAAACCAAATGCCAATAGAAAAGCCCAGTATAAGATCAATCTCATCTTAGACTAAGACTATCATTACTCCAACACCAACACGATTACGTTTTTAATTCAACAAATATTTAAAAAAAAAAAAAAAATCTTCATTGTCTCAATGCCTCGCAGATTCACAAGTCATTAAACAATTTAAACTAAAACTAAATCAAACCTAAAGGCTAAAAGGAAATAAGAAACTCGCTTACTCTCCCTAACCATCACTGTCCATCCCTATTCAGCAACACTAATAACAACCACAACTGAACTTCACAAGTTTTATGTTGTAAAGCTTTATGTATTTGCATGTATTTATTATTATTATTATTGTTGTTGTTGTTGTTGTCGTCGTCGTCGTTGTCAATATATAAATTTCTCTTTTTATTAGATTGTGTAATTTATACTTCTTGAGGAACACCCTGAAAAAAATTCTTAGAGCTGCCACTACCTCTATCTCCATGACCATGCCCATGTCCACCTTAATGACCAGGGCCTCCATGATGCCCAGGTCCTTGAGGACCCTGACCATGTCTATCTTTATGACCCTCTCCATAGCCATGACATTGCCCATCTTTATGTCCCTCTTCATGACCATGACCATGGCTGCCGGGGCTTCCATGATGCCAAGTCCTTGAGAACTAGGACCTCCATGGTGTCCCTCACCATGAGGTGGTGTTCGAGATGACCCTAATGAGACATTATCCTAAGCTTTTCTTAGAAATTCAGACTATTGAATACAGGATAAGATAAGAGACAAAGTAGCCTGTGATGAATTATTAGGTGTATTATATAAGATGGGAAGTGGGGTCAATTTGACCATCACACACATGGTTTTGTTTGCAATTACTTTGGTTTTGGTGGAGGATAGCATTATTATAATTTTAAAAAAGACTCCTGTCGCGACCCGACCTTCGTGGCTTCACTAACGTTTCGCCACATGACATTCAAAGACATGTATATCGTTTTTTTTCTTTATTTTTTAGTTGTTACATTAACGGGCAGAGATATTTCTCAAAAAAAAAAAAAAAAGGGCAGAGATAGACTCGAACCTTTGGATCTCATCACACGGGAACGAAGCAACCTTATATATATAACATGTATATGTACTTATGCATTCATCTTATATATATAATATGTATATATATAACATGATTGTGTGTGAGTTAAAGTAATTTTCTCATATCTCAAATCGTTATGACATGTATACACTTATGTAACCTTGCGATATTTTTAACACACAACATGTAATATTCTTTGCTACTCTTGATACATGTGTATGTACAATGTGATTTAGCCATCACAAGGTTTACATGTGTTAATGTATGCTCACTAAACTGTCTTGACTTATTTTTGAAATATAAACTTGGTTAGACTTGTTTAGTGTACGTGTATTTTGGATCTATTTCTTGTGCTCCCTTGATCATCCTTGATCATTTTTATGTCTCTCAGGTGAAGTTTTCTAACTTCTTGTACCCTTTGTTAATCATGACAAAAAAAGGGAGAAATTGTGTAGAATGTGTGGTTTCTTTTTTTGAGATTCTACATGTTAGGGGGAGAAATACATGCCTCTGTAAGGGGAGATGTGTTTCATCTTGTTAGGGGGAGTGCTTACCTCATTCTTCTTTTATACCAGTCTTGTGACCATGTTTACATAAATTGTGCTTATCTTTAATATATATATATATATATATGATGATGTATGTCTTCTTCACCTACCTCTACATGTGTTGTTTCTTTTCTATCTCCATACACATGTTTCTTATAACTTGTATGCAATCTATTAATACTGTTTCATACAAAGATGCCTTGATGAGTTTTGTTTAAAATGTTTCAGAAATATAGGTTGTCAAAGTCTAATTGCCATAAATTCTCTTTATGCAAAGTTTTTCAAGAGTTTGTGTTAGGATAGATTTTATTGTATTTAACAAGTGAGTATGAGTTGAGTGATTTATGACTTCTTTCATATGTTCATTTGTTTGTTATGGTTTTGTCACAGATTTCCAAAGGGGGAGATTGTTAAGGACATATTTTATGTAATTGGCTTATCCTTTGACAAAACGCACTTTACTTATAATTGGGTAGATCTAGGATGTATTTAATACTTCAAGGAACAAGAGTTCAAGTCTAGTATTGAAACCATGCAAATCTGTCCAAGAAACAATTGAAGAAGTACTGATTTTTTAAAGCTCGATAGCTGCTCGACATCTCTCGACAACTAGGCTATCTATCGAGATCTTTAGTTGCTTTTTATCGTAATCTCGACACCTTTCGATAGCTAGGTTAATCGATCGAGCAATTTTCTGTCCCCTCAATAGCTCCTCGATAGCTCGCAATAGATAGGCTCGACACCTGCTCGACACTTCTCGATTGATCGAGTTTTACAAAATTCAGATTTTTAGATTTGATTTTTGGCCCATGCTGACATGTATGTGTAGGGTTTCTTTTCTCACAACCCTAGACATATATAACACTTATTTTAAAGGCCGTTACATAAGAGAATATAAAGAGAACATATGCAAAAAGTGACCGATACCTTATTCTCACTGAAAGAAGTTACTGCATCTTTGCACCTTAGGGTTTTGTAACTAAGTACTTTTTGATCTTCATTGTTGATGAAGTGAAGAACTTTGCAGCCAACATCTTCTTCAAGTTGGTGAGTTACGTACTGGGAGTCGTGCATCATTGGTTAGTTACGTACTGAGATCCGTGCAAAAATGGTGGCATTCATATATTGAAAAGTTCTGAGGTTCTGAAGTGGTAAAAGGTTTTTGCTGTAAGTTCATCTACGAAGATTGTAGAATCTAGGAACAAAGATTTTGTACTAAATCTGAAACTTCTCTTTACTATAGTGGATTGCTTTTTAAGAAGGTTTCCCCCTAGATTTTTTATTGTGAAACTAGTTTGTTTTATTGGTTTTTCTAGATCATCATATCTTGTTTTAATTAATTTTTCACTGTGCATGATTTTGACATGATATTGATGTTTATTTGTTTTAACTAGTTTTATTTATAATAAATCTAATTAATAACTTGGGTTTAAAACTTGTTAATTCTATCAATCGGAGTCTAAATTTCCTAACACCCATCTTTATGTCCTTCTCCATGACCATGACCATGACCGTCGGGGCCTCCGTAATGCCTAGGTCCTTGAGGACGAGGACCTCCATGGTGTCCCTCACCGTGAGGTGGTATTCGAGATGACCCTGATGAGACATTATCCTAAGCTTTTCTTAGAAATTCAGACTATTGAATACAGGATAAGATAAGAGATAAAGTAGCCTGTGATGAATTATTAGGTGTATTATATAAGATGGGAAGTGGGGTCAATTTCACCATCACACACATGGTTTTGTCTGTAATTAATTTGGTTTTGGTGGAGGATAGCATTATTATAATTTTAAAAAAGACTCCTGTCGCGACCCGACCTTCATGGATTCACAAATGTTTCGCCACATGACATTCAAAGACATGTATATCGTTTTTTTTTTTTTTTTTAGTTGTTACATCAACGGACAGAGATAGACTCGAATCTTTAGATCTCATCACACGGGAACGAAGCAATCTTATATATATAATTTTTATTTTAAGAATTTAATTTATAAGTGAATAAAATAATTTAAAAATTAATAAAAGAGTGACTCTATATTTTAGGCAATATTTTAGTGAGAGTTAGAGTTGTATTTTTACTTGATTGTCCTTTAGTTTTGTCTCTACTTAAACATAAGGAGTTTTTTTTTTTTTTTTAGTTGTTACATCAACGGACAGAGATAGACTCGAATCTTTAGATCTCATCTCACGGGAACGAAGCAATCTTATATATATAATTTTTATTTTAAGAATTTAATTTATAAGTGAATAAAATAATTTAAAAATTAATAAAAGAGTGACTCTATATTTTAGGCAATATTTTAGTGAGAGTTAGAGTTGTATTTTTACTTGATTGTCCTTTAGTTTTGTCTCTACTTAAACATAAGGGTGCATGGGCATTTTTGAACCAAAAAAAAAATGAGGATCCCAAACTGAAAAAGTCCCTTAAATAGTAGTATAGATAATTATTTAACACTGCTAGATATAAATATTATTAGTTATAGTTTAGCATAATAATTTCTTTTTTCTTTTCACGATGCGTAGTATAAATATCTAATTGTACACATTACACTCTTTGTTTCTCTTTAATGACTACAGAATAATGAGAAAAAATGAATTGAATACCTATATATATATGTATATAATGCACAGAAATCGTCAGTGAGCTGATTGTCCTTGAATGCTCCAGTGGGTACCGAAAGAACAAGAAAACCGAAAACCAACAGAGAACACCAGTGGGGTGCTGGCTAAAAACCCTCCGAAGGTTAAGTTAGTGAAAGAAAAATCACCAAGAATTCAATAGTGTGAGAGCTAGGGATTTTCTACGTACCTTAGTTATGAGGAGACTTGGTGCTTTTATAGTGGTAAAGGGTCGACCTAGATCCCGTGAATGTAGGTTTATCCTTATGTGGGAGATGTGGAGTTTAATGCCCTGGGATCTAGGGCTTTGCTTTCCTTATTGGATAGGCGTTAGCGTGGAAAAGGGTCTTTAGACGTAGCCTACAAGTTGTCTCCATAAAAGGATTTATGAGTGATGAACACTCAAGGGCCGCGTGGGACCCACGAATCACCGGTCGATGTCATACTCCACTTGTTGGTTTCCTTGTTCGCATGTCTTCTTAACCCGTTGGCATGATCCTGCTTCCATCTGTCAGTATGGGTCAAGGTTAGCTAGTTCATCGGATACCTCTTTATGTAACCTGACAGGTCCAGCACTCTGTGGGACACACCTCATCCTAGCTCGATGGGATTATGGTCTTCTAGGGTCTGTCGAGGGTAGGGCTCATCCATCCCATAGGCCTAGACGAAAACGTCCCTATCAGTTACCCCTTACTACATCACTCGTAGAGGCATCCATCGGGCTACGAAGTATATTTAAAGAGGGGATATTCTTATCATTAATTAGCCATTCCTCGGGGTTTATGCCTTTTCTCGGGAGCATAATGTAATTTTGGTGGTAGAATGTACCATGTGGTGCTTTGCGGTTAGTTAATCTAATAGTTGCGTCCCTTCATTTCCTATGCCTCTTCGCCTTATAAATAGTCCAACCCCCCTCTTAGTCTCCCGTTTTCCATTTTTCTCTCCCTCTTGCTTTTCTTAGAGATTCCTTTCCATCGCCTCCTTGCTCTTCATCACTTCTCTCTACCCCTCTTAGTTTTCATTCATCACTTGTTGGTTTCCTTGTTCGCATGTCTTCTTAACTCGTCGGCATGATCCTACTTCCATCTGTCAGTATGGGTCAAGGTTAGCTAGTTCATCGAATACCTCTTTATGTAACCTGACAGGTCCAGCACTCCATGGGACACACCTCATCCCAGCTTGGCGGGTTTATGGTCTTCTAGGGCCCGTCGAGGGTAGGGCTTGTCCATCCTGTAGGCCTAAACGAAAACGTCCCTATCAGTTACCCCTTACTCCATCGCTCGTAGAGGCATCCATCGAGCTACGAAGTATATTTAAAGAGGGGATATTCCCGTCATTAATTAGCCATTCCTCGGGGTTTTTGCCCTTTCTCGGGAGCATAATGGAATTTTGGTGGCAAAATGTACCACGTGGCGCTTTGCAGTTAGTTAATCTTAATAGTTGCGTCCCTTCATTTCCTATGCCTCTTCGTCTTATAAATAGTCCAACCCCTCTCTTAGTCTCCCATTTTCCATTTTTCTCACCCTCTTGCTTTTCTTAGAGATTCCTTTCCATCGCCTCCCTGCTCTTCGTCACTTCTCTCTACCCCTTTTAGATTTCATTTGTCGCTTGTAGGCAAGAGAATGTCAAAAAATAGTGGAGCGACAAGTGAACGTTCCGTGTCTGCCCGTATTTATTGGGCGATGAGAGGTCTTATTCGTCGGGACGTGAGTATGCGTCTAACAAGCCATCCATTTCTAAGAGGGAGCCGTCGGCTGAGTCTTCTTTGAAGGAGGATGAAATCAACCTGTCGGGCCAATCCAGTAGAAAAATCATTCTCCCTAACACTCGTTCAGTTAATGACTTCCCAGTGAGTATGATGAAGGACATTTATGGCAGGCTCAAGCCTCACTTTTAGATTTTCGATAATGTCCCTATGAGGAAGGGTACCAAGGGGGAGAAGTGCTACACTAGTCGTTCGCACGAGGTTGGTTTTTACGAGGTGGCCTTTATTGCGGGTTTGAGGTTGCCTTTAAGCTGCCTCCACTGTCAGTTGGCAGATTACTTGGGCATATCCATCTATGATTACTTGGGCATATCCATCTATCAGATAGCCCTTGATGCTTGGAGGATCCTTCTAGATGCTAAAGTGTTACGGGGTCAACTAAGTGGGGGTAATTGTTCCTTGACGCTTGAGGAGTTTTTCTAATACTATTAACCGTAAGAGATAGCCGTGTCTTAGGGTTTTTATAATTTTGTGTGCCGTCGGGCCAATTTAAGATTGGTGTTTGGAATGCCTAACTCCAACTGTACATAGAAGAGCAGGTTTTTCTTTGTCTAGGGGGCCAATTGGGTGTGCAAATCTGACCAGTGGGACACTGTTGGTGATTTTTATGACCATGCTTGGTGAGTTTTGAATGAGTTTGGTATGTCATCCGTTGCCTATATTGGTCCATCGGTTTTATTTTCCTCGTCGGCCTAACTGTTTACATGTTTTTTAGCCAAGGACCTGCCAGTTATTACTCCTGAACAGGAGGATTTTCTTACACAGGTTTTGGACATCCCTTTTGTGCGAAGGTCTTGGAAGAGACTCGTCACCCTCGACACTCTGTATGCCTATGTGGTGGGCCTGTTCCAACCTAGAAGCCCAACGACTCGATAAAATTGCTAGAATTCAAAAGTATTTTTGTTGTCCCATTGCTTGTGTTTTCAAATCTTTCCCATCGCTTTTGTCTAAAATTGTTCCCGTTGCTTTTATTTCAAATTATTCTATCTTTAACCTCTTTGACCTTTTCATAAATGGAACCTATTAAGAACAAGCAAGCGCAGGTCAAGAAGGCCACCACCCTTCGTGCCAAGCAAGCAACCAATGTCCCCCCGTCATCGTCTGTCAGCCCAAAAAGGAAGTCATTGTTGAAGGGTGGTCTGAGCCCAAAAAGGGCTCACTTAAAATGGTCATAAATCACTTAAAATAAATTCAAATTAGGTAAAATTTGTGTTAAAATTGAAGCCTAGGATGTCTACATGCCAATAAAACAAACCTTACTCAAAAATTCTCTTTGGATCAAAAGTTATGGTCACAATAGAGAGCAAAAGTCATTTTTCAATACACTTTTTAAAGCAATTTGAACACTTTTGAGTTGTGATTACTTCCAAATTATTGTGACCTCTTTAATGTGTACTCATCATTGGGGCCGGGGACCAAAATTTATTAACGGGTACAAAATGAAATGTCTACACTATATACATGTTTCTTAAACCCATCTAGATGGCGACTCTATTTTTCACCCTCTACCTGTAATTCCCACGATTTATTCCCTCGATTTCATCGTGGGCAGTTGCACCCACAATATATTAGATCCAAAAAGCTTTTAATTTTTAAAACTTCATGTGTTCCTTTACATCCAGGTTCAAACACATTGTCGGATCATCTCCGAATTGCCGAAAATTGATTTGACAAAATTAGAAAAGATCATCTTTACAAGCTAATATTTTGAATCACCCAACTTACAGCTTGATAATTTTTTTTTTAATTTTTTTTTTTTGGGACCAAATTGAATAAAACTGGTTTATTTAGAAATTAGATATTATAATCTTTCTAATGACACCAAAAGAACTTAAATTGGAGGCCTGGAATACCATCAAACTAGCGCACACAATTAGTACCTCGAGAATGACAGAACTGTAATTACTTCGCAAGCTAGAAGAAGAGGCTCAGATTGTATTCGCACCCTTTTAGAAGGGCTCAGATATAGTACATGCCCCAGCCTCAGGCTTTTGGAATCTCTCTATAAATAAAATCCTCTAATTCTAGCCTCGTAGACGATTTCCTCGTCCCAAAATCCTCTCTCTCTCACCTCTAAGCACTAACAAAAACTCTCAAATCCTCCAAATTCATCAAAATCCCACTTCTCACATAACTCTTCATTAGTTAAGCTATTTAGTCACTTCCTCGTTTAAATCTCTCTTGATTAGTGAGATTAATTTATTGATTATTAGTTTATATTTACTATTTGCTTGATTATCTATCTTTTATTCAATTGGTTGGTTGAATATGTAAGTGGATAAGGTTCTCTATGTCGGTCCCATGGCCGACATATATAGCAACCCACACACCTAGCTTCAAATGGGTTTGGGACTTCTCTAACTTTCTGAGGTGTAATAGAATGTTAATTTTTTATTTTGATAATGGAATTCTTAAAATGTGAGTGAAATACATACTTAATATATGGAAAACTACGAATTTGAAGTACTAACTAAAAAATGAACCAGGTAAAAAAAATTGAAATGATAATATCTCAACAGTCCATTAATCTAAAAACATGATAAAATCACTGTCAACCCCCAACTTAACACTTGTATAATATAGTCCGCTTTGCTGCAAAGTTCATGATTTTAAAAATTATTTTGCTACAGTATTTTTCAGTTTTCAGTTTCAGTTTTACGTTTTCAGCTGAATCCAAACAGGCCCTTAGTCAGGACTTGTTTCCCCTTCACCTCATCCCATTTAAGAGGTATTTTGGACTTTTGGGTCCCACTATGGTATCATAGCCACAGTAACTCGAGTGAGCTTGAAGACACTACTGCCCCATAAAGTGAGCATTGACAGGGACATTAGAGGTTTTAGTGGGGGAGATTGAGATGCCATAGATTGATTTAATATAAATTGAGCGTGTTGTATGGGTGTGTGCTGATTCCTACATCAAGTATATATTGGGTTAACCTCGGCTTTATAAACAACTACAACAGACCTCAATTGTGACTAAACCAGTCTTTGTAGAGTATAGTGCAAATGTGACTAGCATTTTGCCTTAAATCGTTACCAAAAACAAAAACAAAAGAGATAAGAAATACTTTTTCACATCAACATTGCACAAACACAAAATTTATATCTTTGCACAATTTATTAAGGTGACAAACTATAGTTAGAATAATATATTACTTTCAGATTAGAATACCACTCATCACTTTTATGGAAAACTCTAGAGACACACCTAAATACACATCCAAATCGACAACATTCTTAAGTTTTACCTTGTAATTGGTGCAACTAAATTCAATTTTTCATGAAGTACTCATGGTGGTTTCATATATAAGTGTTGTAATCCAATCACAAATTGACATCCAAATATGTTGTGAAATTGGATTTAGTTCGAGTGTATCTATAAGCATAAAGTTGTGAAAATTTTGGTGACATTTATTGTGTCATGACTCATTAGACTTTTTTTTTTCTTTCTTTTTTTGGTATCAAATTTAAAATTTAAAGTTATAAAAGTTTCTATAAAATTAAAGTTTGAGAGAGAGAGAGAGAAAATAAACCAGTTCTATAATAAAAATTAATGACAACAAATCAACCACTAATTCAAAAACCTATACAATAAGATAGTAACAATGCAATGATAACTATGTCAAGATCAGAACTGGACAAATTAGTATCCAATGATGCTCCCTTCCTTACAATATAGCAATCCTAATTCTCTATAAATAAATTATTTATAAAAAAATAATAAAAACCCAAAAGAGAGAAAGATCAACTAAAAGAACAACGGTCTCTAAAATTCTCTCAATCCTCAGAAGCATGCATCCAGTACACAGCTGCAACACATGGCAGCACAACTGCTTAGCAAACAGATAGACAAATTAATTGTTAGGTATGTCATCTATCCATAAAATAAACCTATATATAATATGTAAATCAAAAGGAGACTTGGTTTCCACTGGAGGAGGAGGATTTTGAGAGTATCCGGAGCCATCTTTTGTATGATAACCAGCCGGTGGTGGAGCTACATAATAAGCTGGTGCGGTTGAAGGTGGACGATATGCAACTGATTTTCATTTTTTACCACTCAATTTACTCAATACACCCCCATGAAAACACTCATGTAAGAAAAATAAAATAAAAATTAATGGAATATAGCAAGTGATTGGATGCATGCAAGGTTACAATTTTGTCCTTTAGGGGTGAATAACCATAACCAAAAAATGTCATATCTTTCTCCCTCAAGGTTTTAAAACTAAAGACTACATACAAATTTTAATGTGCCAAATTATTATTAAAAAAAAAAAAAACTAAATATATTGTTTTCTTTTTGGTTTTTTGCTCAAAAGATCTTAATAATTTGTATTACTGCCATTTTTTTTTTGTCCTGCCCTAGTTTACTAATCCCCTTACACATAACAACTCACACGCTTATGAAAATCAAAATATTATTCTTCTAGGGAGATGACTGTGTGCTTTGACCATTTTCTACCCCCCTTGCACATAACAACTCACACCATTTTCTATATATATATATATATATATATTATTTTATTGAATGTGTGCTTTGAAATATCATCTTTAAATTACATGTTCGCTCTATCCCCTCTGTATTGACAAAATTTCAAGATGATTATATATAGATCAATGACTATTTCTTCTGTAAAATGTTTAGATTTCAAACTTTTTGTATCTTAAAATTATACACAAAACATGAATTTATTAATCAAATAGTAAATAATCTCCAATTAACATGAAATTATTCGATATGTGTTAAGAATTATGAAAACTAAAATTCAACAGTAAGATTTTTAAAATATTAATATAATATAAAATCTTATTTAGTGGTGTAACATTCATAATTACTTGATATGTATATATAAGACTCATAAACGTACAGCTCAACACATAAGAAAATCTCATCAAACTTGTATACATAAAATGTCAACATAAATTCTGGCAAAAATTGAATACATGAACAATAAACTAAAACATGGTATGTACTAGTTACCTGCAGGTTCACTTGAACTCATCTTTGAACAAAGCTATTCAAAAATCAATGAAAGATGTGTATATGTTTTTTAGAGAGAGAAAGAGAGCAAAGTAGGAGAAGTGATAAGAAAAAGAATGAGCGAATAGATAAGGATGGATGAATGAGTGAACAGAGTTATAGTTTGGCATTGGGGGGCCATTCCCCCACAACCCCCCCCCACCCCTCCCCCGAGATTTTGAAAAACCAACAGCTATATATATGCAATAGGCTTGAGTTACAATTTAGGCCCAAGAAAAATTAAACCTGCCCCTCCCCATCTCCAAACTCTCAACACCCCCAAGTCTCCAAACTCTTGGCCCCTTTAGTAAAAAAATATGCCTAAATAAAAAGTTAGATCAACCCAAACAATTTAGTGTACATGAATAGCAGACGTTTCTTCTCTCTTCCTCCATACCCATTTATGTATTTTGTTTATCTCTTGGAATCTCCCTCCATACTATTTATGTTATTTGTATCTCTGTGTGTGACTGTATTATTTTTTTAATTAAATTTTTCTTTCTAAATTATGTTGCAAAACTGTGAAGTGTCGAGTGTGTGTGAGCATGACTTTCTATAACTTATAAAGAGAATAGATAGAGTGAGTAAGTACAGTAAAAGTAAAAAAAATTATTGTACAGTTAGTAAAAACATTTGGTTGGCTAATGGGTTGTTGAGGGAAATACATTAGCTATAACTAGCTATAAATTTATAATAAATAAATTTATAAATTGAAAACTAATAAATTATGAATTGATAATGTAAGGGTATGGTTTACAGCCCCAACCCAATATGTATGGGATAGTGGGTTAATGAGCCCAGTACAATAAATTTGTAGAGAGTGGGTCAAAAAACTAGGCCTTAGTAAATCTACCAACGGCTAGGATAGGTTTGAATGACCATCATGCAAGAACAAAACACGTAAGATTAGTTGAATGTATTGTCCGAGGAGACAAATATTCTTATAGACCAATGAAGCTGATTACAAGTGCAATTCTGGTTGCTACAGTGTTCTTTCTTTCTTTTTCTCGATCCCCTTTCCTTCAGGGGTTTTTTACATTATATACCTCCTTATTGGTGATCTTGGCCCTCTATTTGTCAACCGTTCCAGCCACCGCTCGAGTACTTGTCCCATTAGACACCCCTTCTGGCTCTCTGTGAGTCGCGGTGGCCAAGAAAACACTGTTCAGAGGTCTCCTCCACATAAATGTGGTCAAAAAAGTAGCTGCAGTGCATTTAGTGCGGAAGTGACACCTTTTCCTTAGATATTTTTGGATTTCCTTCTTTCTCTTGTGTTTACGAGACATGCTTCTGACACCATTAAGGTCGTTTTCGTCGCTGGAACACGTATTAGAGCAATGTTTGTCATGGCCAAGGAGGTACCCCTCCTCAGACTGCCTCAGTCCTCACTCCCTTTTCTTACTCGTGAGGCGCTAAGTTGGAATCTCTCAACTTATTTTTCTTTCCTCGAACATGCTAACATCCTCGGACAGGGCCCAAAGCCCAATATACCGTTTTGGGCCTTGTCCCCACAGATAAGTAATAAATTTATAATTCATTTCTTATGCATATTTTCCACATTCTTATATTTGTCTTTATTTAGTAATAATAATTATTCCTTTTTTTCTTATTAAAAAAACAAAAATGAATCCTTTTGTGAGATTCAATCTTAGAATAATTTTGCCTCCCTAACTCAAAACTCTGGCTCTATCTTTGTAGGTAATTGCTAGTTTTATGAATTGTTGTACTGCCCCCATTCTTGATTTTTTATATTTATTTTTGTTGAATACCCCCATTATTGATTTGATGATGGAGATCAGCCAAAATGATAATACATCAATTGGACTATTAGTGCTTTTACTGGAGTCCCTCTATATTAAATATTAATAAAAAATATAACATACATTTTTATATTGAGTATTGCTGGTGTCATTTAAAATGACACAACTTATGCCACAACTCACTCACGTAGCGAGTTGTAAGTTAGAGAGGTGTGATGGTAGGTCTATGTGAAGACAGACCTTTACTACTTACAACTCGCCACGTGAGTGAGTTGTAACACAAGTTATGCTATTTTATGAGGCACCAACGTCACTATTTTGTATTAGAACTAAAACCATAACATATACGTTTAAGTGGACATAGACACATTATTATTATTATTATTATTATTATTATTATTTTGTTTTTCATACCTTACCTTGCCCAAACACAATCGGTTGCACTTTTAATTTTATGCACAAAGTCCATGCAATCACTTTACAATAGATCACTCAATGCAGGACAAAGTGTAAATGGTGTGAAAACATTTATATGACAGATAATAATTTTAAAGTATGAAGATTTCTAGCGTTGGATTTACCACTAACGCTGATTAAATTGAGACAAAATTCATATTAATATTTACTTACTTTTCTTTACCTAATATGTAATGTTTTATTTTTAAAGTTTATTAGTTATCCTCCTAGGTAATATGTTCATCCAAAAAAAAAAAGTCCTAGTTGATATAAAATTATTATTATTTTACATGCAATATGAACAAATACACTTGTGTAGATTCATAACTTGACATGGTTCACGACATAAAAGTTTTTTTTTTTTTTTTTTTTGTTGTTGCTATTTTATGATAATCATATTATGAGTGAACTTTGAATCATGTAAATTTAAGAATCTATGTATTATTTAATTTTTATTTTTGAATATTTTGTTATTTTTTATGTTTAATATTTTTTTTTCACCCGAAAAAATATGGGTTTACTTACAATCCAACTCGCTTATTACAAGTTACAACTCTTTTAAGATGATCCGACATAAAACTCATTAACACATTCTTGGATATGGGCCGGTTCAATAACGTTAATCAAATGATCCTCCCCCTTTAGTTTTGGACACCAACCAAAGCCCAATTGAAGCAGACATAGATTTCAACTTTGGACTTCCCACCTAGCCCAAAAGGGCCATTATATAATTTCCCAAAACAATTTTTATTTTTATTTTTTTTAATTATCAAACAGGAAATAAAGAAAAAATTATTTGGATAATTCTAGTCAGAACAAGCAACACGGAGTGAAACTCATACACACAGCAAAACAAAGAAAAACTGAGAGAGAGAGAGAGAGAGAGCTTTCTTCCATGGCAGTTTCTTCAATCTCTGCAACACTAATTCCTTCCATTCCATTGCCCAATTCTTCTCCATTTCCTTCCAAACCAAAACTCTCTTCTTTCTCTTTCTACACTTGTAAAGCCTCAAAGCTCAAAGCCCTTAAACCCTCACTACCATCTACTAGGATTTATGCTGCTCCTGAAGTGTTGGAGTCCCCAGAAACTCTAGACCCACCTCTAGAAACCCCAGATGAGTCTGACCCTACAACCTTTGAGGTCTGTAATTCTTGCCTTTTTTGTTTTGTTTTGTTTTGCTTAAGTTCTGTTTGGTAGTAGAGAAAATGTGGGAAAAGAAAATGTATTTGTTTATCAAATTTTCTCCCTTTGACCTCAATTAATCTTAAAACGCTATTTGGGCAAATGTGTATGGTTTTTTATTTCTGGGAAACTGAAAACAGATGAGCATGAAAGCATTTGCTATGTTTGGTTGCTGAGAAAATGTGGGATTGGAAAATAGAAATATTTTCTTTAGTGCAGTTCATCAAATATCGAAAGGAGTTTGATTTTTATGGCTTTGAATTTAACATTAATTATCTGTGTTTTAGGTTGGAGATTCCGAGACACCCAGTACTTCTTCACTCAGTATTGGTGCAGATGCAGACTCGGTATATATCTTACCATTGTTTGGTTGATTTTCATGTTGTGAAAAAAAAAAGAAGAGAAAATTTTTAAGTGTTAGATTTTATTTAACTTTTTTACTCAAGAAAACTTTAAATTTCAATGAGAAGAAAAAGTCTGAATGGGTGGGGCAATATGTAATGGTTGGGATCAATAGGATGACAAACTAGATGAAATGGGTGTGTAATACTTTGTGCAATTTGGATTTTATGTCATGAGAGTAACTTTCACTGCTAAAGAAATAGATTTGAAGTCTTGTACTGTAAAATCTGTTTTTCAATGGAGTTGAAGATGAAGCTATGATTCCGAGGTGTAAGATGCTACAGGATTACATGTACAAGATTGTAATTTGGAGTTAAGTGAATCATTTCCTATTTCCATGTAAAAGATGTTCCTCAGACAGTTGAGATTAGTCAAGTTAAGTTCAGTTTTTAGTCTGGAAATGTTCTTGTTGATGAAGTAGACCCTCCTATGTCAGTTTTTCCTTTTCTTATATATTCATATGCTAGAGTTCTGACTCAACTGTTGCCTGTGAGCTGCGACTATTCCTCTCACCTATCTGATTCTGGAACGGACTTCTGTGTAAACATCAACCAATAGATCATGTAGTCACTCTTTTCAGTAATAGTACCACCTTGTTTATACTGCAGCACCTTGCTAAGCAGCAAATGTTTTGGCTTGTGACAAAGAGAACTTTTTAGTTGCTTTAGAGATTTAATTCACATCCTTCTTTACTGCTTGGGCATTAAGGATATATGAAATGGCCATATGAATAACCCTTAAGTTGTTGAAAAATAACCACAAGGCCAACAACAAAGAAGTCAGGGCTGGCTGAAAAATCAAAATATATCTTTTCTGTTAGAACTATTTGTCTGTCATTTTTTCTACCTTTCTAGTAGAATTGTAATAATCTAAAATGATGTTTTGTTTGCAGATGGCCCCAAAGCAGAAAATCAGAATTAAGCTTAGATCATACTGGGTGCCCCTAATAGAGGACTCCTGCAAGCAGATATTGGATGCTGCAAGGACTACAAATGCAAAAACCATGGGTCCTGTTCCATTACCAACCAAGAAGCGAATCTATTGCGTTCTCAAATCACCACATGTGCACAAGGATGCAAGATTCCATTTTGAGATCCGTACACACCAGCGCCTCATTGATATTCTTTACCCAACTGCGCAAACAATTGATTCTTTGATGCAACTTGATCTTCCTGCTGGTGTTGATGTGGAGGTCAAGCTCTGAAGAAACAGTGCTGCAGCTTAGGTAAATTTCTTGAATTTCCAAACTATGAGGTTAACTATGTTTTGTAGATTGCTATTTGGGGGAAAAAATTAGAGAAAAAGACTGTGATAGATGATATTTCTTTTCCTAGTTTGATTATTACTCCAACTTTCATCTTCATTAAGTAAAGCCATCAGTCCCAATTTTTTTTGCAAAAAAATTGTTGAACTTCCTATGCATTAAAGATAAAGAGTATTAAGGATGTTTGGATTTCTTGCCACAATGTTGAGTTCATTCCTAAGAGGCTAAGACTAATTCCTTAAATTCCTAGTTGTGGACTTTCATCTGCTCTACGTTGTTCTTATCGCTTTTAAATAAACTTCTTAGGTTCTTATGAATCTACTGGGTTGATCAACTAAGCTTCTTAAGTGCAAAAAAGTGGCTTTCCCGACTTTGTTGTTACAACACATCAGCCACTTTTAAAGTTACTGGAAAATGGCACTGTTTGGCTCTATCATGTAATTGTCTAACCAACGAGATGGCCAGACAAAGTGAGCAAGAGAAAACTAACTTTTGAAAACTAAAACTGAAATTGTGTAATATAAAAAACTAATGATTATCAAATATGATGGTTGCATTCTCAATTGAGAAATTATTGGAAGAGAACTGATGATGGCTGAAGAAGGGCATTTTCAGTGGCAGGTAATTTGTTATGGTGATGTCACTCAGAATTATGATCTTGATAAGATGAAAGGAGCAAAAGGTGTTATTTTGGACACTCAAAGTGCCCTGACAGTTGTTGGCCTTGTATTTCTTTCCTGGTTTATGTGTTGCATCCTGGGACAATGAACTTGAAGAGATACAGCAGAAGCAATTCTATGCGAGTATCTTGCCAATGACCCATTTGGTCTGATGGCACCTCCCTAGGTAGGGGTTGAGGGTGAGGGGAGGGGTATGGGTAGTAGCTTAAGAGATTTCTAACCATTTTAAAAAAAAAAAAATCATGCGAGTATCTCTCCTCGTTGTTTGACTATAAGTTCTTTCCAAATGACCTCTCATTGGGGCTGTAGTTCCTTTTCTGTTGCATTAGTATTTCATTTTGCCTAAATATTTCAATATAGTCTGCCTTCTATGTAAAAAGTTTTTATCCATAAAATCACCAATATTCTTGCAACAAGATATCTAGCTTTTATTTTATCCTGTACTTTCACATTTTTACTTTTCTTCTTAGGTTCTGGATTGCTTCCTAGAGCAAATATCCCTTAGAGATGTCATTGTTGAGATTTGCCTTGTAGAGGGGTGATCGCAGGAACAAGTTCATTGAACAGTTGGCCTGTTCTCAAAAGTTTCTTTTGTGGATTTCTTGTAAGCAATATCACGTAGAAAATTGAAACCGCTGACCTCTTGAAGAAAGGCATGTAGAGTTTCTCTGTGGCATTCTCATTTCCTTGTGCTTGCATTAATTGTTAGAGCTAGATGAAAAATACCAAGATGCATGACGTCTTGAATGTTTAATGAGCAGTGTTACTATTTTCTAGTTCTTGTCAGATTAGTATGTGCTGTGACACATTATCTTGTCTTTTTTTCATAAATATGAAGTTTATTTGATATAAAAGGTAGGATGAGATGAAAAGTTTACCCCATGTTACTTATAGACGTCTTGCCAAAGTCATGAAGTCCATTAGACTTGAGTGATGAGTCACCTGAGTGTCGATTATGTATTTGGTCGTGTATCTCAAAATTTACTTTGATTTCATTACCCTATAGCTTAGTGGTACTTCTGCGTCTTTCCAATAAGACTGATGAGTGCCGATCTTGAGGCCTAATACTGCTGAAACCATTTGTAGAGGGAAAAAAACTTTGATTTGATGACATCTAATTATCTGATTTGTACAAAGTTTGATGAAGTTTATTAGAAAAAACAAAGACACACTTTAAGATCTTCGTGTCCAGATATTGCTTTAACATGTCAACCTAATATTTTAATTCTAAACTGTAAATCATAAGGCCCTTTTTTCGAATGTCTCGCTTGAGCTTATCATCAAAGTAGATTATATGTTTAGACTTGGTTAATTCTCTTGTAAGGCAAGCTCGAACTTTTTCACAAGCAACATGATTAACTTATTATTTTTCTATATATAGTAAACTCTTACTCTTACCCCTTCGCAAATTTAATAACTAAATTATGGTTGAAACTATATTGTTTGAGTTAATCAAATAGCTTGATTTTCATTTATGAACTTATAAAAAATAGATCCACCAACCTTGTATTGTTGAAAGTTAATTTTTTCATATAAATATTATGTAACTTTTATTATGAAATGGATAATTTAATATCTTATGAATTTATTGACAAATTTACACGATTCAATCTTTAGTCTATATAAGTATATTTACACACACACATACACTCACAAACATATTATGTATACTTAAATTGACTCATGCTCATGAGCTTGTTTACGAATACATTATTTTGTTTCAGCTTGTTAATAGTTGAGCTAGACTAGACTTGAGCTTGACTTTTTTATTAAATAAACGGGCATATTTAAGTTTGTTCTAAAGTCAAGTTGGAACTGTTTAGCTATTAATTTCAGCCCTAGTCCTTCTTTGAACTCCGAGGCTTACTAACCAAAAGTGAGTGGAGGGCCTGGAGACGCCATTCGAATACTTCAGGACACAAGGTTTTGACCCAAAATCCTGCCTTCATCCAAGATGGCTCAGTCAATGTCTCCATTACAAGCGCTGTCCAAAATTGCCTTGGCACACCCTTCTGTTGTCTCAGTTGGGAACCAATCAGCTTGAATCTAACCATAAATCACCTTAAGAAAATGAAAAAAATACCTCTTTGTTTTGAGAGAATAAGAATCAAAGTGTAAATAGTAGCTAAGTTGGAAATAGAAATCACACATAGTAGGGTCAATACAAAATGGTTAGCACAATTATTGTAAGGCCTAGGCACTCATTGTTATATACACATCCGGCAGGCCTCCAAACAACAACAATGTAGTCTTAAGTCCAAAAGTTTGAGGTAGGTCATGGATCCTAACTTTATCATTATACCAAGATATCAATTGATTTTTTAGTGTAAACAGAGATTGAACTCCAAATCTCTTATTAAATAACAAAAGACTTTATTAGTTGAGTTAAGTGAAACATGCGAATTCGCATATGTAAATCAATGATATAAGCAAAATATTTTCTTGCACATCCACGTGGGAATTTTTTTTATTTTTTTATAATATTTTTGAGAAAGTTCACATGGGAGTTGGAAGGGTTTTATTTTATTATTTTTTAATTCAAGCTTTGGTTCAATTGATACTGACAGGCTATAAAGGAGAGCTCTTTTTTGTCAACCACTGGGAAAAATAGAAATAAGGCATCATTATGTTTTGATGCTTTTCCAAAACCCGTCTCCTCCATTGACCATAGACAAATGCAACATACACTGGTAGGGTAAACGATTAGCTATGTTTGATAATTCACATTATACTTTTTCTAAAGCCTACCTCTGATAGATAATGGCCTTGTGTCATTTCTGACTTAATCACTCCAGGATTCACAATTGTAATTCCAATATCCTGTCCAAATTCAGTCCTCAATGTCTCAAAAAAGGATATCAGGGCTGCCTTGCTTGCCTGAAGCCATCACAGGTTTTACAAGCAATCAGTGAGAAGGAAAAAATGGGAATAACACAAATTAGGATGTTTCTTACATTGTAGAAGCTAAATCTTGGAGTACTTAACCATGCTCCAGTTGAAGCAATTACAACAATCTTCCCTTTGCTTTTTCTTAGGTGGGGAACTGCATAATGGGTGTTATACACTGAACCCCAGAAATTTATATCCTTAAAAACATAAAGTTGGTCAGTCAGGGCAAGTATGCAACCTAAAACTCAGACAAAAAATAGGTTAATTCTTGAACAAACGCAGCTTAACATCAAATAAAAATTTGAACTCTAAAGTGTGCAATTTTGTTGCAAAGTTTTTGTGTATTTGGATGTGAATGGCTAGTAGGATTTGAATTGAACCACCATGCCTATTTTATATTGACAAACACATAAACATTGGAACATGATCCTCTCAATTTTACTTAAAATAGAGAAGGTCTATTTCATAGTTAAAATTTTATTTTTGGATTTGGCAGTGTACAAAGTGTCACACCATTTAATCTAAACTATAAGATAGATCTATTTTAAATAGAGAGAATCCTAACATGGTTAACGCTAGGCCTAGAGATGCAATAATATTGGATGACATTATCTAATAGACAATTTGTATCACCATTAATTTTTTAAATTCCAATAACAATTAACAAGTACTGTTACAGTGTTATGGTCTTATTACCATAACTGAAGCAATATCAGATAATTGGGAGAAATCTTCAAACAAGCGTAGTTGTAGTATTCCAGCGTTGTTCACCAAATAGTCCACTGTTCCAAAAACCCCATCCACCATAACACAAGTTACAATTTTTTTTCCACAAGGCCATAGAAAACCAAGGGAAATTCTTCTTTAATTTTACTATGTAAATTTACATTGTAGACACAAAAAAATGGCAAATGTTGTACACATTTGCAAGAAGTGGTAAATATTATACACTTCTTGTAAATTTTCGTCATTGATAATTAAGTTACACATTCACTCAGAAGGTCTTGAAGTCATGATATCAACCTCTACATTACTTTTACAAGGGAAGGATAAGTTGAAACTCATGGTGAAAACATAAAATAAAAAGCCAAACTCTTACATCGTCCAAAGTGGCTCACTGCCTCATCAACAAATCTCTTACATTCTTCAACTTTGGAAACATCGGCGCATGACACAATAACCTCTGGTGATCCTAGCTTGCGGGCTTTATTTGCGACTACTAGAAGACGGTCCTCTCTTCTTGTAACAAGGGCTAATCGAGCACCTCTCTTTGCGTACTCGTAAGCAACATGCTTCAAACTCACAAAGTCAATATGCAACATTAATACCCAATGTATAAGGGAGTTAGATATCTATATATTAACAAAGGCTAGAGCCATCACTAGGCTGGAGTGCATGGGAGAATGGGAGGCCTCTATTCATGAAGTATATATCTATTTAGTAGTATTTCTAAACAAGTTCAAAAAAAAAAAAAAAATGTCGGAGCCAAGAAATTTCGAGGGGATAAAGGCTATTTAATAGTATACGAGAAATATGTTGAATATACCCTTACGGTTTACATGGCAAAAAAAAAAAAAAAAAAGTTTAAGAGTCCATTTCCTTAATATATAATAAAAAAAGTGAAGAATTAATATAATATATACTCCTCAATTGGAGTCTTCTCAAGATATTATCTCGTGGAAGTGTGGGGAGTGGTAAAATTTATAAACTGATAAGTTGTATTGATTATAATGAAATATAATGAAACTTTTTTTTCGTTTTGCTGAGTTAAATGAATGACATAGATAAGTAAATGTGGTTTAGTAGTACTGTTGGTTCTACATATAGCTCGTAGAAGTGTGTGTGATGTGCTAAAATTATTTATAAATTGAAAAGTTCTATTGATTATATATATATATATATATAAACAAAATTTAGGTACTATTCCTTAGTTCCCATTTTAAGATTCAGTAATGTGACTATTTAACTAAAAAAAAAATTTTCATCTCATGTGAAAAAATTCACATGGCAAAATCTTAAAAGGAGAACTTAAGGAACAGTACTTGAGTACTGTACCTAAGTTGTGCCCTATATTATGGGCGGCTTTATATTAAGGCCAAGGGGTTCAAATGAACCCCCTGGCTCAAACAAAATTTTTATATATAAAATTTTTAAAAATTTTTCATTTTGAACTCTTAAAATAAAAATTTGAACACCCTAATCCTAAATTTTGTTTGAACCCAATTGAAATAAGCTTGAAACTTGAATATGATCATCTTAATTTTAATTTCACAATATTTTTACCATAATATGAGATAAGTTGTAACTACTTTTTATTTGGACCCACAATTAACAATATTTTTTTATATACCTTTAACAATTAGCCACCTAGATTTTGTTGTGGAATTTTTTTGAAAGTATTGTGTCAATTCCAAAATTTTTGCTCATTCATTAAAAAAAATATGAATATTCTTTCTAGGATTTTGGCTTACTTTGCAACTGACAATGAAATAAAGTTGTTTTTCCTTACACTTTTCTTCTTCATTAACAAAAAAATTACATCACTGTTACAACCAACACATCTGTACAAATCTGTATCTATATCTGTAATTTTTTCCTCATTCTCTCTATCTCGCTTTCGCCCTTCTATTTTTTTCTTAGTTTTTCTTTTTATCTCCAGTTATCTCCAATTCTAAGAGAGTGACTATGTCTATGTGTATGATTAAGAAGTCATCCACTTCAAACGTAAAATCTTATATCAGTTACTATTTTATTTTCTTAGTTTCAAATTTACTCCTAGTTCTACTCCTAAGTGTGTTATTAGTCTTCTCCTTCTTTATCATATATTTTTATATAATTGATATTACATATAAATATACTAAGTTATTATTAATTTGACAAAAATGTTAGTAATTTAGTTACATTAGTTTATGCATTTAATAGTTGTTGTCTTACCTATTTTATAACAGTTTTAGACTATTGTATAATATAGTTGTATTGTATACTAAATTGTATTTAGAATATTATTTTAGATTATTGTATATAATATGGAAGTTTATCTATAGAAAAAAAAGATTAATCATTTAATTTTTTACTCGCCCCTCATGACAAATGACAAATTCCTAGCTTTGCTATTGTTGACTCCCCTAGAAAAAAAATCCGGGAGCCGCCACTGCCCTATATATATATATATATATATGTTAATGTAACTTTAAGCAATGTTACATTACTCAATATTTATTAATTGGATGCGAATTTTGACAAATCCACCGTTAGATTATATTATATTTGTATATTCTCTATACTTGCAAAATTTCAAGATAATTAAAGATTAATAGTTATGTCATTAATCAATTGTTTAAATTCAAATTTTTATAGTTTAAAATAATACATAAAAGATGAGTTTATGGATTGAATTGTAAATAACATCTAATTGACATGAAAATTGGCTTGAATGTTAAAAACATATAGATCTAATGGTGAGACTTTCAAAATATGAATTATATAACAAGTTATTGAGTGGTGTAACATTGTTATACCAGTTGTAACTTGAACTCAATATATATATATATATATAACTTTCTTTTGTTCTGCCTAGTTGAATGAATGACATAGATATGTAAATGTGGTTTATTGTTGGTTCTACATCCACTCAGAGAAGGAATTCTCAGTAAGCTTGACTCTACAATCTACACTCATTACTTAGCAAAGTGGAACTTAACCCACAGGATTGAATATCAGAATATGTCCTTCCCGGTATGCTTACTCTCACTTTGCTAAGAAGTGAAAAGGAACTTCTTATTTTGTAAATAAACTAAGTTGTTTATGAAATAATTTACGTTTCTCGTGCAAAAAAAATTGTTTGTGTTCATTAATTTAGAAATGAGTCAATTTCAACTCTAAGTTTAAGGTCAATTATTAAGCTGAGTTTAAATGTAATAATGTTCTCGTGAGCTTGTTCAGTCACAAGCTTGTTTAATGGAGTCTTATGGTTTGACTCACTGTCTATATAATATGTTGGGGAAAAATCCAATCTCCTCTATGTCTATATGTGAATTAAAATTAATGACTACCAAGCAATAGCAATATTATGGAAACAAAAATAAATTCCAGCAATCACCACATAAACACAACCACACAAGAACACCAAATCTTACGTGGAAAACCCTCTAGTGTAGAGGGAAAAACCATGGGGCAGCTTCGAAAAATATCCACTATGAAATAGAGATTACAACTATCAATTTAATGCTAAACTTGAGTCCACAATAAATTGGATATACAACAAATATATCTCAAGGAGTAAATACAATCTCACCACAAAACTAGTAGCAAAATCTTCCTCTGAATACTCCAACTCTCCATGGTTGTAGCAATCAAAAACTCCATGAGAACTCCACCAATTTATCTTCTTTGTGTGTAACTTGAGTAAAGAAAAATGTCTCCTTTTTCTTTTTCACTCTCTCAAACTCTCACTATGTTTCTCTCTATTTTTTCATTTGGATTGCACCTCTCAAAATGGCTGAAGCTCTCTCCCTTTTGTGTTTTGCTCTCTCTGGAACTCACACCAAAAATAGCCCAATGCTCTCTGTGTGCTTCAGCTCTCCTCACAAGGCCGAATGGCCTATGTTTTCTTTCTTTTCTTCTTTGTCAGCTTCAGCGTGTCACACATGCCTAAGATCACTTCTCATTAAGAGAAGTTAGGCCTCCCATGCATGGTCAGTTTTGCATTAAACCAAGGTATGACTTTGTGGGGCTTGAGAAGACTTTGACAAAAGGCAAGCAAGTGGGCTGGACCCACTAAGTGCCACGCACCCAACAATCTCCCCCTCTAGCCCACTACGGAGGAGATCTTCAACCCAAGTCTTCAGTTAGAATTCATGCCGGCCAACCCGACACAAAGCTTCAGCTTCTCTCTAGACAAAACCTTGGTCAACATGTTAGCTGGATTTTCATTTGTGTGAATTTTCTCTAATTCAAATAACTGTTGCTCAACAACTAGTCTCAACCAATTGTATCTCACCTCAATGTGCTTCGAACGTGAATGGTACATAGAATTCTTGCTCAAGTCTATACCACTTTGATTATCACAATTAACTACATACCCATCTTGCTTTAAATCCAATTCTTGGAGAAACCGTTTCAACCAAAGCATCTCTTTACCAACTTCATTAGCTGCAATGTACTCAGCTTCAGTTGTAGATAAGGCAACACACTTCTGCAATCTTGACTGCCATGATACAGCTCCCCCTGCAAAAGTATATAAATACCTCGATGTAGATTTCCTACCATTAAGGTCACCTGCCTAATCTACATCTACATAACCCTTCAAAATTGGTTTAGATTCACCAAAAGTTAAGCACAATTTAGAGCTACCTCTCAAGTATCTAAAGATCCACTTCACTGCTTCCCAGTGATCTTTACCAGGATTAACCATGAACCTGCTAACAACACCAACTGCATGAGCAATGTCTGGTCGTGTGCAAACCATAGCATACATCAAACTCCCAACTGCTAAGGAATAAATAATTGATACTATGTCTTTTTTCTCTTTCTTGGATAAAGAACAAGATTTCTTTCTTAGCTTGAAATGAGAACCAAGAGGTGTACTGACTGGCTTGGCATGCTTCATATTGAATCTTTCAAGAACCCGCTCAATATACTTCTCTTGTGATAGCCATAGCTTCTTGGCTTTCCTGTTACGCAGAATCTGCATACCCAAAATTTGTCTTGCTGGACCCAAGTCTTTCATATCAAATGAATTGAACAAGTCCTCCTTCAAATTTCCAATCACACCTGCATCTTGTCCTACTATCAACATATCATCTACATATAGCAAAAGAATAACAAATTTACCATTGGAAAATTTTCTGACATACACACAATGATCTGCATTTGTCCTTGTGTACCCGTGACCCACCATGAATGAGTCAAACTTCTTGTACCACTGTCTTGGAGCTTGCTTCAAGTCATACAAACTCTTCTTTAACTTGTAAATCATGTGTTCTTTCCCTTTCACTTTGAATCCCTCTGGTTGATTCATGTAGATTTCTTCTTTCAAATCACCATGAAGAAAAGCAGTCTTCACATCAAGTTGTTCAAGCTCAAGATCCAAGCTAGCTACTAATCCCAAGACTACCCAAATGGAACTCATCTTGACTACTGGAGAGAATATCTCATCAAAGTCATCCTTGTTTCTAACTGAAACCCTTAACCACCAATCGAGTTTTGTACTTCACTAACTTATCACCATCTTTCTTCAACTTGAACACCCATTTGTTTCTCAATACCCTTTTGCCTTTAGAAAGTTCCACCAAGTCATAAGTCTTATTCTTATTCAAAGAATTCATCTCTTCATGCATAGCTTTCAACTAGCTTTGCTTATCCTTATGGGACTGTACTTCCTGAAAATTTTCTGGCTTCTCCTCTTCAGTAATCATAGTATACTCAGAAGTGGGGTATTTAGTCGATGGACGACGCTCTCTAGTAGACCTTCTCACCTGAGGTTCTACCATCTCTAGTGGAGGAGCCTGCTCCCCCTGCTCAACACCATCTGTATCTGTCACATCATCACCATCAACACCTGTTGGCTCATTAGCATCTGAAAGTTTAATATGGGTATGAACCACCCTTAAACGTTTAGAACCCAAATGATAAAAATACCAATTCAAGCTTTATATCAAACAATTAATGTGCGGAACATGATAATAAGCCAATAACAGAATTGATAGACAATCTAAGCCAAATATAAACACATCCACAGCAGTAAATATAAGGCAAAGATAAAAGGAAGAACGATGCAAACACACGAACAACACACAATGTGTTATCGAAGAGGAAACCGAAGTCCTCGGCGTAAAACCTCTCCGCCGCCCTCCAAGCGGTGATAAAATCCACTAAAGAATATAGTTGGGATACATGAACAGCAGAAGACCCTCCAAGCCTAATCTACCCAGGTACCTAAGCCCTCCAAGCTTCTTGCTCCAATGAGGTTACGTCGAACCTATTTCTTCTTTAGCTTCCCGGATTCCGTTACTTAACCATAACATCAACCAATGTATATTGGTTCCTTCTAAACTGCTTCCCTCAGCACCAAATAAACCTTCTCACAGACGTAGGTGTAGTGAGATAAGGATTTGGTAAAAGACCTCTCAAGGGTATGACAATGGAGAGGAAGAGAGCAGAGGAATTTGTAGAGTTTCTTAGTTGAAGATTGGGGATGAGGCAATATTGTTTTTTTCTAGGGTTTTCTCTCCCAAAATTCTCTCTAGAAGCTCTCTACATTTAGTAGGTATAAGGGTCTATATATAGTGAGGTGAGATGAGAATACGAAGAGACATATTTTTGCCAAACAGGGTAAATTGGCGGCTTGGTCTCGTGGCTTGTCCAAGTCGCGAAATCAAGTCACGACGTAACGGCCTGGCCAGCCTCCAACTGTAACTTTAGGCTTCTCAATTTTCTCAAAGTCTACCAAGTTTTCATTCTCATGAAAAACTACATCTTGACTTCTGATCATTTTCTTTTCCTTAGGATCCTATAGCTTGTAGCCAAATTCTGCATCTCTATATCCAACAAATATACAAGGAGTGGATTTGCTATCAAGTTTCGATCTTTGTTCCTTAGGCACATGTACAAATGCCTTGCACCCAAATAACTTCAAGTGAGAGTAAGAAACATCTTTTCCTGTCCATACTCTTTTTGGAATATCAAAATCCAAAGGAACTAATGGAGATCTATTAATTAGGTAGCATGCAGTCATAACAGCTTCACCCCAGAATGACTTAGGCAGATTAGCTATTCTTAACATACATTTGATCTTCTCAACAATAGTACGGTTCATCCTTTCTGCCACACCATTTTGTTGTGGGGTACCAGGAACTGTCTTCTCATGTCTAATGCCTTTCTCAGAGCAGTAATTTCTAAATTCATTAGACGTGTATTTACCTCCGTTATCACTACGAAGACACTTCAAATGCTTCCCTTTCTCTCTTTCCACCATGACATGAAATTTCTTGAAGTGCTCAAATACCTGGTCTTTTGTTTTCAAAACATAAACCCACACCTTTCGTGAAACATCATCAATAAATGTAACAAAATATTTATTACCACCTAAAGTCTTAACATTAATGGGACCACATATATCAGAATAAACAAGATCTAATACATTGGGTTTTCTAGTAGAGGGTATATTAAATGAAACTCTATGTTGTTTACCAAATAAACAAAAGTCACAAGGATTTAGTGACGTACCTTTGGCAAAGGGAATAAGAGACTTCTTTGCTAAAATCTGCAACCCTTTTTCACTCATGTGAGCCAGCCGCCTATGCCACAAGTTAGGCGAAGCATCCTCTTGAGCTGCACTAACAACATCCTTGCACAACTTTACTTGTGTCTTGTAAAGTGTACAACAAATCTTCCCTCTAGCAAACACCAATGATCCTTTGCTAAGCCTTCATTTTCCATCACGGAAATAATTGCCATAGCCTTCTTTATCAAGAACATGAGTGGAAATCAAATTCAGGCGAATATCCGGAACATGTCTCACATCCTTCAAAACCAGGGTGTATCCACTGTTAGCTTTAACACATATATCACCAATTCCCACAATGTCGGCATAACTATCATTGCCCATCTTCACTCTCCCAAAGTTTCTCGCTTTGTATGAAGTGAATAACTCCTTTCTAGGAGTGACATGGTAGGAAGTAGCTGAATCAATCACCTATTCAACATAAGGATCTGAAACTGTACAACAATCATCTTGTCTTATAGCTAGGACCTCATCTTCCAACACTATAATAGCAGCAATGTTCTCATCATCCACCTTTTTATGATTTTTATCCTTTGTCTGTTTGTTCTTCCAAGCCTTGCAATTTCTGTTTATGTGACTTTCTTTATCACAGTAAAAACACTTGAATTTCCCTTTTGACTCTGACCGACTTCTGGATTTACCTCGCCCTTTAGAACTTCTACTCTTACTTCTCCCCCTGTTCTCTATGACAAGAGCATGTGCAATATCCTTGCCCATATCCTTTCTTCTAGTTTCTTCATTAAGCAAACTATCTTTAACCATGGCAAGTTGTAACACACCATTCGGAGCAGAATTACTAAGTGATACTACCAAAGTCTCCCAATTGTCAGGTAAGGAACTCAGAAGCAATAAAGCTTGCAACTCATCATCTATTACTAGCTTCATTGTAACCATCTGATTAACCAAGTCTTGGAACTCACTAAGGTGCTCGGCAATGGACTTACCCTCCTTAAGCTTCAAATTCACAAGCTTTCTAGCAATAAAAGCTTTATTTTGAGCTGTCTTTCTTTCATAAAGACTCCTTAATTTTTCCCAAAGAGTCTCTGCATTTGTTTCCTGAGACACGTGGTGAAAAACACTAACATCGATGCATTGTCTAATACACCCGATAATTTTTCTATTTAATTTCTCCAAGTCTCTATCAAACATATCACTAGGCTTGGCACTATCACCCTCAATAGGGTCATACAAATCCTTGCAATAAAGGACATCCTCCATTATCGGCTTCCATATCGAATAATTCGACGCTGAGAGTTTAACCATAGTATTCATAGCCATATTTTCCATTTAATCCAACACAAGACAGTCAAACCCAAGCAACCAAAGCTTTGATACCACTTGTTGGGGAAAAATCCAATCCCCTCTATGTCTATATGTGAATTAAAATTAATGACTACCAAGCAATAGCAATATTATGGAAACAAAAATAAATTCCAGCAAGCACCACATAAATACAACTACATAAGAACACCAAATCTTACGTGAAAAACCCTCTAGTGTAGAGGGAAAAATCAAGGGACAGCTCCGAAATATATCCACTATGAAATAGAGATTACAACTATCAAGTTAATGCTAAACTTGAGTCCACAATAAATTAGATATACAACAAATATATCTCAAGGAGTAAATACAATCTCACCACAAAACTAGTAGCAAAATCTTCCCCTGAATACTCCAACTCTCCATGGTTGTAGCAATCAAAAACTCCATGAAAACTCCACCAATTTATCTTTTTTGTGTGTAACTTGAGCAAAGAAAAATGTCTCATTTTTCTTTTTTACTCTCTCACACTCTCACTGTGTTTCTCTCTATTTCTTCATTCGGATTGCACCTCTCAAAATGGCTGAAGCTCTCTCCCTTTTGTGTTTTGCTCTCTCTGGAACTCACACCAAAAATAGCCCAATGCTCTCTGTGTGCTTCAGCTCTCCTCACAAGGCCGAATGGCCTATGTTTTCTTTCTTTTCTTCTTCGTCAGCCTCAGCGTGTCACACATGCCTAAGGTCACTTCTCATTAAGAGAAGTCAGGTCTCCCATGCATGCTCAGTTTTGCATTAAACCAAGGTATGACTTTGTGGGGCTTGAGAAGACTTTGACAAAAGGCAAGCAAGTGGGCTGGACCCATTAGGTGCCACGCACCCAACATAATACTCAACATAATATTTTTAACTTTTATACATATCAATGTATAATATCTCTAAGTTGGGGAATGAATTTGATAAAAAAGGAGGGATTAAATAAGCTTCCTCCGCCACTATTTATATATATATATATATATTAATATAAATACTTCGCCAATTCCTGAAGATGCTCCCGTAATCAGTATGACTTTGCCAGCCACGTTTTCAAAGTATATGGATCCTTTTAAGAAATGGAGGCGTGAAGAGAAATAACACAGTGAGAGTTAAAGGAAGGAGTACAATGTTCAATAAATTGTGAAGCAAATTCATAGCTTTGCTACAATGAACAGAGAGAAAGAGATATATATATATATATATATATTAAAAACTCCAAGGACTTGGCTACTTAACAAAAGAAAGAGGATTCAATTAACTTACTTTGGGATGAAGTACGTGTGAATTGTGATGTGAGAATGATGTTGTACATGTGAAAATGTGGCTTGAATTAATTAGCCATTATTATTTATTAATTTTTTTTGAGAAACAATTAATTAGCCATTCAGTTAGCTTCAACCTAATATTTATTTCTTTGGTGGGCAATATTAAAATGCCGTTTTGGAATTCAATGATGAAATAAAATTTGCGGCCTACTTTGTCAAATCTAGCACCTATATATACATATTTTTTCGGCTAGATTCCTGAGTGTCACTTACCATTTCCAAGCCATAAGAGGAGTTTTTCCAAACACTCCATATTACCTTTCAGTGATCTTTGGTTGAGTGGTTGGTGTTTGGAATCATTGGAGAGCAATACCACAATTCCAAGAGAACTTGGTGGCTTACCACCGACCACTCAGCATGCGTACTCCGAAGACAAGGTGAAGAAACAGCTCAGCAAATTCAGTTGCAAACAAGAGCATGGAGGACTCAAGAACTAGGCTAGCTTTAGGCTTGAAAGATCTATTGTAAATCTGTATTGCAACTATTTACAGTGGAGGCTTGGCAGTGGTGTCACAGAGAGATTTTGACCCCAGGGACTTCAATTTTTATTTTCAAAAACACATTCGATGTTTTCTTTTGGTTTGCATTTCCTTAACTCTACTTTATTAATTTAGTTGTGTAAACACCCCATTTTGCAACTTATATTTAACCTCATTTCATCACAACACAATCATTTCACATCTTAGGGGTAAAACTAATATTTTGACTGTTTGATTTCTAATTGTATTGCATGAAATAAATCTTGAAGTCATAATGATTAAAATCAAAGGTCATGAGCCTTAATCGGACAATTTGATTGAAAGACATCATTAAATCAAGTTTTAACAGTTAATGTGCACTTGCATGAATTAAGTCCCGACCACACGTGATTATGAACCCTTAATTTTTTTTAATACAAAATAGAAATTTTACTCTAGTGTGTATATGTGTGTGAAACTCCCTCTTGGAGACTTGAACCTTGACTTTTGCCTCCATACTCTACAAGTACTTATATTTGTGCAGTGACCACCACACCAAAGGTGCGTAGTGACGAACCCTTAATTTTAATTGTTCTAATTTCAGTCCAAATTAAATATAATAAAGTCTTGTAACACTATTGATCGAGGATATAATTTATCATGGAATTGCATACATATAATTCAATCCCACGGAAAGTTTTCCATACCATTACAATTTTTAAAAGATTTCAAACCCTCTTGGTATGGGTTAAACATCTCAATGCCTCTAATATAAATGCAACACGCATTGGTAGGGTAAAGGATGAGCTGAGTTTGATAATTCACATTTCTAAAGCCTACTGCTGGTAGAAATTCTTGCGTCATTTCTGACTCAATCACTCCCGGAGTCACAATTGTAATTCCAATATCCTGTCCAAATTCAGTCCTCAATGTCTCAAAAAGGATACCTGGGCTGCTTTGCTTGCCTGAAACCATCACAGATTTACAAGCAATTGATGAGAAAGAAAAAGTGGGAGTAACACATATAAGGAGGTTTCTTACATTGTAGAAGCTCAATCCCGGAGTAGTTAACCCTTGTGCAGCCGAAGCAATTACAACAATCTTCCCTTTGCTTTTTCTCAAGTGTGGAACTGCATAATGGGTGCTATGCACTGATCCCCAGAAATTTATATCCTAAAAATTATAAAGTTGGAGGTAGTTAATGGGTGCAGACAATATGCTGTTTTGCTAATCTATCATATGAGAGAAATTTTAAACTTTAAGGTCTGCGTTTTGTTGCCAAGATTTTGTGTTTTTGGATGTGAATAGCCTGCAGTGCGATTTGAATTGAACCCCAATGCCGATTTCATTTTGACAAACACGTTAACACTAGTCACTTGGCCTATAAATGCAATAATAATTTACCTTATGGTATATTTTGAAGTTACCTCAAGGGACATTATCTAATAAACAATAGCTGCAACTTTGTTTTAAATTCGAATTACAATTACTATCACAAGCTAGTTACAAAAGTAGGACAAGAATGCAATCACGCATTCTGGTTTTATTACCATAACTGAAGCAATATCAGAGAAATGGGTGAAATCTTCAAACAAGCGTAGTTGTAATACTACTCCAGCGTTGTTCACCAAATGATCCACTGTTCCAAAACCCCACCAACCATAACACGAGTTAAAATTTTTCACCCCCACAAAAGTCATAGAAAAATCAAAGTATATCGCACAATTTTCTTTATTAATAAGTTACACACAGAGTTGGTAGGTCTTGAACTTAGATCTTATCATCTACCTTACTTTTACAAGGAAAGCACATGTCATTTGAGTTAAAAAAACATTGTTGAAAACATATGGGTAAAAACTCTTTCACACAGTACTGTATTGTGTTAAACACACTGAAAAAAACCACCACCCAAAACATATATATCACACACTTACAACGTCCAAAGTGGTTCACTGTCTCATTAACAAACCGCTCACATTCTTCAACCTTGGAAACATCTGCACGTACCACAACGACCTCTGGGGATCCGAGCTTGCGGGCTTTATCGGCGACTGCCTGAAGACGGTCCTCCCTTCTTGCAACAAGGGCTAAACGAGCACCTCTCTTGGCATACTCATAACTCATAAGCAACATGCTTCATAGTTCAAACTCCCAAAGTTAATATGTCATATTAACAATCTAAGTATAAAGGAATTAGATATCTCAATTTATATATTAATATGTAAAATAAATGTGATAATGAATGTAACTGTTGCTAAATCAATAGCGTAATATACCATCTTAACAGCTATGAAAGATTAAAGCTTGGTGTTTATACACTTATTCTCAATTGATTAATTGAAAGGAAATAGAAGTTTTATTAATTTTAAGAGAGTTTGAAGAAAGTTAAAAAAAAAAAAAAAAAAAACAATAAAAAAAGTTTTAAAAAAAAAATTATTAACTTAAAGAAACAAAAATATAGGAGTATGAAAAAATTATCTCCAAGGTTGGGGAAAAAAGTGGATAAAAATAGAAGGATTAGAGCAACCGCATTAGAGGTTGCGAAATTGTGCAATAAACAAAAAGTGGTTAAATTTACACATTTTAATTCAAAAAACACCCACATCAGTGCTTGCAAAATTGTGCATATATACAAAAATGTTACAATATGCACGGTCACTGTAGCTTTGTCTACAATATTTTATTAATTTCTCTCTTTCTCTCTCTTCTTTGTTTGTGTCCATCCCAGGTTGCTGCAAATCCACCCAACTATGTCCATCCTAGTTTGCTTCAAATTCACCCAACACTGCCCAACCACCACTCAATAATCACCACCACAACCCAGCACAACTCATCACAACCCATGATATTCCAATCACAAAATCAACCAAAAACAAAGGAAAATCAAACCAAAAATCAATTCAAACCCAAAATCAAACCTTCAACGGAAAACTCAACAACTTAGAACCCAAAATCAAACTTTCAACAAAAACCCATCAACCCAAACCCAAGTGCTTGAGTGCTATGGTGAAGGAAAAGATCAAAAAAAAAAAAAAATGAAGAGAAAAGACTGTGGGAGAGGAAGTAGAGATGAGATGTGATTTTGTGAGACAAAAAAAGGAAAAAAGAAAAAGAAAAAAGAGGATCAGATATTATGTGATGGGGGTTAAAAGTGAGTGGGAAAGGAAACTTCCTAGTTTGCAAATATCTCTGCAATATGATCTAATTACAAAAGAATCATAATTGAGTTTTAATTCAAATTAGACCTTTTTTTTTTTAAACTAAAATTTTATATCATTCACCATACTAATTTTAAATAATATATATATATATATCTGGTGTGTAAGCTTGAAACGACACACCGAAATATTTTATTGATGGCGGTATGATGGTCGGAGACACTGACTTGTCAGCAGTCATCGGAGCCACTATTTTGGTGGTCTGGCAGTACGGTAGGTGGAGGCACCAATCCGGTAGCGGTTGCCGAAAATAATATTCAGGCGATTCGACCACTGGACCTCCGGTACAAGTGGCTCCATTGGCTGAGCCACCAGTTTTGGTAGTTTACGTGAAATATAAGTTTAAATTAAAAAAGTATAACCAGTAGAGAAATAATAAAAATTAATGAAGGATGAATATTTTATTGAAATATCTTCTAAAATAGATTGACGTGTTTTAAAAAAATGGTTATATAAAAAAAAAAAAAAAAGTAGGTTGTTATGCTAAAATAGACCGAAATTTTACACAGACTGACGTGAATAAAACCCTATTCCTTTGGCCTCTACCACTATCAATATATGACATATAAAGATGATAAAACCTCGCCAATTCCTGAAGATGCTCCGTATAAGTAAACTTTGCCAACACATTTTCAGTATATGGATCCTTTTAAGAAATGGAGAGGGCTGAAGGAGATAACACGATGAGATTTAAGGAAGGAGTACAATGTTCAAAATTTGAACAAATCATAGCTTTGCTACAATAACAGAAGAAAGAGATACTATGAAGTCCAAAGAATTGTAAAGATATAGGATTCAATCAGATAACGTGCATTAATTCTCATTATGACAGGCAGGGGTGGAACTACCATAGTACCCTTATGATAAGGAACATGTGAGAATGGACATAAGATATAGGATTCAATCAGATAACGACATAACGTGCATTAATTCTCATTATGACGGGCAGGGGTGGAACTACCATAGTGCTCTTATGATAAGGTACATGTGAGAATGGACATAAGTGTGTTTGGTGTTTGGCGTTAACATCAGCTTTTAGCTTTTATTTTTATGTACAGTTTTTTTTTTTTTAATCACTTTTTTCCTATATTTTTTCACTTTTCCCCATTTTTTTCCACTTTTCTAGGGTAGAAGTGTACTTTATCACACTTTTAACAATTTTTTATATTATAGAAAAAGCTAAATAAGTTTGTATATCTTACAATATACGATACGATACGATACGATACGATGCATGATATTGAAAAATAAATAATCGATTCATGATATGAATCATGTGTTGACAATTAGTGTATAATATATATTGCCAATTCTAATCTAATTCTAAAAGTGTACTTTAGCATTTTTAGCATTTTTTTATATAGAAAAAGCTAAATAAGTTTGTGTATTTTACGATATACAATATGATACGATACGATGCATGATACTGAAAAATAAAAAATCGATTCATAATATGAATCATGTGTTGACAATTATGTGTATAATATAGTTGCCAATTCTAATCCATTGTCTATGGAATGAAATATTTTGGTGTTGGTTTATTCTGACTTACTATTCCAAGGTTACCACTAATATTATATAACACAAATACATAAACCTAATAGATTTTCATGACATTTTGTCATACCATATTAAATTATCAATTCATAACCAAATAATATATTATCTTAATATCATTGTTACATAACATGTCATGAGTAAAGTAAATATATATATATATATATATATATAATTTAATGAAAAAAAAAAAGTGAGTAAAATGGCCAAAAAAAAAAGAAGCTTTGTTTACATATTGACTAAAATCATCATATCTGTTGAAATTTAGCAAAATGAATTGGAATAGAATTGGCAATCACTCAACAATTTTCTCATTAATGTTTTTAAAAATATATGCACCATACCATTCAACCTACAAAAAGTCCTTATACCATTATACCTCACTTTTTTTTAGTTGTGTTTCTCTATATCTCTCTATTTTCTTAGAGAGAGAGAGAGAGAGAGAGAGAGAGAGAGAGAAAGAGTTTGAAAAGTTAAAAAAAAAAAAAAAATTATAAGCTTAAAATTTTCACATGATATTGTGATTGAAGTAACTTCACTCTTACATGATTCCACCATTGAGTCATTGACATTGCTTTATTTTGTTAGTACTAATCAATGTTAAATTAAGTACCAATTCTCCCAAAAGCTAAAATTATTGAGATATGATAAATTTAATCATTTAACCACAAATTTCATCACTTCCCCTCACTTTTGGGCCTAAACTACCTTTTTAATAGATGAGGTCTAACAAGTGGGATTTTAAAAGGGAGGTAGAGCGAAGGAGACATGGACCGCTCTAATACTATATTAAATCTCTAATCCTCCCAAAAGCTTAAGATATTGAGACATTATAAATTTAATCATTTAATTACACAATTTTAACAATCACAACATGTCATTTTGTGTCAAATTTTATTGAAAACTATTATAATGTATGTGTGATGTACGACTTAATTGAAAATTATATATAAATTAATTAAAATTATATTAATAATTAGTGAATCATATAATAAAAAACACATTAATTTTGTGAAGTATAGTAGGTAAATTTATTGAGCTACTTCATCCAAGCAAGGTATGAAATGTGTAAATTTTATTATATAAAAATGTAAAATTATGATATATAATCAAAGTAATTAAACTAAATATTAATTTATTTTAAATTGCTAGAAATTTTTTATTTGAAATAGAATTTAGTAAATTATTGGTATGACTAATTATACATATAAAATAATTACCTCACCAATTCCTGAAGAAGCTCCGGTAATGAGTATGACTTTACCAGCTAAATATTCTCTATATATGGATCTTTTCAAGGACCAAAGAAACTTGAGGAAAAGAAATGGTAGCATGAAGAGAAGTAATACGGTGAGAGTTATAGGAAGGAGTACAATATTCAAGAATTTGTGAAGCAAATCCATAGCTTTGCTTCAATGAACAGAGAGAAAGAGAGAGATATTAAAAACTGCAAGGAACTGGGTACCTAACAAAGCAAAAAGGATTCAACTGGATAACGGTCATTATCATTTGGATAAGATTTTGGTATTTCTAGCTTTTACAACTTTGGAAACGATCACTAATGTGTCAATTTAGGAAAAGAGGTGGCTTTACGTTACTTTGGGATCTCACGTGAAGGACTTGAGATAAGGTACATGTAAATGTGACGTGAGAGTGATGTTGTATATGTGAAGATGTGGCTCCAATTAAACCATTAACTGGGTCAGCTTAAGCCTAATATTTGTTTTTGGCTGCAGGAAATATTCAAGTAGGTACAAAGTTTGTTTTTAAATTGATTTGGATTTTGGAGGAATTTTTTTTTTGACAATTTATAAAATCATCCATATGTATTATTTAAATAAATTACATGATTAATTAAAAAAATTATGTAACTAAAAAACAATGCCAACCCAATTACTAGTCAAGTTAGGCAGTTGCCTACTACTCCAGGTGGAAGAAGACGGCCAAATATTAAACAATAAGTATATCTCTTTATATGTGAGTATTAATAAAGACTCAAATATTAGCCAACAAGTAAAAATTATCATCAAAGAAAGAGAAGAGAGATGTTAGAGATATTACAAAATTTGATATCATCATTCACAAAAAAGTAATTTTGATGATTGAAATGTCACCAATCATATTTGTGACATTAGTTTGTTAGTATTTTGTAGTAAAAATCATAGTAACTTAACATTTTCACAAAAATAAAATGTTAAAAAATATTTTCATTGTATGTGCTACTATACGTTTGTTTTCTCCATGGAATTTTAGAGTGTAAAAGTTGTTAATCTCCCAGAAGCTAAAAAATACACACACATTACTCTCAAACAAAATTATGAAATCAAAAAAAAAAAAAAAAAAAAAAAAAAAAAAAATCTATCGCGAACCTTAATTTAATTTAATTTTTTTTTTTTGGGTGCAGATTGCTGAAAATTTTGTCACTCTCCACTCAAAGCATAAAACAGAGTTTTTATTTTTTATTTTTAAAGCTTCTCTATAGCTGCTGCACTTCGAACCTTCTTCTCCGTTGATCACTGTTGAGTCCTTGTTTCGTTGGCTTATTCCGTGCCAAATTTATTGTATTTTCTTCTCAATTTTCATGAATTTTGAGTTAATTTGTAATTGGGTAGAAGTACTTGAGCCCTGACCACTATTGCTTTGAAGAGAAAGGTTGCACTAATGTGATAAGAGTGTGGCCCGTGAGATGGACACATGGTAGAAAAAGGAACAACCTTTTTCAGTGCAGCTAATGAGCAACTCGAGACCAAGTCACGCCCGCGAGCGAGTTGCTTGAGAATAGATTCTAGTCTTGCATTCTTATCATTTAGCTAACTCTACCCCATTCCAATTAGCAAGAGCTGGTGAGAAAATCCCTAGAGATCTTTGAGAGTCTGTTAGAGCATTATTGAGTTCATCCATTTGAGAGAGAGAACCTATGTTCCCTCAGTGAATCTTTACCATTCTTTATTCTCTTTCTCACTTACCATTTCCAAGCCATAAGAGGAGTTTTTCCAAACACTCCATATTACCTTTCAGTGATCTTTGGTTGAGTGGTTGGTGTTTGGAATCATTGGAGAGCAATACCACAATTCCAAGAGAACTTGGTGGCTTACCACCGACCACTCAGCATGCGTACTCCGAAGACAAGGTGAAGAAACAGCTCAGCAAATTCAGTTGCAAACAAGAGCATGGAGGACTCAAGAACTAGGCTAGCTTTAGGCTTGAAAGATCTATTGTAAATCTGTATTGCAACTATTTACAGTGGAGGCTTGGCAGTGGTGTCACAGAGAGATTTTGACCCCAGGGACTTCAATTTTTATTTTCAAAAACACATTCGATGTTTTCTTTTGGTTTGCATTTCCTTAACTCTACTTTATTAATTTAGTTGTGTAAACACCCCATTTTGCAACTTATATTTAACCTCATTTCATCACAACACAATCATTTCACATCTTAGGGGTAAAACTAATATTTTGACTGTTTGATTTCTAATTGTATTGCATGAAATAAATCTTGAAGTCATAATGATTAAAATCAAAGGTCATGAGCCTTAATCGGACAATTTGATTGAAAGACATCATTAAATCAAGTTTTAACAGTTAATGTGCACTTGCATGAATTAAGTCCCGACCACACGTGATTATGAACCCTTAATTTTTTTTTAATACAAAATAGAAATTTTACTCTAGTGTGTATATGTGTGTGAAACTCCCTCTTGGAGACTTGAACCTTGACTTTTGCCTCCATACTCTACAAGTACTTATATTTGTGCAGTGACCACCACACCAAAGGTGCGTAGTGACGAACCCTTAATTTTAATTGTTCTAATTTCAGTCCAAATTAAATATAATAAAGTCTTGTAACACTATTGATCGAGGATATAATTTATCATGGAATTGCATACATATAATTCAATCCCACGGAAAGTTTTCCATACCATTACAATTTTTAAAAGATTTCAAACCCTCTTGGTATGGGTTAAACATCTCAATGCCTCTAATATAAATGCAACACGCATTGGTAGGGTAAAGGATGAGCTGAGTTTGATAATTCACATTTCTAAAGCCTACTGCTGGTAGAAATTCTTGCGTCATTTCTGACTCAATCACTCCCGGAGTCACAATTGTAATTCCAATATCCTGTCCAAATTCAGTCCTCAATGTCTCAAAAAAGGATACCTGGGCTGCTTTGCTTGCCTGAAACCATCACAGATTTACAAGCAATTGATGAGAAAGAAAAAGTGGGAGTAACACATATAAGGAGGTTTCTTACATTGTAGAAGCTCAATCCCGGAGTAGTTAACCCTTGTGCAGCCGAAGCAATTACAACAATCTTCCCTTTGCTTTTTCTCAAGTGTGGAACTGCATAATGGGTGCTATGCACTGATCCCCAGAAATTTATATCCTAAAAATTATAAAGTTGGAGGTAGTTAATGGGTGCAGACAATATGCTGTTTTGCTAATCTATCATATGAGAGAAATTTTAAACTTTAAGGTCTGCGTTTTGTTGCCAAGATTTTGTGTTTTTGGATGTGAATAGCCTGCAGTGCGATTTGAATTGAACCCCAATGCCGATTTCATTTTGACAAACACGTTAACACTAGTCACTTGGCCTATAAATGCAATAATAATTTACCTTATGGTATATTTTGAAGTTACCTCAAGGGACATTATCTAATAAACAATAGCTGCAACTTTGTTTTAAATTCGAATTACAATTACTATCACAAGCTAGTTACAAAAGTAGGACAAGAATGCAATCACGCATTCTGGTTTTATTACCATAACTGAAGCAATATCAGAGAAATGGGTGAAATCTTCAAACAAGCGTAGTTGTAATACTACTCCAGCGTTGTTCACCAAATGATCCACTGTTCCAAAACCCCACCAACCATAACACGAGTTAAAATTTTTCACCCCCACAAAAGTCATAGAAAAATCAAAGTATATCGCACAATTTTCTTTATTAATAAGTTACACACAGAGTTGGTAGGTCTTGAACTTAGATCTTATCATCTACCTTACTTTTACAAGGAAAGCACATGTCATTTGAGTTAAAAAAACATTGTTGAAAACATATGGGTAAAAACTCTTTCACACAGTACTGTATTGTGTTAAACACACTGAAAAAAACCACCACCCAAAACATATATATCACACACTTACAACGTCCAAAGTGGTTCACTGTCTCATTAACAAACCGCTCACATTCTTCAACCTTGGAAACATCTGCACGTACCACAACGACCTCTGGGGATCCGAGCTTGCGGGCTTTATCGGCGACTGCCTGAAGACGGTCCTCCCTTCTTGCAACAAGGGCTAAACGAGCACCTCTCTTGGCATACTCATAACTCATAAGCAACATGCTTCATAGTTCAAACTCCCAAAGTTAATATGTCATATTAACAATCTAAGTATAAAGGAATTAGATATCTCAATTTATATATTAATATGTAAAATAAATGTGATAATGAATGTAACTGTTGCTAAATCAATAGCGTAATATACCATCTTAACAGCTATGAAAGATTAAAGCTTGGTGTTTATACACTTATTCTCAATTGATTAATTGAAAGGAAATAGAAGTTTTATTAATTTTAAGAGAGTTTGAAGAAAGTTAAAAAAAAAAAAAAAAAAAAAAAAAAAATTATTAACTTAAAGAAACAAAAATATAGGAGTATGAAAAAAATTATCTCCAAGGTTGGGGAAAAAAGTGGATAAAAATAGAAGGATTAGAGCAACCGCATTAGAGGTTGCGAAATTGTGCAATAAACAAAAAGTGGTTAAATTTACACATTTTAATTCAAAAAACACCCACATCAGTGCTTGCAAAATTGTGCATATATACAAAAATGTTACAATATGCACGGTCACTGTAGCTTTGTCTACAATATTTTATTAATTTCTCTCTTTCTCTCTCTTCTTTGTTTGTGTCCATCCCAGGTTGCTGCAAATCCACCCAACTATGTCCATCCTAGTTTGCTTCAAATTCACCCAACACTGCCCAACCACCACTCAATAATCACCACCACAACCCAGCACAACTCATCACAACCCATGATATTCCAATCACAAAATCAACCAAAAACAAAGGAAAATCAAACCAAAAATCAATTCAAACCCAAAATCAAACCTTCAACGGAAAACTCAACAACTTAGAACCCAAAATCAAACTTTCAACAAAAAACCCATCAACCCAAACCCAAGTGCTTGAGTGCTATGGTGAAGGAAAAGATCAAAAAAAAAAAAAAAAATGAAGAGAAAAGACTGTGGGAGAGGAAGTAGAGATGAGATGTGATTTTGTGAGACAAAAAAAGGAAAAAAGAAAAAGAAAAAAGAGGATCAGATATTATGTGATGGGGGTTAAAAGTGAGTGGGAAAGGAAACTTCCTAGTTTGCAAATATCTCTGCAATATGATCTAATTACAAAAGAATCATAATTGAGTTTTAATTCAAATTAGACCTTTTTTTTTTTAAACTAAAATTTTATATCATTCACCATACTAATTTTAAATAATATATATATATATCTGGTGCGTAAGCTTGAAACGACACACCGAAATATTTTATTGATGGCGGTATGATGGTCGGAGACACTGACTTGTCAGCAGTCATCGGAGCCACTATTTTGGTGGTCTGGCAGTACGGTAGGTGGAGGCACCAATCCGGTAGCGGTTGCCGAAAATAATATTCAGGCGATTCGACCACTGGACCTCCGGTACAAGTGGCTCCATTGGCTGAGCCACCAGTTTTGGTAGTTTACGTGAAATATAAGTTTAAATTAAAAAAGTATAACCAGTAGAGAAAATAATAAAAAATTAATGAAGGATGAATATTTTATTGAAATATCTTCTAAAATAGATTGACGTGTTTTAAAAAAATGGTTATATAAAAAAAAAAAAAAAGTAGGTTGTTATGCTAAAATAGACCGAAATTTTACACAGACTGACGTGAATAAAACCCTATTCCTTTGGCCTCTACCACTATCAATAATGACAAACGAAGGGGATTGATACAAACCTCGCCAATTCCTGAAGATGCTCCAGTGATAAGTACAACTTTGCCAAACACATTTTCACTGTATATGGATCTTTTTAAGGACCAAAGAAACTTGAGAATAAGAAATGGTGGCATGAAGGAGAGTAACACGATGAGATTTAAGGGAAGGAGTACAATGTTCAAGAACTTATGAATCAAATACATAGCTTTTTCGCTACAACTAAACAATCAGAAAGAGAGATACTATGAAGTCCAAAGAATTGTAAAGATATAGGATTCAATCAGATAACGTGCATTAATTCTCATTATGACAGGCAGGGGTGGAACTACCATAGTACCCTTATGATAAGGAACATGTGAGAATGGACATAAGATATAGGATTCAATCAGATAACGACATAACGTGCATTAATTCTCATTATGACGGGCAGGGGTGGAACTACCATAGTGCTCTTATGATAAGGTACATGTGAAAATGGACATAAGTGTGTTTGGTGTTTGGCGTTAACATCAGCTTTTAGCTTTTATTTTTATGTACAGTTTTTTTTTTTTTAATCACTTTTTTCCTATATTTTTTCACTTTTCCCCATTTTTTTCCACTTTTTCTAGGGTAGAAGTGTACTTTATCACACTTTTAACAATTTTTTTATTATAGAAAAAGCTAAATAAGTTTGTATATCTTACAATATACGATACGATACGATACGATACGATGCATGATATTGAAAAATAAATAATCGATTCATGATATGAATCATGTGTTGACAATTATGTGTATAATATATTTGCCAATTCTAATCTAATTCTAAAAGTGTACTTTAGCATACTTTTAGCAATTTTTTTATATAGAAAAAGCTAAATAAGTTTGTGTATTTTACGATATACAATATGATACGATACGATGCATGATACTGAAAAATAAAAAATCGATTCATAATATGAATCATGTGTTGACAATTATGTGTATAATATAGTTGCCAATTCTAATCCATTGTCTATTGGAATGAAATATTTTGGTGTTGGTTTATTCTGACTTACTATTCCAAGGTTACCACTAATATTATATAACACAAATACATAAACCTAATAGATTTTCATGACATTTTGTCATACCATATTAAATTATCAATTCATAACCAAATAATATATTATCTTAATATCATTGTTACATAACATGTCATGAGTAAAGTAAATATATATATATATATATATATAAACATTTTAATGAAAAAAAATAAGTGAGTAAAATGGCCAAAAAAAAAAGAAGCTTTGTTTACATATTGACTAAAATCATCATATCTGTTGAAATTTAGCAAAATGAATTGGAATAGAATTGGCAATCACTCAACAATTTTCTCATTAATGTTTTTAAAAATATATGCACCATACCATTCAACCTACAAAAAGTCCTATACCATTATACCTCACTTTTTTTTAGTTGTGTTTCTCTATATCTCTCTATTTTCTTAGAGAGAGAGAGAGAGAGAGAGAGAGAGAGAGAGAGATTAAAAACTCCAAGGACTTGGCTACCTAACAAAAGAAAGAGGATTCAATTAACCGTACTTTGGGATGAACTACTTGTGATGTGAGAATGATGTTGTACATGTGAAAATGTGGCTTGAATTAAGCCTATTCGGCTAGCTACAACCTAATATTTGTTCCATGCCGGCAATATTATATTAAAGTGCCGTTTTGGAATTTAATGATGAAATAAAATTTGCCGCCTATTTTGTCAAATCTTTCACCTACATATACATATTGTTTCGGCTAGATTACTCTGTGAATGCTGAGTGTTGGGACAAATTTAAACCCTAGATTTATTTTAAAGCGGAATTAATCAACTTTAACAAATTAATTGCTATGAATTTAGATTGATTTCAAGATTAATTACCACAGTGTAACAAACATTATTTAGTAAAGGATTTTTTTTTAAATGATATATATATATATTTTTTGGTTATGATAGGTGATTTGGCGATTTTTTTTTTCCCCTGATTAGGTAGTTTGGGCCGGGATGGGTGTTTTTGTTATATTATGTTTGGACTTTGGAGGGACCACAGGCTCAATGGTTGGGTTAAGTGATTAATTTTGTTTGGGTTATTTGGACCGATTCAGATATTATTGGGTTCTTGGGACCAATCAAAAAAAATTGAGACAGGGCCCAACTTTATAATATGAAAATTTCTATATACTATTTTAGTGGGTCTAATCTAGGTCTACCTAGATGACATAGATAAGCGGAAGTGGATTATTAATGCTGGTTCGAAGTACTCTAAATAAGTGAATTCTTAATCTGTATACTTGTAAGCATATCTCTAGTGTGTTCTAATTAGTTTCAATGCTCAAATGGAAAAAAATTTTGTTGTAGAATAAGAGATCAAGATTTAAATTATGCCTACATAAAAAATGAATCCATTAGTATTATTATAAAAATAATTATTATGAAGTAAGTGTCATAAATTTTAAATTCTATTATATCTATTAAAATAAATAAAATAAAATAAAAAGAAAAAAGCTGGTCGCTTCCTCTCATCCCTTACATCATGGAATATGTCCTCCTTCCATCAAACGAATTTGGGGTTAGGATCTTTGATTTCTAAATAGTAAGACAAAGTTTATCTTGATAGGCTCTTAGATATGTTTTGTTTTATGCTTTCTGTTCAAATGTAAAAAAAAAAAAAAAAAAAAAAAAAAAAAAAAAAAAAAAACAACCCATAAGTTGTATAACAAAGCCAAATTCATGTGGGTAAAGTGACACTTTTCAATATACATGTAAACAGCGTAAAACCAGCCCAAATTACAGGGAGTAAAGTGCAATATATAAACAATTTAAATATATACATCTTTGTTCAGCCACCATTATAGGGCAGAAAAAAATTTGTGCGAGACAAAGCGGGGTAGTACAAGAAATTTTTTTCCATCCCTATACATTGCTATGAAGTGAAGAATTTGCTTCTTATGTGATGAAGCTATCCTTGCAAGCATGGTATTCCTTTCAGTTGCACTTGAAATCAAGCATCTCATTCACTGCTTTGTCTAAATTAATGACTTCAAAAGGAAAAAAAAAAAAAATCTTTTTATTTGTGGGGCCAAAGAATTTGGCGATCCCGGCCCATTTCATACTGAGCCCAAGGTCCACGCCGAGGAGAAAGGAATGTTCGAAGACAAACAAATAAAACACAAATTATCAGGGATCATAGTCGAGAACAATCCTGTCCTCGGCCAACCAAGATCATAGAAGGGAAGAGCGGCACGCCACCTAAGGTAGCCTCTCAAAGCATTCTAAAAAGAAAGTCGAGTACAATGGACTAGCCATGGGAGCATGGTCTAGGAGCAATTCACGGAGAAACTGTCACCTCCGCATTAAATGCCCCTAACTAACGTCTTGGTCGCATTAATGAGGAAATGACCTCTGAACAGCGCTACCTTGGTTACCGCGACTCACAGAACGCTAGAGAGAGTGTCTGATGGGACAGACACTCAAGTATAGGCTTGGATGATCAACAAGTGGAAGGCCAAGATTGTCTAAAGAGGGATATATAATTGGAGAAACCCACTATAGAGAGGGGGTGGTTGGAGAAAAGGAGAAAAAGCATGATGGCGATCTCAAGAACTCCTATAACCATTGTCACCCAACACATATAGAGGAGTAGAGCTCCTCGGATTGTGCCGAGGACAAACTTCCTCTAATAAACTTAGCTCATTTTTGTTTGATCGCTATGAACCCCCATGTTAACCGTTGCCCATCCACCCAAGCCTAACTCTTTGGCCCACTCTCTACAAATTTATTGTATTGGGCTCACTGGGGCCAAGATCCCATTCATTTTTGGGCTTAGTCCGAAAATCGAGACCCTACAATTGGCGCCGTCTGTGGGAAGAGCTTGTGTGTAGGGTGGGTGCAACGGTTAGTCAAGATCTTGGCCCCTATTAGCAAGAGCCCTTGGGGAAAGCCGTTATGGTCTATACCTCGAAGGGCAAGTTATACAGGAAGGATTGCTGAATGGGGCACGATTCTAGGGGCTTTTGACATCAAGTACGTGCCCCGCATCCCAGCCAAGGGTTAGGTCTTTGCGAATCTAGTGACCGAGTTCTCTGGACCTTCATCTGAAGAAGTGGCAGCAACATGGAGCGATTCAAGGAGGCTCCGTGGTGGGGCTAGTTCTGGAAATTATACACTGATATCTTCTAATCCATTGAAGTGGATAAATGGAACCTTGGCCATGATGGGCCCTCGGACCTCCGGCTTTGGGGGAATTAACACACACTAATAATCATCTAAGTGTTAAACAGAACCAAAGTCTCGTATGGCTTCTCAGACCACAAACCTATGGGAAAACTAATAACTTTTGGTAATTATCTAAGTGTTAGACAGAACCAAGGTCTTGCATGGTCCTCAGACTCAAACCTATAGGAAAACTAACAATTTTTGGTAATTAACTAAGTGTTAGACAGAACCAAGGCCTTACATGGCTCCTCGAACCACAAACCTATGAGGAAACTAACAACTTTCAGCAATTACCTAAGGGTTGAACGGAATCAGGGTGTTGCATGGACCCTTGGACCACAGCTCGTGAGGAGATTAACTATTTCAAACATCTATCTGAGCGATGAGTAGAATCTAAAAGGAGTCCGACTCTTCGGATCGCCTACCCTTTCCTCACTCAACAAAGACGTGAGCAAAAGTCTTGCATTGTCCTCGGACTCAAACCTATAGGGAAACTAATAACTTTTGGTAATTATCTAAGTGTTAGACAAAACCAAAGTCTTGTATGGTCCTTGGACTCAAACTTATGGGGAAACTAATAACTTTTGGTAATTATCTAAGTATTAGACAGAACTAAGGTCTTGCATGGCTCCTTGGACCCCAAACTTATGGGAAAACTAACAACTTTTGACAACTATCTAAATGTTGGACAGAACCAAGGTTTGCATGGCCCTTTGGACCACAAACCTATGGGAAACTAATAACTTTCAGCGAGAACCTAAAGGCTGAACAGAATTAGGATGTTGTACGGATCCTCGAACCACAAACTTATGGAAAAACTAATAACTTTTGACAACTATCTAAATGTTGGACAGAACCAAGGTCTTGCATGGCTCTTCGGACCACAAACCTATGGGAAACTAATAACTTTCGACGAGCACCTGAAGGCTGAACAGAATTAGGATGTTGTACAGATCCTCAAACCACATACTTTGGAAAAATTAACGCTATGACATCTCTTTACAAGTGCCTAAATAGGACTTAAGGCGTGCCTGAATCCTCGGACCAAACGCTTGGGGAAAGCCGACGCCATGACGTCATTATAAATGCCAAACAGAGCCTTAATGCACGACGGTCCCCTCGAATGACCTACTTTAAAGCCAACATCCTTTCACAGTTACATAGCTTGTGGTATAGAGCACATGATTATGTTCCTGATTATCCCTACATAGCTAACTTATTTAAGGTTAACAGCTGGGCGCTATTGCCGATTTTGTTAAAGTCAGGATGACAACTTTTTACTACCATCAACAACACTAGCTCCAAGCTCCATTGGAGGGAAAAATAACAACACACATTAAATAATTACTGCAGAGAAAGGAAGAATTAAAATTCATAAAGTAAAAAGTGCCGCCGTTTTTATTAAATAAAGGAAAGGTACATCATACACCAAATGGCTTAGGCAAGCTTGTTTTAAAGCTAACTATACAAAGAGAGGCTGATGCAGTCTTGTTTTAAATCTAACTTTAAGAAAGAGAGAGGCTGAGGCAAGCTTGTTTTGAAGCTAACTATACCAAGAGAGGCTGAGGCAAGCTTGTTTTAAAGCTAACCTTAAGAAAGAGAGAGGCTGAGGCAGGCTTGTTTTAAGGCTAACTACAAAAAGAGAAAGTCCATGGGAATGGTAGATTCACAATCTCGTCCCAGCAACAATTGAGCTAGTATGGGTGGTACTGGCGATGAGAAAGAAGAAAAGGCAGAAGCGCCAGATGGCCCCATCCTAGGATGTTCCCTTGATTCTCTCCCAGTTTCATGATAATTAAGCATTGGAGATGGTAACACACGGGCATCAACCGTTCGACAATCTTACAAACCTCCATTGGTAAGCAAACTGGATGCGAATCACTACCAGCTTGAAGGGCGGGCAGAGACGCATACTGGAGAAAAATGTTATATTTCTCACGAACTTTTCTCCTAACTGCAAGATGTCCTACCATCAAGGTGAGACCCAAACTTTGTCGCACTGAAAGTCTAACGCAATCTACGCTTCGGTTCTTGGCTGAAAGAGGAGGGTCTTCTTTCTTGCTCGGTTGAAAGGTAGGAACATCTCTGGCCTCCGCTTCCTTTGCCTCAACTACGTCGTCCAGGATCTGGGTGGAATTCTTGGTTTCTGAAAGGGGCTTGACTTCCTTGCCCTTGCCTTTATCCAAGGCCATCTCATTCCCTAGGCCTTGATCACGATCTTGGCACGGTTCTTGGAAATGCCTGGAGGGTTGAGAACCTGAAGTTCCTACCTAACTCAAAGATTTGTAAATACGAAAGAACGATTCCCCTAGAGCATCTTATATAGAAGGTGAAATCTGGCAGAAATTAATTCGCACAAAATCCAAAGAAGGAGTTACAAGCGAAATAACTCCTGCCTAATTTTCGAAGAAATCCTCAACCGTTAGATCTACGACGCTTCATAAAGGTATTAATGAAAGCGCGCTTTGTATACCGAAACGCCTGGAATGTGCCTTGGGCAGGTGAAGAGACTCAGGAGCTGACGTAAGACAAGACTTGATAAGCCGTGACAAAGGCCAAGGACATCAAAATCTTCCTCTCCGTCTGAGGAGCCGAACAACAAGATTTTGAAGGGCTATTGTGGGGACAAAGAATTTGGCGACCCTAGCCCATTTCATACTGAGCTCAAGGCTCACGCCGAGGAGGAAGGAATGTCCGAGGACGAACAAATAAAACCCAAATTACTGGGGATCATAGCCGAGGACAATCCTGTTCTCGGCCAACCAAGATCATAGAAGGGAAGAGCGGCACGCCACCAAAGGTAGCCTCCTAGAGCATTCTAAAAAGAAGGAAGAGTATAATGGACCAGCCATGGGAGTATGGTGTAGGAGTAATTCACGGAGAAACTGTCACATTCGCATTAAATGCCCCCAACTAACGTCTTGGCCGCATTAATGAGGAAATGACCTCTGAATAGCGCTACCTCGGTCACCGTGACTCACAGAACGCCAGAGAAAGTGTCTGATGGGACAGACACTCAAGTATAGGCTTGGATAATTAACAAGTGGAAGGCCAAGATCGTCTAAAGAAGGATATATAATTGGAGAAACCCACCATAGAGAAGGGGTGGCTGGAGAAAAGGAGAAAAAGCATGATTGTCACCCAACACATATACAGGAGTAGAGCTCCTCGGATTGTGCCGAGGACAAACTTCCTCTGATAAACTTAGCTCATTTCTGTTTGATCGCCATGAACCCCCATGTTAACCGTTGCCTATGTACCCAAGCCTAACTCTTTGGCCCACTCTCTACAAATTTATTGTATTGAGCTCACTGGAGCCAAGATCCCATTCATTTTTAGGCTTAGTCTTAAAATCGAGACCCTACATTATTTATTTAATTTTGCTAATAGAAAAAATACATATTACTAAATTTAAAAGATTTTGAAAAAGTACAAATATAATAAAAGAAATATAATAATCCACAGCTTTGCTACAAATACAATGGAGCCTAATATTTGTTTCTTGTTGGAAATATTAAAGTATGGACAAAGTTTTCTTCTAAATTGCTTTGGAAGAATCATTTCTAATCAATTAGGTGACAAGTTATAAAATAATTTATATGTATTATTTAAACTAGCTTGTAACTCATGCTTAAGCACATAAATTTTCAATTGTAGTGGTACTAAATTACTACTGATATTAAGCATAGCTTATTAAATACAGTATATAATAATGAAAGAAATTAGGAAATATAATAAACTTATATTTACATCTACAATAATAATAGAAGAAATTATCATTTGGTTTCGCGCCTTAGTTATTCTTACAATAACCCCTCTCATCAATCAAACGTAGACTCTCTCAACTTATTGGAATAAAAAAAAATAAAAAAAGAAAAAAAATAAAAAAACTTAATTTTATTGTTACATAGAATAGGCAAATTTTTGCTGGCATTAGAGTACCACTAGTTTGGTTATTGTGGGAGAGTTTTTTGCTTCAAGGAAACTCATGTGTACTCTTAGACAAATTTTTGCTCTTGTCCCACATTGGAAGGAAATCCTTCCTTTTTGCACCTTATGGCATGAACCAATGACATTAGAGTACTACTAGTTTGGTTAAGGGGAGTTTTTTGCTTCAAGGAAACTCATGTGTACTCCTAGGCAAATTTTTGCTCTTGTCCTACATTGGAAGGAAATCCTTCCTCTTTGCACCTTATAAGGCATGAACTAATGGCATTAGAGTACCACTATTATGGGTGATTAATGGTCAATGGTGTGAGTGAAGAAAGGGTCTATATTGTATTATTGTTCCTGGCTTCCATGAGATGTAATATAGTAACTTGAGCTTTGTTATTGTAAAATATGTTTTAATCAAGAAATCAATAGCGTCGTGATGTATTAAAACGAAATTTAGAAGGGGTAAGGAAAAAAAAAACACTGAACTTGAAAGAGATGGGAAAGAATGATAGTGCCCTTTTTTCTGAAGGACTTCGCCAATGCTGTTACTCGCAGTCGCCGCTAAACGTTAAACAGATTATTGATTCCCACATTTGTCTCTCTACCTGCTCTCAATATTATTATTATTATTTGTTTATCACACAAATAGATAGATCTTTCTCTTTGCCTTATTACGAACTGTTTAGAGATATTAGATACCTTATGTCTTTTAGAAAGTGAAACACATCTATTGAGTCCACCATAAAAGTATGTAGGTGAGATATTCTTAGGCGAATGAGACTACATTATTGTGGTCTTCTTGACTTCTGTGTTATGTATAAATGCAAGCACAAAAATTTTAAAATTTAGATGGTACACATAACGCAAAATTAGATTCTAATTTGAAATTAAATTGAAGTTTCTCTCAGCTTTAACACAAACACTCTCTGTCTCTCTCTGTCTCTCTCTCTCTCTATATATATATGTGTGTGTGTGTGTGTGTGTGATAAGTCACATGATTCATTAAATAAGTTATGTGACTAAAAGCAAGCCAACCCAATTACTAGGTGAGTTAGGCCATCGCCTAAAGCCCTAAGTGGAAGAAGGCACCCAAATTTTAAACAATAAGTATACCTCCTTATATGTGAGTATTGATTGAGTCTCAAATATTAGTCAACAAGTAAAAATTATTGTCAAAGAAAAAAAAGAGTGATACTAAAGATACTACAAATTTTGACATGTCACCACTCACAAAAAAAACATTTGAAGAACATTTATCTCTCCAAGCCTTAAAATTCTATTGGAATCAAACTCCAAAATCTCCAAGAATTTCAAACTTCAAAAATCTTTCAAATCAAGCTCCAAAGCCTTGAAAAACTACTGTATGAAGACTTTGAATACAAAGTACATTCATTCAAATCACCCTTCAAGGTCTTAGAGTTCTATTGGAAGCGAGGTCCAAGGCCTTAGAAACTTCAAAAGACTCCAAATCAGTGAAATTCAAAAGATTTGAACCTCTAAAACCCCAAAGAACTTTTATCAAAAATTTTCGAAGACGAATAACATTCAAAGAATGCACAAATAACACAAAGAATGTGAAGAATGAGAAGTCTTGAACAAGCAAATAGCTGGATATTAATTGCAATTCTGTTAAAAATTCTTTCATCCATCTTCCAATCAAGGTAGATGACATTTTATGTTCGAATCAAGATTGTATTGACACAATTCTCGATATGAAGACGTTTCCAAGGAGATCGAAGAAGAGGATTATTCTATTGTAATAGAATGTAAACATAAAAAATTGTACCCACTCACTCATCAATACAGATTTATATTTGTGAAAGATTTTCATTTGTTAAATTTCAACACTTAAAATTTTGTGTTTATAATTATTTAAATTCTATTCAAATATTTAAACTAAAATTTAAAGGAAAATACTAACGATTGCCCTTAGGGCATTGGTTAATAATTTATTTAAAGAAAGTTTTTATGGAAAAAAAAAATTTAATATTTTGACAACTTTTTTCATTTCCCATAAAAGTAGTGTTAAAACTTTCTTAAAATAGATTGTTAACCAATACTCTAAATGCACTCATTAGCATGACCTAAATTTAAAATATAAATCCACCTTTTTAAATATTTCTATCCAAACAGACATAGAGAGGTACTACTGATATTCTTCTTATCTGCCTTTATAATGATCTGGAAGGGCTAAAGAATCCCACACGGGCTCTCAACATGAACTAAGGCAATTATGTAGTGACATTTTGTCGATGTATATAAAAAGTTGTTAGAACTTTGCCACCAAACAAAGAAAAGCACAATCCTTAATAGAAAAAGAAGGAAAAAGCGAAAAAAAAAATCAGAGGAAAAGCCAAAAGGACCTTCTAATATAGTATATACATAAAAGGGAAGAACTTCATGAATCAGAGCATAAAATATTGTCATGTGATGCATTTTTTGATAATTCTTTTGTTTAGCCATCTATCTCATCTTATAATTTGTGTCTTGTGACACTCTTCTTGGAAAGGAAAATAGGTATATTGTCCATCAGTATATTGGCATATAACTGTTAGAAGAACTTTGCCACCAAACAAAGAAAAGCACAACCTCGAGAGAGAAAGAAAGGAAAAAGGAAGAAAATAGGAAAAGCCAAAGGACCTGTTAGGCACAAGCTCAAGCTTCGTTGGATGCTGTAAAGAGATAAGCATATTTACGCAAAGGATAGATATAAGCATTGGTTCTTGTCTTAATAGAATATTATGCGTCTAGTCTTTGTTTTTAATAAAATGCTTCTTTTGTGTATCTTATTTCTACACCTTTTCTAGAGAGATATGTTTGAATATAAGTTATATTGAAAACTAGAGCATACATTGAAACACATTTTTCTCATTTCTTCCTAGACTCTCAATCTGCCGCCTCTTTCAGTCTCTTTTTTAAAGAAACTCTCTCTCTCTCTCTCTCTCTCTCTCTCTCTCTCTGTAAGATGGCTGCAGAGATATTTCTAAATAAAATTGCAGAAAAAGTCCTGGGGCAGCTAGAGTCCCAGATTTACAAAGAATTTTGCCTGATATGGGGTGTTGAAAGCGATCTGGAAAGACTAAAAAATACTCTATCCGCCGTCAAAGCTGTGCTCTTTGATGCAGAAAAGAAGCAGGGTCATAACCAGGAGCTGACTGTCTGGCTTGGGAAGCTTAAAGAGGTCTTTTTAGACGCTCAAGATGTCCTTGATGAATTCGAATGTGAAGCACTGCGGAGCCAAGTTGTGGAAATACAAGGGTGTATAGCCATGAAGGTACGTCATTTCCTTTCTTGCTCAAATCCACTGCTATTCGGAACCAATATGGGTCATAAAATCAAAGAACTTAGAACACGGTTAGATGACATTGCAGCCGATAAGGCTAAGTTCCATCTAAGCGAACTAGCAGAAAATATATCAGAATTAAGATGGTGAGAGGATAGATAGAAGCATTTCAAGATGAGTTATCAAATCAGGCAGAGAGGCAGAGTGCTGAAACAGAGCATATGCTGAAACAGAGCATTTGTGGAAGAAATGATATTACACTAAACGACTACTACGTCTTGATACGACTTGTAGTTTTATACTTGGATTAGCTGGTTAGTGTGTATGGACACGTGTACTGTGGTGTGATGAGTTGATCAATGTTAGTTAGTTATTCCGCATATTTTGGGATTAGTTAGTTAGTTTATTTTCTAATTCTGCTATATAAACATCTTGTAATTCATTGTTGATTAATTAATGAAATATCTCAGATTCTTGATTCTCCATTTCTCTCTTTCTCTCTAGATTCATTGCACAAATACATTCTGTTTTCTTATATGGTATCAGAGCTTCGTGCTTTCAACAATGCTAGCAGCCAAGTTAATTCACACACTGTCACAGCCATAGCTCTATATTCTGCCTCAGCTGAAGATCTAGAAACTATAGATTGTTTCTTAGACTTCCAAGAGATTAAAGAATCACCCAAAAATATACAATACCCTGTGGTTGATCTTCTAGTGTTTATATACTTAATAGGCTGCCTAGTACTGCTTTGGACAATAAACTCCTTTTGAAAAACTTTATTGCAAAACTCCCTCTTATCATCATTTAAAAGTGTTTGGTTGTCTTTGTTTTGCATCTACACTTGCTCACAATAGGTCTAAGTTTGCTCCTAGATCCATTCCTTGCATCTTTCTTGGTTACCCTTTTGGTGTCAAAGGTTACAAATTGTTAAATTTAGTCACAAAGCAGATATTCATTTCAAGGGATGTTTCATTCCATGAAAATGTATTTCCTTTATTTCTTCTGTCACTTCACCTCAATCATCTTTTTCTTTTCCTCATATTTGTCCTACTGTGACTGTTCCAGTTGATACCATGTTCTTGATCCCATTGTTTCTTCCTCAGACCCTCCTTCTTCCACTTGTCATCCCAATCTGGTCTCTAACCAAGTTTTAGATCCCATTCTCCCTCTTATTTCTGATTCTGCAGTACCAGAATCTATTCCACCAAATTATGCAGTACCAGAATCTACCTTATCAGATTCTGCCAATCTCAATTCTACAGAACCAGCCAATACCAATTCTGCNGAAATTATTCCACCAAATTATGCAGTACCAGAATCTACCTTATCAGATTCTGCCAATCTCAATTCTGCAGAACCAGCCAATACCAATTCTGCAGAACCTGTTTTTTCTGATCCTCATGCTTCCATTCCTTCATTGAGAAGATCCTCTAGACCTTCCAAAGCACCTACATACTTGCAAGACTATAAGTGCAGCACTATTACTTCAACAAAGCTTTCACAGTCCACTTCACTCAACAACAAGTCAGGTACTTCCACCATTACTCTAGGAGCTAAATATCCACTTTCTAATTACATTGATTCTTCCTTTTATCTCCTCATATGCCCATTTTTGCTCTCTTATTACCTCTATTCCTGAACCAAGATTCTTCCATGAGGCTATTAAGGATCCTAAATGGAAAGAGGCCATGAATGCTGAGATTGCAGCCTTGGTTTCAAATCATACTTGGACTCTTACTCCTTTACCTTCCAAACAAAAGGCTATTGGATGCAAATGGGTCTATAGAGTAAAATACAAGGCAGATGGGTCTGTGGAGAGATATAAAGCAAGACTAGTTGCAAAGAGGTTCACTCAGCAAGAGGGTTTGGATTTTACTGATACATTCTCACCAGTTGCAAAGTTAACTACTGTTAAGACTCTTCTTGCCATATCTGCTGTGAAAGGTTGGCATTTAGTCCAATTAGATGTCAACAATGCTTTCTTAAATGGGGACTTACATGAGGAAGTTTATATGCAACTCCCTCAAGGCTTTCACAGCAAAGGAGGGAATGTTGTTTGCAAATTAAATAAGTCTCTATATGGACTTAAACAGGCCTCAAGACAATGGAATGCAAAATTCTGTTCAGTTCTTAAGAAGCTTGGTTTTCAGCAGTCAAAGGCTGATTACTCTTTGTTTACAAGAAAGTTTAATGATTCTTTCATTGCTTTAGTAGTTTATGTTGATGATATACTCATAGCTAGCAACAAGGTTCAAGAAGTTGAAGCACTCAAGGTTTCTTTAGATCAACATTTCAAACTTAAAGACCTTGGAGGTTTGAAGTTTTTTCTTGGTCTTGAGATAGCTAGATCAGATAAAGGAATTAGTATATGTCAAAGAAAATATGCTTTAGAGATTTTAAAAGATGCAGGAATGTCAGCATGTAAGCCTAGTAAAATACCAATGGAACAAAATTTGAAGTTGAGCAAACTTCAAGGTTCATTGTTACCGGATCCTGGAATCTACAGAAGATTAGTGGGTAGATTGTTATATCTAACCATCACTAGACCAGATATAACATATCCGGTTCACAAGCTGAGTCAATTCATGTCCAAGCCCAGGAAGCCTCATTTGGATGCAGCATACAAAGTTTTACAGTACATAAAAGGATGTCCAGGTCAAGGAATTTTCTTGTCTGCATCTTCAGATTTCCATTTGAAAGCCTATACAGATGCTGATTGGGCATCTTGCATAGACACTAGAAGATCAACCACAGGGTATTGTATATTTTTGGGTGATTCTTTAATCTCTTGGAAGTCTAAGAAACAATCTATAGTTTCTAGATCTTCAGCTGAGGCAGAATATAGAGCTATGGCTGTGACAGTGTGTGAATTAACTTGGCTGCTAGCATTGTTGAAGGATTTGGAGATTCATCATCCTCAACCTGCTCTTTTATTTTGTGATAATCAAGCAGCCATTTACATTGGAGAAAATCCTGTATTCCATGAGCGAACCAAACACATAGAAGTTGACTGTCATGTTGTCAGAGATAAGGTGCAAGGCAATGTGGTTAGATTGTTCTTTACTCCTACACATACACAACTGGCTGACTTACTTACTAAGGCTCTCAACAGCTCACAGCTGAGATACTTATTGAGTAAAATGAATATCATAAATATTCACAGCTCAACTTCTCATCCAATGGGGGAATGCAAAAGCTTAAATGATAAAGGGACAGATGCAAGCAACAGTCCAGATTCTCATCTTGAGGGGGAATATCAGAATTAAGATGGTGAGAGAATAGATAGAAGCATTTCAAGATGAGTTATCAAATCAGGCAGAGAGGCAGAGTGCTGAAACAGAGCATATGCTGAAACAGAGCATTTGTGGAAGAAATGATATTACACTAAACGACTACTACGTCTTGATACGACTTGTAGTTTTATACTTGGATTAGCTGGTTAGTGTGTATGGACACGTGTACTGTGGTGTGATGAGTTGATCAATGTTAGTTAGTTATTCCGCATATTTTGGGATTAGTTAGTTAGTTTATTTTCTAATTCTGCTATATAAACATCTTGTAATTCATTGTTGATTAATTAATGAAATATCTCAGATTCTTGATTCTCCATTTCTCTCTTTCTCTCTAGATTCATTGCACAAATACATTCTGTTTTCTTATAAAATATGCATGTGGTGCGTGGGAGGGAGATGACCCACTCCTTTGTCCATCCTTTAGAAGTTATAGGAAGAGAACATGACAAGGAAAACATTGTTAAACATCTAATGAATGTTGTTGATGGTCAAAATGTCCTTGTTATTCCTATAGTTGGCATTGGAGGTCTTGGCAAGACTGTGCTAGCAAAACTAGTATTCAATGATGCAAGAGTGGTGGAACATTTTGAGTTAAAATTTTGGGTTTGTGTCTCAGATGATTTCATTTTAAAACAACTACTGGTAAAATATTAAGATCAATACCTGATGAAAATTGGAATGATTTGGACGAAGAGCAATTGCAAAAGCATCTTCGAAATGTCTTGGATGGCAGAAAATTCTTGCTTGTCTTGGATGACGTATGGAACAAGGATAGAAATAAATGGGTTGAGTTGAGGAATTTGTTGATGGGGGGTGCCAATGGAAGCAAGATCCTTGTGACTACACGCACCCCAAGTGTTGCTTCTATGATGGGCACCATGCCCTCGTACAACTTGAAAGGTCTTCCACATAATGACTGTATGTCTATATTTGTAAAATGGGCATTTGAAGACAGAGAAGAGAGGCAACACGCAAACTTAGTGGAAATTGGGGATGAGATTGTGAAGAAATGTAAAGGAGTTCCACTGGCAGTGAAATCATTAGGAAGCCTACTGTATTCAAAGCTTGATGAAAAGGATTGGAAAATCGTAAAAGATAATGAAATGTGGAAATTGGAAAGAAAGGAAGGTGATATTTTGTCGGCCTTGCAATTGAGTTACAATCTAATGCCATCTTACTTGAAAGAATGTTTTGCCTATTGTTCACTTTATCCAAAAGATCATAAATACCTTAGTATGGAATTGATTCAGCTTTGGATGGCACATGACTTGATTCAAAAATCACCAATTGAAAATCAAGAGCTAGAAGATATTGGCAACCAATACATAGAAGAGCTCTACTCAAGATCTTTCCTTGAAGATTATAAAGATTTTGGTTCCTTACGAGTATTCAAAATACATGATCTCATGCATGATCTAGCACTATCGGTACAAAGTGGGTGCTTAGTAATAAATTCTCAGACCAAAAATATCTCTAAAGAGGTTAGGCATTTGTCTGTTTTTGACAAAACTTGGCAAAATGAAAATGTTTTAAAATGTTTACAAAGACAAAAGAGTATACGGACCATTTATTGTCCAATTGAAGGACTTGGACCCTTTTCTGAATCCTTTGTTGATACATACATCTCAAGATATAGATACTTGCGAGTCCTAGATTTAAGTGACTCATGTTTTGAGGAGTTACCAAAATCCATTGGCACTATGAAGCATTTAAGGAGGCTGAATTTAAGCAGAAATCGTAGCATTACAAAACTCCGAAATTCGATTTGCAAGCTTCAAAATTTGCAGACTTTACTCCTCGACGAATGTGAAAAGCTAGAAGAATTGCCAAAAAACATGAGATACATGATCAGTCTTAGATTGTTGGAAATAACAACTAAACAAAAGTCTCTACCTGAGTCCTTGAATTCCCTACAATTTTTGTCAATAGTGCGTTGTGGCAACATGGAGTATTTGTCTGAAGTGAAGCAAGGTTACATGGGCCTTCGAATGTTGGTTATTGGCCATTGTGAGGGTCTAATCTCTTTGTTTCCTTTCCTAAAATGCCTAACCCTTCTAGAGGTTTTGTGTATTGATAATTGTGAAAAACTTGATCTGACTAAAGTGGAAGACAATCAAGAAGAATTCAAACCGAGCATTCGAGTATTAATTCTATCTAGATTGCCACTGTTGGTGGCTGTGCCGCAATGGTTCAAACAATCTACAAGAACTTTACAGCACATGATAATTCGAGGTTGTCCCAGCTTGACAGAATTGCCAGAGTGGCTGCCAAATCTTGCATCTCTTAAACTACTTCAAATTGCTGGCTGCCCCAAGTTGTCGTCTTTGCCGGAGGGGAAGCTTTTTCTGCCAACTCTAAGATTTTTCGAAATTAGGGAATGTCCTGAATTGAGTAGAAGATGCCAGCCAGAAATCGGCGAGGATTGGCACAAGATTGCTCATGTCTCAACAATTAAAATTGACAACGAGTTTATTAAACAAGCTGATAACTAGGTATGGAGTAATCTCTTTCCCTCTCTCTTTTATTTACTCTTTTGACAAGCGCTCAACTCAGACTGAGATTAGTTTGGGTTCATATATTGATCAATATTCATAAAATACTTATACATATACTGTACACATGCACCTTTATGCTTGGTTACATTCAAAATTCTTGCTATTTCAATTTATCAAATATTGTATAATGTTTGTTAGAAATTTTGGGCCAAATCAGATCCAAATAAAGTGTGCTAAATTAATAGTGGGCCCAGTCCAATTTATAATTAAAATTTGTGTCCTTACTAAAGGTTATATCACTTGGACACACTTTTTTATTCCCGCATTTGGGCTATGGATGTTAAGAAAGTGTTGGTTCACCTGTTTTTATAACTCAATTCTCAAAAATAGTGGGACCCATAACAAAAAGGTTGTTTGGCTGCACAATAACTCTTTTCCATAACTTTTTTTTCTGATTTTTGAGTTATGAGTTATGAAAACTGAAAACACATTTTGGCTGTTTTCAGTTTGCATAACTTATAACTCAATGAAAATATTGTAATTAAACACACATAGGGACCACAAACAGTATCTAGCCCACTTTTGACTTTTTTTTTTTCATTTCTTCTCCTAGGTTGGCTGTTCGGTTTTTTTTTTTTTTTCTTCTTCTTCTTCTTCTCTCACTGGTTTGGTCTTCATGTTTTTTTTTTATTGGTTCAGTGAGTTTGGGTAAAAAAAAAAAAAAAAAAAAAAAAGCTGCAAAGGGTGACAGGAATGGGGCCCACAAATAGTGTGAAAAATATTGAGTGATGGTGCCAAACAAATATGGTATTTTTGAGTGATGAGTGATGAAAATTGAGTGATAAAATTTTGCATCCAAATAGCCTTTAAGTGTTTCTTTTTGTAATAAGCATGACAAGCATCACCGTACGAGTAATTTTAAAATATTTAAAAGATATGATATTGTTGCAAAGGTTAATTTAAAGAGAGGTACAAGAGGAATCATTAATTTTTGAGAGAAAAACCAAATCCTAGTTTAATGGGTCGTAACTTTGTGCCATATTTTTTATATATTGAGTTATTCATTTCTATGACTTGAATCTATATCTAATATCTCATAAGCTTTTCAACAACATAATGGTTTGTTCGATTTGGATAAGTAACGAGACAGATACAAAATGTTATTATAGTTTAGATAAATAAATAAATTGGAAAATTTTCACAAAAATTAGGGTTTAGAGGTTGAAGACAACCCCATGGGGTCTAGACCCACTTGCACCACTGGAGTGCAACGAGAGGAGTCTCCTCCGGTGAGTAGAGGTAAAATAATAATAATAATAATAATAATAACTTCTTACAAAGAAAAAGATGAAATACACTCTCATGGTTGTGTGTGGCGGCATGTGAGGAGTGTATGGGTGGTGTTGAATTACATAGCCAATTAGTGGTAGTTTAGATTTGAGGGAACTCCTTCTATAGCATCTATAAACAAAATTAAGTTATTTTCATAAAAAAATTTAGGGCAGACAAAATACGACGTTGACATTAATATGCCATTTAAAAGAGACATAATCAAGAATATGATTGTTTCTATGAATTGACAAATATTTAATTCTTTTCACTAATTTAAGCTTACAATTATTTTTTATATTCTTAAATGTGTTTAAATGAATTCACTTTTATTTTTTTGTTGTACTTTATTTCAATTGTTGCCAAAGCAAATCAATTTGAGTGATAATATCATATTGCAAAACTTTTTTTCTTATTTAAATCTTATAAAAATAATCATAAAAGTTCATTTTACATGAATAATTAATACATGGAGATAACCTATCAGTACAACTTTTAGTTACATAGCAATAAAAAGTCTTGTAGCTCAACTTGTTGGCTTTTCGTGATGTTTCCAATAAAGACATTTAGGTACAAATCCCCCCACTCACAACTATCGAATTATGAAAAAAAAAATTATATACCACAAATTTAGACTAGTATAGTGTTGGTTACATACACGTACACACATGTCATTAAAATGATTTAAGAAATGTAAATTTTTAAGATTTATATAATTTAAAAAATATGAACATATTACTTTAGTAAATTTACAAATATTTGATTATTATAACTAATTTAAATATAAAAATAATAATTATAATTATTATATATGTAGGCACCCAAAACGAGAGTAATGGGCTGACTTCCTTTTGGGCTCACAATTTATTTGTAATGTGGGTTTTGGATTTCCTATTTTGGGTGATTCTGGCTTAAAGACTCAATAATATCTCTCCCACCTTTGTATTTCTTCCCCTCCTCTCTTATGACTCTATTGCTCTCAACTCTAAGCTTCCTCCAGAACCTCTCAACAACCCTCTCTTTTTCTTTTTCTTCTCATATTTATAGCCTAAAATTAGTGGAAGAATCATGATTACTTTTATGGCTAGTGGGAGAGGAGGTCCAATGTTGTTATCGCTAAGTGGGTGTTTAGTTGGGAGTGGGGTGTGGTGAGAGTGGCATCAGAACTAGTTCCCACCTCAGGGAGGTGATGTTCGGCAGCGGTACTTCTCAAGACGTCATGGGGCATCCGAGATATGGCCTTTTCGAGCAATCACCTTCGTCGGAGACAAGATTTGCCAGGCAACCTCATGGCCATGATCTAATGAGCATATATTACAATGACCTCCCTAATGGGTTCTGGGTCGAACATGATATGTAAGGTCCGTGCCTATGACCTTATTGGGCCTTAAGCCCAGTTTCTGATAGGGGTGTTAGGACCATGGGCCATACTGTAGAGTTGAGATTCAAGGCCCAAATGGCCCTGAAGGTTCGGTGCCGTACAATATATATATATATATATATTGTAAGGACACATTTTGGTTCCTAAGCCCAAACAATAAGAGGATTCAGACCCAACAAACCCAATACAATGAATTTGTAAAGAGTGGGTTAGAAACTGAATTTCAATAAGTTGGACGACGGTCACAATAGGTTTAAGGTTGCTAGAAAAAGAAAATGAACAAGTTTACATAAAGAAAATCTTCCCCGGCAAAGTCCAAGAAGAGTAGTTCTTATATATTTCTATTGAACTTAAGTACAAACACCATTCTTTAGGCTCCAGTGTTTTTTCTACCAATTCTTAGATGATCCCTTTGTAATGGAGTTTTTCTTCCTTATATTCTTTTGCTTTACTTCATCTCAGCCTTACATGTGTAGATCAATTTGCTGGCTTTGATCCTTGTCTCATAAGAACCTTCTTAAAGTCTTGGTAAGTAGCTGTAAGGCTGAAGATTACTGTTCAGGTATCATCTCTACATTAATGCGGCTAGAGAGTTAGTTGCAGAGTATTCAATGTGGTGGTAGCAGCTTTCCTTTGAGATATTTTTCAGTTTTCCTTTGTCTTATCTCCTTTTGATGTTTATCCTTACCATTATGGTCGTCTAATGGGTTGTTCTTGGTAAAAGGCCGGACCCTTAACTTCTGTTTTGCCTAGCCGAGAAGGTACTCCACCTTGGACTATGATCCTGACCCCTTATCACCATACCTCTTCCACATAATATTTGACTTGTATACCTTCACGAGCATTTACTTGTCCTCAAACATTTCAACGTCCTCGGACACAGCCCACGGCCCAATACGCATTTCTGGGACCTTTGCCCCTACATTTACACACACACAAAACACACATATGATTACATATGTGTCATTGAATTTGTTTTTGCATTTTGATTTTTTTGTTCCAATTGTTGCCAAAGCAATATGAGGAAGAACGTCATCAAATACTTAGGCCTAATAACACAAATAAATAAACCTAATAAATTTTGGTCATTCTGACATTTTGTTTCAAGATTACCACTAATATTATATAACACAAATACATAAACCTAATAAATTTTCATGATATAGTGTTATACCATATTAAATTATCAACTTAATATCTCATTGACAATCACTTATTAATTTTCTCATTAATGTTTTTAAAAATGATTGTTCTTTGTAATCACATGAAAAACAAACCAAGTAAATAGATAACATAAGATTTCAACTAAAGAGTAAAATAACATAGCAAATAATTTATAAACTAATTTGTTGTCTTATGAAATTAATCAAATTATATATTCACCATTCCACTCAACCTACAAAAATCCTACCCCTTCATACATCATATATGACTTCTTCTTCTTTTTTTAAATTCATTTTCTTTTCTCAGATTTGTATTATGTTTCTTATACTAAGCATTGTAACTTTCATTATTCTGGTTTGTCTTTGTTGTTGTGCATGTGAATATCATATGAAGTGTGAGACTCCTGGCCTAAAGTTAACAGAACCTAGAAGTTGCTACTAGAGATGTGAACAAAGATTCGAGAGTCAATCAATTTGATTTCCGAAAATAGTGGTGCTGTATTATTAATCTTTAAACTAAATTGGGGATCCAGCATCTGGTCCACATGATGAATAAAGTTTACGCTGTATCAGTATTCATATTTGATGTTTATTTGTGTGTGTGTGTGTATATATATATATATATATATTAACTTGAACCCAACCTCTCTCTCTCTCTCTCTCTCTCTCTCTATATATATATATATATAAAACTTTAAGTTACGTCTGTTATAATTTTAAGCAATATTGCACTACTCAGTATTTTTTAATTGGATGCAAATTTTGACAAATACATTTGATTACATTATCTTTGTATAATCTCCATGCTTGCAAATTTTAAAGTTATTAGTGATCAATAATAATGTCAACAATCAATTATTTAAATTCAAGTTTTTATAAATTAAAATAATACATAAAAAATGAGTGTATGGATCAAAAGGTAAATAACATCTAATTGACATGCATGTTAAAAACATATAAGACATGTAATCCAACGGTAGGATTTACGAAATATGAATTCAATAACAAGTTATTGGATGATATAACATTGTTTAGAATTACACTAAATTTAATTTTAAGGAATGTTATATCATCTAATAACTTTCTATTGTATTAATAAATTGAAAATCCCACCAGTACTGGATTACATTTTTTTTTTTATGTTTTTAACATGCATGTCAAATTTTGTGTCAATCGGATTTTATTAACTATTTAATCCAGAAACCAATTTTGAAGCATAGTTTTAAATTATAAAAACTTTAAACATTTTATTAATGATATATTTATTGATCTTTAATTGTCTTGAAATTTTGCAAATATAGAGATCAAATATACAAAAATAATGTAATCTAAAAATAGATTTGTCAAAATTCGCCTTGGTTAAAATGAGCTGCCAATGATGCTAGGTAAAGGCTAACAATATTTTGAAAGGGAGATTTGGGTTCTTAAAGAGTACACATAGTAGGCGAAAATAGACAAATAGCAAGACCTATACTTAAATGCGCAAAAGATAGTTGATTTGTTTTCTTCCTCCAGAATTTTCAATTCTAACAGGGAGACATTGACAAATTTCAGTTACTTATTTAGGTAACCTTATTCTTGTCCATGCAAGTTCATGGTTGAGGAGGCACAATCCAAACTCTCATTAACCTTTGCCTAAAATCCCAATTATAAGCTTCAGAACCCACACAATTACATCACAAATTATCCTTTAAGCAAGAAAATTGACAGTCATATTACATTATAGTCACCGTGTTTGCTAACTTTCTTGCTTCGTCAACTGCTGGTGCTGGAACAGATAATGAGGCGCAACCAAGAAATAGTGGTTGATTCTCCGAGCTTTTCTTCTCATGCCAAGCCAAACAAGACCAATCAAGTTTATGTATAAAGCTTTCATTAAAAAAAAAAAAAGTTTATGTCTAAAGCAGTGATTTATGATGTATGCCCAATTGTACCAACAATAGGTCTCCATTCGAATCATGCAAGCGAAGACATACAATTGATAAGCTAAAAATTTTAAAATACGAAAATTTTAAAATTTTCGTACGCATAAATCCTTTTTAAAAACTTACAAGCTAAGTTTAACTAATTCAACAAAGTATACAAAAGAAGGGAAAAATTTTCCTTAAACAGTAGAGTATTAACATAATCAGCACAAAAATAAAGGTTTTAGCTCAAGAATGAGTTACCCTACCATAACTATTAACCATTAGAGATTTTATCAATTGTGTTAACTGAAACCACGCAATTATTCTTTAATTGATAATAGTTGTTGCTCAAGTAATTCATTAATAATGAATTCTAATTATTTTGACTGATAAATTAAGTATCTTATTACATAAAATTTAATTAGTAGGTCGGTGTTCAAGTAAGATTACTTCAACTTTAATAGAAGAATATTACGGATTTGAAACTTCAATCTATATTTTAACAGGCCCCTCCAACCAGCCTTATAAAGCTTTTCTATTTCCACCAGCCAATATGCGAAACTATAACTATATTATCCAGATGACTAGAACAAAAGATAAATGCTTTTATGAAATAATTTCATAAATTGAAATCCTTGTGTCCTTGTGGGTTATTATTATCATTTTTTATAATGGGACATCTGAAAATTGAAATCTCCAATTGGAGTATGGGCACTTGAAATTTTGAATATGTACCATTGTTTGATTCCTTTGGTGCCCATTATGTCTACGACTCTATCATTGTTTACCAATGGGGTCTCTGATATTCATGCAACAATGGACGGTCGAAATGTACTTAGATAAAGCAACCCCTCTCTCTAGTTCTTGTTTAACAAATGGTACAAATCTTTAAGCAACTAGATATGGCCGAATCAACTATATATATACAATGGAAGGACCGAAGGAGCACTATTCAGCCAAAAAAAGGAGCACTAATTTTTGAACAAAATTTAGCTACAAAATTGATTGTAGCCTTATGCTATAAACCCACTTAATATCTTTTTACTAGAAATGAATTTTGACAAATCTACCATTGGATTACATCTTCTTCTTATATCCTCCATGTTTGCAAAATTTCAAGAAAATTAAAGATCAATAGCTATGTCATCAATAAAATTTTAAATTGCAAGTTTTTGTAATTTAAAATTATGCATAAAATATAAGATTATAGATTAATTTTAAATTGCAAGTTTTTGTAATTTAAAATTATGCATAAAATATAAAATTATAGATTATATAGTAAATTATATCCGATTGACATAAAAATTGACATGTGTATTAAGAGCGTAAAAAACATGTAATTCAACGATTAGATTTTCAAAATATGCAGTAATATTTATTTTATTGAGTGAGTTTGTAGTCTAGAAAGGCTGCAATCAATTTTGTAACTAAACTTTGTTCCTGATTTTTTTTTTTTTTCGTCGAAAAAGATGATTGGAGTACTCAATCTGACTGAATTAACCAACATACACGCAAGTAATGTAGCTGAACTTTTTAACACTTTTGACAAAAATATGATAATAAATATGGATTTTACTAATGTGTGCTCTAAGGGCACACAATAGTAAACTAATTTTGAAAAAAGTTTATTCAAAATTGAAAAAGTTTTGACAATTTTTTTAATTCCCAATAAAACTTTTATTAATGTCTGCCCTAAGGACATACAATAGTAAACCAATTTTGGAAAAAGTTTATTAAAAATTGAAAAAGTTTTGACAATTTTTTCAATTTCCAATAAAACTTTTTCAAAAATATATTTGTTAGGGCACACATTAACCGGACCCAATAAATATTAATAATTACTTTCTTTGAACAATGCTAATATTTTGGTCGCTTAGCGCCAGTATGAATCATGAATTATCTGTGTGCCAACTTTCTCAAAAAAAAAAAAAAAGAATTATCTGTGTGCCAAAGTCATGATTAACTTTGTCCCTACCTAAGCTCCACAATTTTTCTGATTGTCAATGCAGGAGTGGAAGTTGTTGTCGTTGTTGTTGCCTTTTTTTTTTTTCAAAAAGAAAAGTAATTCAACAAAAAATATTAATAAATAATTTGCCATAAACCTGAACTTAATGTGCAAAGGGGTTAATTGTTCAAAATTGAAAATCCAAGAAACAAATTAGCAAGCACTATAAAGTTAACGGCTACAACCTTACTCATTACCTTTTTATTAGAAATGAATTTTAACAAATCTGCCATTGAATTACATTTTTTTTATATATCTTTAATGCTTGCAAAATTTCTATAAAATTAAAGATTAATAATTATATCATCAATAAATTGTTTAAATTGCAAGTTTTTGTAATTCAAAATTTTGCATAAAATGTAAGTTTATACATCATATAGTAAATAATATTCAATTGGCACAAAATTTGATATAAGTATTAAAAACATAAAAAACATGCAATTTAACAATTAAAATTTTAAAATATATAATAATATGAATAATATTGAATAAAGTTGTAATTTTATGCTACAATTAATTTTGTAATTAAATTTTGTTCAAAAGGTAAAAAGTGAAATCAGTGAACATATCTGAATTTAATCAAGCAACAAGAGTCAATTGAAAACAGAGTCAAAGAGAGTTCATTTTAGACATTGGAGTTCCTAAATATTATATATATCGTCTCTTCAGCATTTGAAGGGCCACCCTCCTGGGGTCCCGGGCTCTTTGGATTATGGAAAAGCCCAAAAGTGATGTTGACTTGCGGATGGATTTTATACTTTGGAAAAATGTTAACTAGTTGCAGTATTGGTTAAGAATCTTAAGAAAGTTTTGATATCACTTTTATAAAGAATGGAAAAAATTGTCAAAATATTAATTATTTTTTTTTTTCCCATAAAAACTTTCTTTAATTAAATTGTTAACCAATATCATACGGCACTCGTTGACATGACACTATTCCTTTAGTATTTTTACTAAATATGAACAAACTGTCAACTATCTAAGTGGCTAGGCCCCCAACTAGGATAGCAACAGCAGGCTGATGATTATTTAATGTAGTCAAATTGGAATCATTTTATTTTATTTACTCAAAAATAAATTTAAAAAACTAATAATAAAAGTAATTTTGGTGCCCATTTTTTTTTAGATGGTGCTAAATTGTTAACGATGGTAACAATAACTTTTTGAATAATTCAATAGTTCTAATGGGAAGAGGGAATTTGAAAACCAAAAGATTTTAATTAATTGAGCTACAATAACTTGATGATAGTAATAATAAGATGTCCTAGTAGTGATGACAATGGTGGATGATATTGCTGATTTTCTCATATCACCAAAAAAAAAAAAAAAAAAACCCAAAATTTTGACTTGATACCAAGACCAAAATGTTATCTCAAGATTGACACCAAAATGGTGATTCAGTCCAGCATCTAATCGCATATGGTCAATAAAAATTGAACCGAAAAACCCAAATTGAGTTGATGCTCACCCAAAGCAAAAGGTACGGGCTATGTGGAGCATTACTATATTTGAAGAATAGCTTTAAAAATTGGATTGGACCAGTATTACTATTTAGGCACTAATTTGATCCAATAAAATCCCTTAAAACCAGTCAAAAATAGTTAAGAACCAATAATTTACATGAAAGCTATAACACTTGGCCTTTGAAAAAGTGTCCAAAGAGTATTATAGCTGTATAATTTAGTCTTTGATGTTTGTACCACATTCTTCAATTGATGCAAGTAATTTTCTTCAATTTTGTAGTTGTTGATTCCATATGCATTAGTTATATTATCATTTTTGTGTTTTCAATTTCTCCTTACCAAAAATTACTCTTGATTAAGGCATTATTGAACCCATCAATTTTATTAAATGCTATATTCGTTCCATGCGCAATAAAAATATTTTATGTTAAAAACTGTGATTGAGGTGCCAACAATTGTCAAGATGGTGGTGATGATGGCCATGATGGAGTAGTGTGAAGAATGAAGATACAAGGGTGGTAATGTTGGTAAAATTTGTGCAATACCATCTTTCTCCATCAAATTTGAACATGAAATTTTCAAATATCTAAATTTCTAAGTTCACAATTCAACACAATTTTATAAATAACTTTCTTGCCAATCTAAATGTTTAAAAAAAAAAAAAATTAGAAATTCATACATAACAACTTTAAATAAATTTCATCTCAAAATCCCTTATCCAAATTCAGCATAACAAAACAACTTATAAAAACTCATGGTCCAAATTGTAATAAAACTATTGCAATTCTAGAGAGAGAGAGAGAGAGAAATTAGTAATCACATTATGCACCAGCTTGTTACCAAAATTAAGAAAATTTATTGGTTAGATAGTTAGATTATTAATTTAGTCCAATTATTGGATAAAAAATTCAAATTGGCCCCTCTTCTATCTATTGTATTAATTTCATCCTTAAATTCCACTCCTTTATGGGATTAAAGTGATTATAAATATGTGCTTATGATGTATATTTCGTTTTTTCGAATTAGATGATCTTATTAAAAATTTTAACATAAAGAAAACTTAAAAATTAAATTGATTTCATTTTAAAATTTGAGAAACTAATTAATAAAAGAGATGTTATATCCCAACATTTTTTACAACAAATTATAAGTGACAGGTTGTTACAGATTCTTATTGGTAGAGCAAAAAAATAAGTTCAATGATAGGTTCAAATTAGCACTAATAGCTATAGCAACTAACCACTTATAATTTATTGTGAAAATATTATAAACGGAACATATTGTAAAAATGTGTTACCTTAAAGTCTTAAAGTCTCAAAATAATGGAGGAATCAAGATTGAAATTTGTCAAATAGCTAAAGGATTAAATTAATAATTGAACCAATTTTTTATTACAAAATTTTTTTGAAAGGGCCGAAAGATTGTAAAAGATGGCTTCATTCCCGGATCATGTGTGTACTTTTTACACACCTGATGTAATTGGTTACGTAATAAGGCAGACAAGAATCCTTTTAAACTGGTAATGGAGGAATCGAATTGAATTTTGTCAAATAGATAAAGGGTTTTAAATTAATAATTTAACCAATTTAATTGCTTTTTTTTTTTTTTTTGGGTTGATGGACAAAAGGGATTAAAAGGCTACAAATAGTTAAAGATGGCTTGATTCCCACATCAAGGGTTTTTTTTTTTTTTTTTTTTTAATTTTTTAAGACTATCATGCAACAATTTTAAATTAAGAAAATTAGTAGAAAGAAACTGTAAGACTTTATGTATTTGTGTGGTTTTTTTTTTTTTTTTTGGGTCAATATACGAAATTTTTTTATATTAAATTTTGTATAATTTAAGTTTCTTAATAACCACCTTGAAAAAAAAAATTTCTAAAATCACAAGTGTTCTTCGTCCCATAAAATAAATAAAAAGAAAAAAGTAAAAAACTTATGATCCCAATGAAAAGTTATTGGGTACTTAGTGTTTAAGTGCGCTACACTCCCTTCTCACATAAAAAGAGGGGGGGGGGGGGGGAAGCCTTCACAGTCCACATGAAAATGAAACTTCCTAATCCACATGGACTAAATAATTTTAAGACAAAAATATATTTAATTAATTGAGCCAATTAAAACCCATGCTCCAATAATGCTCCAATTAAAAATATATTTAATTTTATGTCTTTAGAATTGCTCTAAAATAATGTTAGCATTTTTTAAGGTGGTAGATCATGGACCATATTTAAAATATCTACATAGATAAGAAGGTATTATATTTTGGACTTTGGATTTTAAGTAAAAAAATAATGGTTTGGATTTTGTACCAATAAGATGGATTTGGTGGTAGATTATATCATTTAATTAGTTGTGGGGGGGGGGGGTGTTAAAATAGTAGATAGAAGTCATAGAACCATTAAGATAAGATTTAGTGATAAAAATAAAATTGGCATCTTCTGACATTCTTATGAGATTAAATGCAGATGAATGGATTGTATTCACTTCATACTTCCATAAAATTGTTCGGGTAAAGACATCGATGTTTGTCAATGTTTATCCAGGAAAAAAATGTGGATCAATACCAGGAACAAACAAGTACAATTACTCTTTTTCATCTAAGCGCGTGTATAAATACTGTTTATTTATTGAAAATTAAAAATTTATTATTAAAAATACTGTTACAAATTAATTTTAAATGTACGAACAAACCAGTACAATAATAATTAAAGGCTTGATAGGCAAAAGAGAAAAGGACAACTAATAGTAATAATTTGGGGGCCGTTTGCCTTGGCGTTCACGCAGAGAATATAAAATAGTGCACAGCACAAGTTACACGATAAATTTAAAAAAGGAAGGGGTAAATATTAAAAGGATTGGATCATTTATAGATGAAGATGATTGAAGATTACAGATTGGAGATTGTAAGGATTCAACACGTTTCACAACTAGGGACCACGAACGGTTGGTGCGCGTATACGCAATTCACGTTGTTGACTTTCTTCCCTTCATGAGGGGTGGCTAATATTCCTCCTAATTTAATAGATAAGATCAAATAAAATAAAATAGGAATTTAAAAAAAATTGTTATATTTTTGACAATTTTATAAAAATAATATTTAGAGACATAATTTAAATGCTGTTATTTAAGTTTTCATTTTAAAATTCTATGAATTTTTTCTTATAAAATAAAAGTGTATTTTTTAATTAAGTAGTTACATAGCTAAATTTTAAGAAGAAAACTTAAAGAAAAACATCTATTGTACTGTACTCTTAAGTTTTATAATTTTATAATACTTTTACAACAAATTTTAAATAGTAGATTGTTACTCATTATTATTGATGAATAAAAAGTAATTTCAATAATTAATTAAAATTAAAATTATTAATAATTTAACACCTAAAATTTGTGATGGAGATTTTGTAAACTTAACAATTCTCGACTTCTCATTTGTTTAAATGGTGAAAAAAATGAGGTGTATTTTAATTTTTTTTTTTAAGAATCTTATTTAATGTTGTGTCAAATGTCAATTCTTCATATTTTTAAAATGTATCCAAATCTTTTGTCCTATATTTCTTACTCCACCAATATAAATTGGACACATGCCACATCTTTTAATTAAATTCATATTTTTAGCCCTTTTCTTATTTCAATTTCTTAAAATAAATAAAATTTCATAGTGAGTAGGCACTGTATGTCTTCATTACTGTTGACTTTTGGTAGTTTCTTTCGCCTCGTGTCCTGTTTTACTTCTAGCTCTTGTAAAACATGTTAAACTTCGCTTTTGGTTCTTGGAAAAACCAAAACAAAATAAAACAAAAACCTTCGATTGTTTCCAGGATCCAAACGTGTGTTAAAAAGGTAACCACGAGGTGGTGGCTAGTGGGCTCTATTGGGTCCTTTTTTTTTCTTTTTTTCTTTTTGTACTATCGGATGTAGTGTATGGCCACTGATGACGGTTGGCGAGATGTTTCTAGCGGCACCGGCAAAGGACGTTGGTGGTGGATTGGTGGTGAGGCTGGTTTGAATTTTTAGTATTTATTATTTATTTTAGGAACAAAAAAACTAAAACTAAGAATTTATTTAAAAGAGGTGAGTATGTGTCTATTTTTATTTGTAGAGTATAAAATAGAGCAAGAATTATTAGACAAGAGATTTGGACTTAGATCATGTTAATAAATACCCTTAAAAAAATTATTAATAAGCTATTTTAGAAAAATTTTGACACTATTTTTATGAGTAATATAAAAAGCCATCAAAAACATTAATATTTTTTTTAATAAAAGATAGAATTCAACTCTAATTTAATTTAAATGTATATGTGTATAAAACTTTCTCCTCGAGACTTAAACCCGAGTTCTTACCTCACACCCCACAAATACTTATACTTGTAGAGTGATCATCGTGTTAAGAGTGTGCAGTGATAATTATTTTTTTTTCTTAAATTAATGTCATTAGGACATTTGTTAACTTTTCACTTTTAAAATATAACATTAAATTATTGACAAATATCATAAAAATTATAAATAATTATCTTGAGTTGACCCACATAGTTTTTTTCCCTTCTAAATAATTAGAACATTCGCATCAAATCATGCAAAAATATTTGTCTATTTTAGTATGAATTTTTTTAAATAATTATTTTTCAAAATATCTCACATTAAATTATTTATTTTACACCCTGATGAGTTGTGGCTAAAATTGTGCGTGTTAGTGTGGCACCCGAATNTTATTATCGATATTGCAAACTATGTCTCTTTCAAAATTTTAGTTTAATACAATTTTTCTTAGGCTTTTTCTTTTTGTCTATAAAGACATAATATATTGTTAAAGGAACCAAAATTTAAGGAAAAATTTTGGTAACAAACTTAGTTATAACCTAAGGATACAACTCACATTAAACAAATTAACTTCATTACATATTTTGGAAATTTAATAATTGAATTGCATATTTTTTATGTTCTTAAAACACATGTCAAATTTCATGTCAATTAGGTTTTATTTAGTATTTGTACGGTCCCGAGATGTCCATGCCCCCTTTTTGGGCCGTGAGTTGGAGTCAACAACATGGCCCAAAGGACCAACCATCGCCCTACCCAAGACCTCGGCCCAAGCCCACAAAAGCTATGAACCCAAGGATGAGTGTCACTCTGAGGCCCAAGGGTCAACTATCCGATACTCGCTCGCACCTTGCCTAGCCAGCGTGGTCTCTGCTCGGCAAGTCATCCCCGAGAAAGGCTGCGCTAGTTCAGCCTTACCGTCCTCTACATGCCTGGCAGTGTCTCGGTTAACGCCTGTGCAGAACATATTTTCAGGAGTGGGAACCAAGTTTCAAAGCCACTCTCACCACTTTCAACTATCACCTAACCACCCACTTACGGTTAATAGTATTGGACCTCACATTGCACTATCCAAAAAAGCAATCATGATCCTTCCACTAGTTTTGGGCTATAAATACAAGAGTTGGAAGAAGAAAAGGGGGGATGAGAGAGAGAGAGAGAGAGAATAGAGAGAAAAGTGGTCTCATTGAGTTTCTGTGCCGAGAACTGCTCGAAGTAGGAAATCCTAACCCCCATATACAAATAAATAGCCCAAGTGAGATTTCAGCCCAGTAACCTCATTTTTGGCATGTACAGTATTTGATCCATAAACTTATTTTTAATGTATAATTTTAGACTATTAAAACTTGAAATTTAAACATTTGATTTATGTGATAGCTATTGATTTTTTTATCTTTATGAAGTTTTGTAAGTATGGAGGATATAAGAAAAAAAAAAATGTAATCGAATAGTGGATTTGACAAAATTCACATCTAATAAAAAAAAATATTGAGTAGAGTTGTAACCTTAGTCTACAAAACTATAATCAAGTTTGTTGCCAAATTTTGTCTAGAGTTCGATTATGTTGGGTCTAAAAAAATTTAGAGTGGTCACAAATTTTTGTTTAATGATAAAAAAAAAATCATAAATTTTTAAAATTTATATATAAGACTCCAAGTCAGGGTGGTCTTACCCCCCCCCCCCCACAACTAATTAAATGATATAATCTACCACCAAATCCATCTTATTGGTACAAAATCCAAACCATTATTTTTTTTACTTAAAAATCCAAAGTCCAAAATATAATACCTTCTTATCTATGTAGATATTTTTAAATATGGTCCATGATCCACCACCTTAAAAAATGCTAACATTATTTTAGAGCAATTCTAAAGACATAAAATTAAATATATTTTTAATTGGAGCATTATTGGAGCATGGGTTTTAATTGGCTCAATTAATTAAATATATTTTTGTCTTAAAATTATTTAGTCCATGTGGATTAGGAAGTTTCATTTTCATGTGGACTGTGAAGGACTGTGGCCCCTATGTGAGAAGGGAGTGTAGCGCATTTAAACACTAGGTACCCAATAACTTTTCATTGGGATCATAAGTTTTTTACTTTTTTCTTTTTATTTATTTTATGGGATGAAGAACACTTGTGATTTTAGAATTTTTTTTTTTCAAGGTAGTTATTAAGAAACTTAAATTATACAAAATTTAACATAAAAAAATTTCGTATATTGACCAAAAAAAAAAAACCACACAAATACATAAAGTCTTATAGTTTCTTTCTACTAATTTTCTTAATTTAAAATTGTTGCATGATAGTCTCATTATCGATATTGCAAACTATGTCTCTTTCAAAATTTTAGTTTAATACAATTTTTCTTAGGCTTTTTCTTTTTGTCTATAAAGACCTAATATATTGTAAAAGGAACCAAAATTTAAGGAAAAATTTTGGTAACAAACTTAGTTATAACCTAAAGATACAACTCACACTAAACAAATTAACTTCATTACATATTTTGGAAATTTAATAATTGAATTGCATGTTTTTTATGTTCTTAAAACACATGTCAAATTTCATGTCAATTAGATTTTATTTAGTATTTGTACGGTCCCGAGATGTCCATGCCCCCTTTTTGGGCCATGAGTTGGAGTCAACAACATGGCCCAAAGGACCAACCATCGCCCTACCCAAGACCTCGGCCCAAGCCCACAAAAGCTATGAACCCAAGGATGAGTGTCACTCTAAGGCCCAAGGGTCAACTATCCGATACTCGCTCGCACCTTGCCTTGCCAGCATGGTCTCTGCTCGGCAAGTCATCCCCGAGAAAGGTTGCGCTAGTTCGGCCTTACCGTCCTCTACATGCCTGGCAGTGTCTCGGTTAACGCCCGTGCCGAACATATTTTCAGGAGTGGGAACCAAATTCCAAAGCCACTCTCACCACTTTTCACTATCACCTAACCACCTACTTACGGTTAATAGTATTGGACCTCACATTGCACTATCCAAAAAAGCAATCATGATCCTTCCACTAGTTTTGGGCTATAAATACAAGAGTTGGAAGAAGAAAAGGGGGGATGAGAGAGAGACAGAGAGACAGAGAGACAGAGAGAGAGAGAGAGAAGTGATCTCATTGAGTTTCTGTGCCGAGAACTGCCTGAAGTAGGAAATCCTAACCCCCATATACAAATAAATAGCCCAAGTGAGATTTCAACCCAGTAGCCTCATTTTTGGCATGTACAGTATTTGATCCATAAACTTATTTTTAATGTATAATTTTAGACTACTAAAACTTGAAATTTAAACATTTGATTTATGTGATAGCTATTGATTTTTTATCTTTATGAAGTTTTGCAAGTATGGAGGATATAAGAAAAAAAAAATGTAATCGAATAGTGGATTTGGCAAAATTCACATCTAATAAAAAAAATATTGAGTAGAGTTGTAACCTTAGTCTACAAAACTATAATCAAGTTTGTTGCCAAATTTTTTCTAGAGTTCGATTATGTTGGGTCTAAAAAAATTTAGAGTGGTCACAAATTTTTGTTTAATGATAAAAAAAAAAAATCATAAATTTTAAAAATTTATATATAAGACTCCAAGTCAGGGTGGTCTTATGATTACCTTGGACACAATGTGGAGACACCCTTGACGAAAAATATGATATCAAATATTGTCTACCAAAAAGAAGTTTATTAATGTTTTGAATAACACATATTATTGCATGGATGATTAGCTCTCTCTCTCTCTCTCTCTCTCTCTCTCTCTCTCTCTCTCTCTATATATATATATATATATATCTATATCTATATATCTATACTATTATTTAAGGGGCTTCCCTTGTTTGGATTCCTCAATTTTGATGCCTAAAATATCCTCAAATTTACTAGTTTGTAAAGCTTAAATAGTAAGGTTAGACATGTAAAATTATCAATTAAAAAGTCCTAAATTTAATAAATTTGACAAAACATTACCTACAAAATAGGAACACTTCTACTAACCCACTTATTCTAACACACATTTCTAATATTATATTCTTAAAAAAACCTCACATTGAGTAAAAAAAAAAAAAAACTAAATAGTAAAATTTCTAATATTTTATTCTTAGAAAAAACCTCAGTTCAGTAAAAAAAAAAAAAAAAATTAATGAAATACCCTTATTTAATAAACATATCTTTATTTCTAAATCATAAGAAATGGTTTAAAATCTTAAATTGATAAAATGAAAAAAAAAAAAAAAAAACCTAATGAAAAAAGCCACGTTGTATCAAAAAAATTATCTACCACGTTTCTATTTTTAAAAAAAAAATCCTAATTTTGTAAAAAAAAAAAAAAAAAAAAAAAAAAATCCTAAACACGTTTGAATTCCACTCCCACATTTTACTCCTAACAAATTGCTTGAATTCCACTCTCCCATGTTTTACTCCTAAGAAACTGCTTTACTATCAAATTTAAAAATTTTACTTCTCTTTAACTTCTTTTGCTTATCTAGTTTTTATTTTATTTTATTTAAGTTTCATGTTATATCCTCCTTCCTTTTCATTTTCTTCTTCTTCTGGAAATATCAAAAAAAAAAAAAAAAACCCGAATAGAATATTTTTGCACTGTTTTTTAGTTTTCTATTTCTTACATTCAATTGATGCTTTAAAATATTGTATTTGTTTTTGCTCTCAACATGTCTTCTTTTGAGTTCCATTCATTGTTATCCAATTTTTAATGCCCCGAGTTGCAACCATTGTCATATTGAATCTATGGTGAGTAGGGTTGCTTTTTTATTTATGCTGTAATAAATTTCTTTTATAATTTTTTTGAACAAAAATTTAAATAGATTTAATCTCAATTGCAAGCCAGGCAAGACCACGTGTGGTGCTGTTAGCAAACCGTGGAACCCAATATGCAGAGCATCCCTCAAAATCCCTCAAAATCCCATTACTTCTTTGATTTTATAAGAAAATCAATGGAATTCAATGGATGGTTGTGCCACTCGATCATTCCTTTGTGTTAGGATATATGTGATTCATGTTAGGAACATATGTCAATATTTATGTAGTTAGCTAATCCTTTGACAAAACACACTTTACTTGTATTTAGGTAGATCTAGGATGTATTTAATACTTCAAAAAACATTTTATTCAAGTCTAGTATTAAAGCCATGAAGATTGGACCAAGAAACAAGTAAAGAAAAGTTGTTCACTAAAGCTGGACAGATAGCTCAACATCTGCGGACAGATAGCTCGATAGCTACTTGACACCTCTCGACAGCTAGACTATCTATCGAGATTTTCAATGAGTTAAGTGATTTATGACTGTTCTCATATATTCATTTATTTGTTGTGGTTTTGTCACGGATTGCCAAAGGGGAAGATTGTTAGGACATATGTGGATTCTCTTAGGAACATATGTCAATATTTTTGTAGGTTGCTAATCCTTTGACAAAACACACTTTACTTATAATTGGGTAGATCTAGGATGTGTTTAATACTTCAAGAAACATATTGTTCAAGTCTAGTATTAAAGTCATGAAGATTGGATCAAGAAACAAGTAAAGAAAAGCTATTCACTAAAGCTGGACAAATAGCTCGACACTTGCGAACAGATAGCTCAATAGCTGCTCAACACCTCTCGATAGCTAGGCTATCTATCGAGATTTTCAATGAGTTGAGTGATTTATGACTTCTCTCATATGTTCATTTGTTTGTTGTGGTTTTGTCATAGATTGCCAAAGAGAGAGATTGTTAGGACATATGTGGATTCTCTTAGGAACATATGTCAATATTTATGTAGTTGGCTAATCTTTTGACAAAATGCACTTTACTTGTAATTGGGTAAACCTAGGATGTGTTTAATACTTTAAGAAACATGTTGTTCAAGTCTAATAGTAAAGTCATGAAGATTGGATCAAGAAACAAGTGAAGAAAATTTGTTTACTAAATTTGGACAAATAGCTCGACACCTGCGGACAGATAGCTGCTTGACACCTCTCGACAGCTGCTCGACACCTCTCGACAACTAGGCTATCTATCTAGATTTTTAACTTTTTCTTATCGCAATCTCAATAGCTTCTCGATAATTGGTGGATCGATCGAAAAAGCTTTTGTTTCCTCAACAACTCTTCGATAGCTTTTCTATAACTGTATCTATCAAAGTTTAAAACTCGACATCTCCTCGACACCTCCCGATCAATCGAGGTTACGGAAATTCAGATTTTCAGATCTGATTTTTGGCTCATGCTGACATATATGTCTAGGGTTTCTTTTCTCAATACCTTAGACCTATACAAGGCTTATTTTAGAGATCGTCACATAAGAGAATATAAGGAGAACAATTGCAAAAGGTGACCAATGCCTTATTCTCTCTGAAAGAAGTTATTGCGTCTTTACGCCTTAGGGTTTTGTAACCATGTGCTTCTTGATCTTCATTGTTGATGAAGTGAAGAATTTTGCAGCCAACAATTTTCTTCTAGTTGGTGATTAAGTCGCGTACTGGGATCCGCGCAATTGGTTAGTCACATATTAGGATTCGTGCATCATCAAAGGGTGGTGTTCATGTATTGAAGAGTTCAGAGGTTTTGAAGCGGTAGAAGGTTTCTTCTGTGAGTTCATTTACGGGGATTGTAGAGTCTAGAGACAAAAGTTTTGTACTAGATCTGAAACTTCTCTTTACTATAGTGGATTGCTTTTCGAAAAGATTTCCCCTCAAGTTTTTTACTGTGAAACTGGTTTGTTTCATTGATTTTCTTGGATCATCATATCTTGTCTTATTTACTTTTCCACTGCACATGATTTTGACATGATATTGATGTTTGTTTGTTTTAACAAGTTTTATTTATAATAAATCCAATTAACAACTTGGGTTTAAAACTTATTAATTCTATCAATCAAGGTCTAAATTTTCCGACAAGTGATATCAGAGTGGGTTCACTCTAATTGGATTAATTTCCTAAGTGTGATCCTTGACCCCTATTGTCATGGATCGTGGACAATCTCTTTTGATTCCTCTTTTATTTAATGAAACTAATTATGCATACTAGAAAGTTCGTATGAAAGTTTTTTTGCAAACTTTAGTTGAACAAGTATGGCAAGCTGTTGAAGTTGGCTGGATTAAGCTAAAGGAAGCGCTGATGGATTGGGATGATGCAATAATCATAGCAACAAATTTCAACAGTAGGGCTTTGAATGTTTTGTTTTGTGGAGTGACCAATGAGAAATTCAAGAAAATATCATCCACGGAAGTTGCCAAGGAAGCATGGACCATTCTTGAGACCACCTATGAAGGTACCAAGACAGTAAAGACTATGAAGTTTCAATGACTCACTAGTAGTTTTGAAAAAATAAGGACGGAGGAGGATGAGACATTTGATAAGTTTTATGCTAAACTCAAGGATATTGTGAATTTTGCTTTCAATCTTGGAGAATTTATAGCAGAATCCAAAATTGTTAGGAAAATTCTTAGGTCCTTACTTGAAATATTCCATGCCAAGATCACTGTCATTGAAGAAGTTAAAGACATCGATCAAATTCCTTTGACTGAACTTGTAGGGAATCTTCAAACCAATGAGATGAGATTAGGCTCAATAGGAAAAGGTGGAAAGAGTAAAAACTTGGCTCTTAAAGGTATAGAGGAAGAGATTGAAGACTCTGAAGATGAAGATGATGATGAGGATGAGGGTCTAACCTTCATAACTGATGAGATTATCAAGCTTCTTCAGTTTAGGAAAAATGATAAAGGCAAACCTCCTAGGAAATCTAAATCCTCTAGGAAGGGTAAGAATGAAAAACCCCTCATCCAATGCCATGAATGCAAATGTTTTGGTCATATGAGGATAGAGTGCCCAAACTACCTCATAAAGGAAAAGACCGAGAAGTCAAAAGATAAATGGTTGGTTGCTACTTGGAGTGATATTGAGAATGACTCTTTTGATGAGTACATGGGTGAATGTAGTCATGTTATGGCCTTTGCTGTCACAACTGATAAGGTGATTGTGGAGAGTACTAGTGACAGTGAGGATTCTTCTGATGATGAAGTACCCACGAAGTTGACTCTTCAGGAAGCCTATGATAAGCTATGCATTGAAATCATAAAATCTGAAAAGACTTCTCATCTTTGTAGAAAAAAAGTTTATGAGGTAAAAACTGAAAAACTAATCTATTATTCAAATTAGATGAGACTACAAGGTTAATTGAGACTCTTATTGTAGAGAACACCTCATTAGAAGAGAAAGTAAAAAATCTCGAGATTAAACTTAGTCAAGCTAGAACTTAAATAGAGAGGTTGTCTAGTGCAAAACTTGATGAGATATTGAGTGCTCAAAAGTTTAGTTCTGATAAAACTAGCTTAGGATATGTTGTTTCCTTCGGCCCCTCTTCTTCCACGGCTTCTGGATTAAGGATTGTCTTTCTGCCCCAATCTAAAAAATGTGATAAAAGTATGAAATCCAAAACTGATTTGGCTAATTCTAAATCCTTTGTTAGACCTCATGTTTGTCACCATTGTGGTGTTTCTGGACACATTTGTCCTAATTGTTTTAATTTGTATCCTCATAAGCAATTGTCCAAACAGTCACAAGTTTCCTCTCAAGGACCTTCACCTTTGTTTGGAGAGTTATTAAAAGTTTTGAGTTTTTTAACTCAATTTCAGGAGAATTTTAATTCTTCTATTTCCTTTAGTAAACATACTAGGACACGTGCCTTTTCATTTTCACGGCTGAAAACTCGTGCTGTATGGGTGAGAAAGGAGTTTAAGACTTAATTGTCTTTTCTGTTTATCCTCTCCTTTAATTTTTTTTATCTAAAGTAGGACTCTTTTTACTTGATTTTTTTTTTTTTGGAATCATGTTTTCATGCATCTGCACCTTTCTATCATGCCTTCATGTATATGCATCTTTCTTTTTGCTTTCATGTTGTTTGTCTGTTTTTGTTTGGTTGTTTAGTCTTTATTTTGTTTGTTTTTCAAAAAAAAAAAAAAAAAAAAAGAAGAAAAATACAAAAACAGTGTTTGTTTGTGTACATTGGTACTTATTTTATACATAAAATAAAAACTTGAATTTAAACAATTAATTGGTGACATGATTATTTGTGAGCATGGAGAACGCACAAAGATAATGTAATCCATTAGTAGATTTGTTAAAATTCACATTTAATTAAAAAAATATTGGGTAATGTAACATTTTTTAAATTTATACCAAGTGCTTTCTTAAAAAAAAAAAAAGTTATACCAAGTGTAATTTAAACCTAATCCATATGTATGTATGTATGTATGTATATATATATATATAGAAAGAGAAAGAGAGAGAGGTGAGATTGAACCTAGATTGCTTATTCAAGTTAAAATTTTTTTACTAATTAAACCAACTTTAACCTATAATATTAGTTTTATATAAATTTATTATTGACACTATTTTTATTTTACACCAATTAATTATTCCATAAAATACTTTTAAAAATGTTTATATTTTTTTATAATAAAAAAAAGGATAAAAGAAGAAGATGGTCCACCATTTTGGTAAAGTACTGTATGCCTTCCTTATATAAACCGCGTGGTTTCCTCCACAATTTCAAACCTCTCCTTTTCTCAAAAAGAAGGCAAAATTTTTTTCAAACCTCGCTCTCTCAGCCGAATATCCTGGTATCCACACGAATAAACCTTATTGTTAATATTATTATTTTATTACTATTTTAATAATATACATAAAATTTTCTCGGGAAAATTTTTTCATTTTCCATGAAAGTTTTTATCCTCCAATCTCGCTACCTGTCCCTTTCCGTTTCTTTATATAACAAAGCCGGCCCTTCACTCTCAGCCCCAAATGCTATCTCACCTAGCTTTCTTTCTCTCACAAGTCTCTCAAGATTGAAACAGAACCCAATGGCCGCTTGTATTGGAGCCTCAAGAACTGCCATAACCGAACCCAACCCACTTTCCTGCGACCCAAACAGGTCCCAAATCGAAGACCAAACTTACAATTACGTGAAATTTTGCCGACCCAGTAGCGCTGATCGTGTTTCCTATGTACCCTTTTGCCCAGACAGGTCAAAGACCACGGACGAGGTTGATCTATGGCTGAAAATGCAAGAGGAAGCTAGGTACGATGTGGAGCAAGAACCGGTATTGTCAAACTACTATTACAATTCCATTTTGTCACAGGTTTCATTGGAAAGGGCGTTGGCCAATCATCTTTCAATGAAATTAAGCAATTCTAGTCTTCCTAGTGGTACTTTATTTGATGTTTTCCAAGGTGTTGTTGTAGAGGATAAAGAAATTATGATGGCTGTGATGGATGATCTTAGAGCTGTGAAAGAGAGAGACCCAGCTTGTGTGAGCTACGTGCATTGTTTCTTGAACTTTAAAGGGTTTCTTGCTTGTCAAGCGCATAGGGTAGCACATAAGTTGTGGTCACAGGGTAGAAAGGTGTTGGCTTTGTTGATTCAGAATAGGGTGTCTGAGGTTTTTGCGGTGGATATTCATCCAGGTGCAAAGATTGGGCGTGGGATATTGTTTGATCATGCAACTGGTGTTGTGATTGGTGAGACTGCTGTGATAGGGAACAACGTGTCAATCTTGCATAATGTGACATTAGGAGGGACTGGGAAGGCGTGTGGGGATAGGCACCCAAAGATTGGAGATGGGGTGTTGATAGGCGCAGGGACTTGTATTTTGGGGAATATTAGGATTGGGGAAGGGGCTAAGATTGGAGCTGGGTCTGTTGTGCTAAAGGATGTGCCAGCAAGGACAACAGCAGTTGGGAACCCAGCTAGGTTGATTGGAGGGAAAGACAACCCAACTAAGCTCGATAAGATTCCTAGTTTAACCATGGATCATACTTCACATATATCTGAGTGGTCTGACTATGTTATCTAGAGGCCTAGCTAGCTATCTCAGTTGTTTTTTTTTTTTTTTTTTTTTTTTTTTTTTTTTTTTATTTTAAAATTAATAAGTTTCTTTTGGCATTTTTCTTTAGTTTCTTTCAAAAAAGCGGCTTCTTTGTTTGTGTTATAAGTGAGAATGGAAGTTCTCCTATTGGCAAACAAGAGTGCCTTGAAAGTTGAAGCTATTACATATTTCTATGTTAAGAAGCTGTCTTGTATTGGTAATACTGCAAATTGCCATGACTGTTGTGCTACAATACAAAAAGAATTTTATGCTTATCATGGGATGATTTTCTTGCTAACTTTATGCTTTTTATATATTTATTTGTTTTATGATCACGATGTGTTTTTGTGAATTCAAAAGTTAGGCCACTAAGTTAACCTCAATGGGTAGTATAATTAGCTGGGGATCATGCCTCATGAAGCTGAGGTCAATAGTTTGAATTAGGCCACTGGGTCATTGTATTTATAGTAGACATTGAGTGATTAAGTTGTTCTGTTACTGAGATATGCTTTTAGCAGGCCTTTACTCTCTATTTGTAAGTTGCTGATCTCTATTTCTATGCTTGTGGCAGTCATTTTATTACTGTTTGTAATTAGTAGATCACTGTCTCTAAAGGAAGATTACCTTATAATTGAGAAAACAGAAAGTAGATTGGCAAAAAAAGGGGAAGAAATAAAGGAAGTTCCACTTTGTATTTGTAGAGGAAGTAGTCCTGCTTTACATGTGCCAAGTCCTAGTTTTCACTCTTCACCATTAGGAATGAAAATTTTGGAGAAAGGTTTGGGCTACATACTAGGTTTTTGGATACGATTTTGATTAGGATATAACTGAAGATGATTACTACATTGCTGCACCAAAAGGGAGTGCTGTAATTGTTTAGATTTCACAATCCTTGTATGAGAGGATATGGTTGTCTTACCACCTGTCAAAATTAAAGTAAAAATATGTAACTATAAGCTGCAGGGGAATGCAATTACTATAGTTAATATAGTTGAGAGAATGTGGAACGGAGGTACTTGAAACAGAGAAGATATGGTGGGATTATACTTGCATTTAGGTGTTTCTTTCCAAAAGGGGAAGAATAACATGCAATTACCAAGAAACAAAAGAAGAGTGTGAAAAATGTTGCAGAAAATGAAAAGTTCTGCTATGTTTGTTATAGGGCTACCTGAGTTGATTGTCAAGGTTATATGGAGGAATTGGAAGAAAATTATGTGGAAATGTATGACAGGATTTGAAAATTAAGCTGGCTTGAGAATTATTTAGTTTATGCCAGTCTAAGTTATGAGTTGCACTTGAAAGTCCAATATATCAAGGGTTTACTAATCTACTTTTAGCATAGTGTGTAGCCTATTTGTGCAGAAATAAATCTTTAACAGAATTCATCACCTATTTGCTTCCTTTATCTTTTTATAAAGCAAGCTTTTAAATTATTGAGCTTTGGCTTCTAAGCACAACACGAAACAAATTAAAACATTGAGTACTCAATCTAATTCTACACGGATGAACATTAATGATGCATGTCAGGACAGGCACTTTTGAGGCAAATTTTACAATGGATGACAGAGCATTTGAATGTATCATTGCAACGATATATTATCTATTCTAGTTTCTGTCACATTTTTTCTTTTTCTTTTTTCGTAAGGGGTTCATATAAAAAAAAAAAAAATAATGAAGGTTATGCTAATGAATTAGTCATGACACCAAATGGTTTTGAGGAATGTCAATGATTCCGATATTTTCATTCTTAACACATCAGAAAAAGTTGATTTCCTTAGAAAGTCCAATTATTTTTTTCCTGCCATTGAGACTCTTGGCAAGTTTGGAGGGTCATTCAAGGGAGAAATACTTTATAGCCAACAAGATCACTTCCAATTGCCTTCTTTGTAATTCCTGCAGTTTCCATCACAGCATTCCATTGCAGCTGGTCTCTCCATCTACAGTACAAGAGTAGCATTTTCCATCACAGCATTCCATTGCAGCTGGTCTCTCCATCAACGGTACAAGTGTAGCATATAACCAATTAAAAGAAAAGTTATTTAAACATTCATTTATTATATCGTGTAAGTGACACCGATTATATTACTATCACATCATGTTATAAGTTTTTTGTTGTAAAATTTGTATTAGTTTTAGCATTTTTCATTCACTTAATGGAGATTAGGTTGCATTTCTATTAATTCATATATATATATATATATATATTTTTTTTTTGGGGGGAGAAAATGCTAAACTTCCTAAACTTTTAGCATAGTGTGTAGCCTATTTTCATTCTTAACACATCAGAAAAAGTTGATTTCCTTAGAAAGTCCAATTATTTTTTTCCTGCCATTGAGACTCTTGGCAAGTTTGGAGGGTCATTCAAGGGAGAAATACTTTATAGCCAACAAGATCACTTCCAATTGCCTTCTTTGTAATTCCTGCAGTTTCCATCACAGCATTCCATTGCAGCTGGTCTCTCCATCTACAGTACAAGAGTAGCATTTTCCATCACAGCATTCCATTGCAGCTGGTCTCTCCATCAACAGTACAAGAGTAGCATATAACCAATTAAAAGAAAAGTTATTTAAACATTCATTTATTATACTGTGTAAGTGACACCGATTATATTACTATCACATCATGTTATAAGTTTTTTGTTGTAAAATTTGTATTAGTTTTAGCATTTTTCATTCACTTAATAGAGATTAGGTTGCATTTCTATTAATTCATATATATATATATATATATATATTTTTTTTTTTTTGGGGGAGAAAATGCTAAACTTCCTATATATTTTATTACAAAAAACTTACAAATTGATGTGACAATAAGGTAACACTTTAACAAAAGAATAAATGAATATTGAATTACTTCATATGATTAGTGACATATCAATTTATAGGACTTATGTAATAAAACTTATAATATACTACCATAACTCTAAAATTTTAGGCTTTGGGGAAAAAAAATTGTACGCCTAACTCTCATTTTTTCTTTAATTAAATAAAAAAAAAAACCTTACTGCCCCATATTTGGGGGCCTTTTCATGTTAGGGGCCATGGCCTAAATGGCCTAGGCATTGGGCCGGCCCTGTTTCCCAACTTAGTTTGTAATTCATAATTGCCAAAGACAGAGAAGCCATACAAAGCAAAACTACACTGGGTGGATTCAAGAGAAATGTTCACATGAAATTTATTGTTTCCTATAAACTTATTCAGTATATAGTTATCTTGAAGAATGTGTTATTATGCAACATGGGATGGCTCCCCCCTTCCCTTAATAAAAGGATATATATTAAAAGAAAGATGAAGTTATCGGACCAAACACATCATTACAGCGGACAAGGAAACAGAGAAACCTATGACATCAAGTAAAAACAAAGTAACAAAAGACTCTACGTTCATAGAATCTGACTATATGTGATACCAATTTCTAGATGTGGCTTATACCAATTTTTGTCTTTTAATCATTTCTAACGAACCTTTGAGTTAAATTAATCAATAGTAAGCTACTTTGGACTTTTATCAACCTAAGTTCTTCGTATTAGAACCATGATTCGATATCATGCCACTTGAATACAGTACTTCCAGCCGAAAGAGAATCTCCCATGATACATGCTCCTAGGCTAATCAAGATGCCTAAAAACTTACATAAAGTGCATTCAGTTTCAATGTTAAACTCATTTCACTTTCTCTAACTTCTCCATTGTCTTTCTCAAAAGAAAAATACTTCTCCATTTTCAAATACTTCTCCATTTTCTTCATGGAGCTCCAAGGCCCCTCCTTTCCTGTCCTCCTCACTTTCTTCGTTCTTGTCTTCATGTTTCTGAAAGTAGTGAAGACATACAAAACCAACAACTTGAAACCAAAGCTACCCCCGGGGCCATGGAAGCTACCTATCATTGGAAACATGCTCCATTTAATTGGCTCTCTACCCCATCACTGCCTGAGAGACTTGGCCAAGATGTATGGACCCTTGATGGACCTACAACTTGGTGAAGTTTCCAATGTTGTTGTTTCTTCAGCAGAAACTGCCAAAGAGGTCATGAAAACCCATGACATCCTCTTTTCTAACAGGCCTCATCTCCTTGCTCCAGATATCATGTCTTACGGTTCTACAGGCATTGCTTTTGCACCATATGGAGATTACTGGAGATACCTGCGGAAAATTTGCATAACGGAGCTGCTAAATTCTAAACGTGTACAATTATTTCAATCTATCAGGGAAGAAGAGGTATCCAATTTGATTTGTTTTTATCTCTTCAAATGCTGGATTACCAATCAACCTCATTGAGAAAATTTTTTCCTTGACATTTGGAATCACTGCAACAGCAGCCTTTGGCAAGAAATGCAAAGACTAAGAAGCATTTATTACACTAGTTAAGGAAAATTTAGAGGTGGCTGGAGGCTTCAGTGTTTCAAATGTGTTTCCTTCCCTTAAATTTCTTCATGTCGTCAGTGGATTGAGATCTAAACTAGAGAAAATTCATCAAAAAATGGATAAAATACTTGAGAACATTGTCAATGAGCATAAAGTTAGGGAGGCAATGACAAAGACTGGCAAGGGAAAAGCAGATGATCTGGTTGATGTTCTACTGAATCGTCTGGAGCATGGCGATCTTGAGTTTCCTTTAACATCCAACAATATTAAAGCGGTTATCTTGGTTCGTATTTTTCTTCCTGCAACATACTATGTGAACAAGAAATCTTGTCTACTTTATGTAACAATATTTTTTTCATGTTTTCTTGTTCTCACAAAGCAATAAGCAGAAGGAAAAGGGCTGCCTGTTCTCTTCTATAATCCCTTCTGCTATATGTATTAAAAAAAAAAAAAGTTTGATTATCTAACTCATGAATTTCTAATTTCAGGACATTTTCATTGCCGGTAGTGAGACATCATCAACAACTGTAGAATGGGCAATACCAGAAATGCTGAAAGGCCCGAGTGTGATGGAAAAGGCATAAGCAAAAGTGCGCCAAGTTTTTGGTAGAATTTCATCGTCATCATGAGTCGAATTTTAGATTTGAAATTTCTGAAATCGTAGATCTCAATAGATCAAGCTTGTGTTGAGCTTCTCCATTAAACTTCAATAGCAGCATCTGTCGAGCTTGTGTTGAGACATAATAAAACAACTTTTCTTTACTTATTTCTCGGATCAACCTTCATGTCTTTAATGATACTATATGATATGCTTGAATAACATACTTTTTGATACGTTAGACCCAACTTAGATCTATCCAATAACAAATAAAGTGCATTTTATCAAAGAATTAACCAATTATATAGAACATATGACCCTAACAGATATCAATATGGTTTTGTGAAGGTTAATCATAACGGGTTATCAAGGATGGTTACTACTGAACCATTATAGGCAGCCAAATTCGTAATATTAAAAGGAAAGCTCACGCCATTGTGAGTTCCTTGTGGATTGAACGATGCAACTCAATATTGCCATCCTTGACATGGGCTTGGTGTGGAGAGCGGGAGTAGTCACCTCCTTTAGTCACAGACTTGGATGCCTGTTCAGACTCCAAAGGGCTAACAAACAAGATGTTTTTTGTGCTAATTCTAATAAAATAAATAAATAAATAAACCATAATGTTTGTCCACTGTGACCAATTTGAAATTGACTTTTTAAATTTGTCATCTTATATCCCAGATTTTGTATGTCATGATTTGTCTATATATGTTAAAAACCATTAAAGAAGAACATGTTTTTGGAATTTATGTCTTCAATTATACAATATTCAGTATACACTCTTTCTAATTTATTTTCGGCTAAATTTCAAAACTAATCTTCTAAGTTTCACTATCTTTCGCCAAAGGTTTTGTAATTGAATTGACACCCTAGGGGGAAAAGGGTTTGAATTGCGAGGTTAACAGCGTGTTGTAATTATTTCTCAAAAAAAAAAAAAGTTTCACTATCTTTCATTTCAGTCTTTTAAATTTATCATCTATCATTTAAGTCCTTTAAGTTTCAAAACACTCTAATTCAGACTTATGTTATTTTGTCATCCATTCTTGTCGTTAAATTACCAAAACTATGTTATTTTGCCCTTAATTAAAATCTTATTATTATTTATTATTTTTTTTATGTGAAAATTTTTATTATTTATTTCCTAAAAAAACACTAATTTAAAATATATCCAAAAATTTAAAAGAAAAAACTATTCGGTAAACCCACCCTCCCCGTAAAACCAAATCCCCAAAAACTATTCCGTGAACCCAATCAAATTATAAATCACAGGGAGCCTAACACCACAAGCAAGTCTGACAGTTTCAAGTTGCAAAGTCTAGGACGCTCATGTTCCACAAAACTAATTCAGATAATGACCTCGGTTGCAACTATAATAAGTGACCAGCCGTAATTTAGAGGCAAATGTCATAGCAATCTAAAGACTAAAGGTAATTTAAATGCATGCGAAAGTATTGCAGGGATGGCCATCCCCGTTTTCTTCTATCTGTGTCAATGTGATAGCATTTAAAAGGTCTACGGCCTCCAATCAAATTGATCTGTAAAAACTGTTCTTTAAAACCTCATGCTGTCGTGAAGCTCTTCCAATAGGCGTAGGTTTTCTGTCTTGCACACCCCCAACTAAAGAGATACCAAGTGATTTCCAAACTAATCTCCTTATGATTTATAATTTGATTGTGCTCGCCGAATAGTTTTGGGGATTTTGGTTTTACGAGGAGAGTGGCTTTACCGAATAATTTTTGGATATTTTTTTAATTAATTGTTGAGGAAATAAATATTAAAATTAAAATTAAAAATTTTAATTAAGAGCAAAATGAAGTAGTTTTAGTAATTTAACGGCAAGAATAGATGACAAGATAACGGTAGTCTGAACTGGGGCATTTTGAAATTTAGAGAACTAAAATAACAGGTAATAAACTTGGAAGACTAAAATAAAAAATAGTGCTGAAACTTAGAAAATGAGTTTTAAAATTTAGCCTTCATTTTAATNCCAGAAACCCAAAAAAAAAAAAAAAAAAAGCTAACAATTTATAAATAAAGCAAACAAACAAACAAAAAAACAGGGAAATTAAGTCAAAATAACCTAAAAACCTAATTGGCAGGCGGATAACCAAAAAAATCACTTCATCATTCAAAACCCACAATTTTTTCAGATTCATTCAAACAAAAGCCCAGCAAATCTAGAGCAAAAATAGAAGCATGCTTCAGTTTTTCAAATTGAGAAGTAAAAAAATTGGGCTTACATTACTTCCTTTCCAGCGAATCGGCGATCTGAGAACAGCAATCGGCGACTCAGCGACTCTAAGATAGAACAAAGAGGAAATCGGCAACTCGGAGAAAAATGGAACAGCGAAACGGCAGTGTCAGTGCATTGAGCAGAGAGGATAGAGCGAATCGGTGGGGAAAGGGAAGAAGAAAGAGTATGGGAGAGTGAAGATGGAGGCGGTGAATAACTGAAGGAGAAGAAGAAAGAGATATGTGAGAGAGTGGAGATGAGGCGGTGAGCTGAAGGAGAAGATGAAAGAGATATGAGAGAGAAAAGAGGAATAAAAAAGAATAAATACATATGCCACACCGGTTCCGTACAGTGGCAAATATATGATTGTACTGTAGCATGTTGCAAAAAATATGAGATACGACCCATCTGATAAATAGGATTAAATGGTGTTTGATGTGCTAAATGTGCCAAATATTTAGCATTTGGCGCATATGGCACAGCTGATAAAGATGCTCTTATAGGCAGCCAAATTCGTAATATTAAAAGGAAAGCTCACGCCATTGTGAGTTCCTTGTGGATTGAACGATGCAACTCAATATTGCCATCCTTGACATGGGCTTGGTGTGGAGAGCGGGAGTAGTCACCTCCTTTAGTCACAGACTTGGATGCCTGTTCAGACTCCAAAGGGCTAACAAACAAGATGTTTTTTGTGCTAATTCTAATAAAATAAATAAATAAATAAACCATAATGTTTGTCCACTGTGACCAATTTGAAATTGACTTTTTAAATTTGTCATCTTATATCCCAGATTTTGTATGTCATGATTTGTCTATATATGTTAAAAGCCATTAAAGAAGAACATGTTTTTGGAATTTATGTCTTCAATTATACAATATTCAGTATACACTCTTTCTAATTTATTTTCGGCTAAATTTCAAAACTAATCTTCTAAGTTTCACTATCTTTCGCCAAAGGTTTTGTAATTGAATTGACACCCTAGGGGGAAAAGGGTTTGAATTGCGAGGTTAACAGCGTGTTGTAATTATTTCTCAAAAAAAAAAAAAGTTTCACTATCTTTCATTTCAGTCTTTTAAATTTATCATCTATCATTTAAGTCCTTTAAGTTTCAAAACACTCTAATTCAGACTTATGTTATTTTGTCATCCATTCTTGTCGTTAAATTACCAAAACTATGTTATTTTGCCCTTAATTAAAATCTTATTATTATTTATTATTTTTTTTATGTGAAAATTTTTATTATTTATTTCCTAAAAAAACACTAATTTAAAATATATCCAAAAATTTAAAAGAAAAAACTATTCGGTAAACCCACCCTCCCCGTAAAACCAAATCCCCAAAAACTATTCGGTGAACCCAATCAAATTATAAATCACAGGGAGCCTAACACCACAAGCAAGTCTGACAGTTTCAAGTTGCAAAGTCTAGGACGCTCATGTTCCACAAAACTAATTCAGATAATGACCTCGGTTGCAACTATAATAAGTGACCAGCCGTAATTTAGAGGCAAATGTCATAGCAATCTAAAGACTAAAGGTAATTTAAATGCATGCGAAAGTATTGCAGGGATGGCCATCCCCGTTTTCTTCTATCTGTGTCAATGTGATAGCATTTAAAAGGTCTACGGCCTCCAATCAAATTGATCTGTAAAAACTGTTCTTTAAAACCTCATGCTGTCGTGAAGCTCTTCCAATAGGCGTAGGTTTTCTGTCTTGCACACCCCCAACTAAAGAGATACCAAGTGATTTCCAAACTAATCTCCTTATGATTTATAATTTGATTGTGCTCGCCGAATAGTTTTGGGGATTTTGGTTTTACGAGGAGAGTGGCTTTACCGAATAATTTTTGGATATTTTTTTAATTAATTGTTGAGGAAATAAATATTAAAATTAAAATTAAAAATTTTAATTAAGAGCAAAATGAAGTAGTTTTAGTAATTTAACGGCAAGAATAGATGACAAGATAACGGTAGTCTGAACTGGGGCATTTTGAAATTTAGAGAACTAAAATAACAGGTAATAAACTTGGAAGACTAAAGTAAAAAATAGTGCTGAAACTTAGAAAATGAGTTTTAAAATTTAGCCTTCATTTTAATATTTATTTTAGAAGAAAAAACTAAGATAAAGTAATTACAACTGAGCCGTGAATTTTGCACAAAGATGCTCCTAGATTCCACGATATGCATATATAAGATGCAATATTCACTTTCATACCATGAGTCCATGACCCGAAAGAGGAATATTTTAGTAGGTTTTTTTTTTTTGTGTGTGTGTGTGTAAGATTGATTATATTTTGCGTGGTGATTGTAAGTTTTTATAATTTGGAGTGCAAATATTGCAAGTACCTCTATATATTTGGGTGATTTTTTGTAATTAACCCTAATAAGAATAAAATTGAAGTTGAGCAGAATATCATAGCTACAAATAGAAGCCACTGGACTAAGACTTTGATAGCTAAACAAAATAATAAATAATAAAATATTATTATTTTAACATTTTTAAAATTATTTGATTAAAAAAAAAACATATATATATATATATATATAAAACGTAATCCTATTAAAGAAAACAATAAACAAATTATAAAGTCTAGAGTTTACTATGACAAATTTAGAAAATTAAGATTTAATTTATACCCAGAAGCAAATTCCGGGATTTTATTTCGGAAGCCTTTAATAAATGAGGGTAGGTTGATGAAACATGCCTTAGTGAGAAGAAATATAAAACAAATAAAAAACTTTTGTGGGTTTTAGTTGTTTAATTAGCACAGAAATTTGTTGTGCAACAAAATACTAGAAAACCTTTTTTTCAGTCTCAACCAGATAACAGGAAACAAATCGCCTTTGTTGAAAAATGATTTTCATTAAACATTTTCCTAACAAAATATTGTACTCTAAAACAAACGTAACATAACAAAATATATAATGTACTTGGATCAAAAAGATTACTTCACCCAGAAGAATATTACAAAGTCTTTTAGAAGAAAAAACTAATTTATTCTCCAAGTCTTCTTTCTTGAAGATGCTTGCAAGCAGAGGCAAATCTTGAACTTAAAGTTAGGAGGGCGGCTTTGCTATTAGTTATATGCAATGATTTGGGCCTCCAACTTTATTGCTACTTAGTCACTTAGTTGCTAGTTTAAAAATTTTTAAAGAGTCAAATTGTTTGTTTTAGGTAAAATTGGTTGATTTTTTTTTTTTTTTTTTTTTTTTACTAATGGTAATTTTTGTTATTGTACTAATTTTTTTGGGATTGTATATTTCTTTTTTAAATTTTAGACTTATAAATATTTTTTAATAGTCCTTAAAATGAGGAAAATGTTTAAACTACAAACTTTTTTTACAAATTATTGATAATATAAGTGATAGGCTCAAATGCGAACTAATAAGAATTTGTTATCCTAACAGTTTGTAAAATTATTATTAAAAAAAATTTGTGACTATAACAATACTCTTAAAAGAGTTGATAACATTTTTAGGAGAGCAAAAATGTAATTTTTTAAACAAAATTACTAAAATTAGTACTCATAATATAGTAATATTTTTATTAAAAAAAAAAAAAATTGGGGCGGGGCATTAATGCTCCCCAAGTCCAGCCATGGCTCCGTCCATGCTTGCAAGTGATCCTTCGTTAAAAAATGCATATATATAGAAAGAATCTAGATACACAGCATCATCAGGATGCGCAAAAGTCCAAACTAAGATAAAATAATTACAACTGAGGCGTGAATATTGCACAAAGTTGCTCCTAGATTCCACACTATATATGCATATATAGGATGCAATATTCGCTTCCAATCTAATCTACTTTCCTCATTCAGCGAAAAAAATCTAATCTACTTTCCTCATGGAACTCCACGCCTTCTCCTTCCCAACACTGTTCACATTCTTGCTCTTTACTTTCATGGTAGTCAAACTATGGAAGAGATCCAAAACCAACCACTCAAATTTGAATCTACCCCCAGGGCCATGGAAGCTACCTATTGTAGGGAACATGCACCAGTTTGTTGGCTCTCTACCCCATCGTGCATTGAGAGAGATGGCAATGAAACATGGCCCCCTTATGCACCTTCAACTTGGGGAAGTTTCTACCGTTGTGGCTTCATCACCAGAGTTTGCCGAACAGGTGATGAAAACTCACGATATTAACTTTGCATCAAGGCCCAGTATTATAGGTAAAAACATCATGTCTTATGATTCTACGGACATAATCTTTGCACCTTATGGCAATTACTGGAAACAACTACGAAAAATTTGCTCGCTGGAGCTTTTAAGTCCAAAGCGTGTTGAATCTTTCCAACCAATTAGAGAAGAAGAACTATCAACTCTCATTCGTTGGATTGCTTCAAAGGAAGGGTCTACTATCAATCTTACAGAGAAAATGTTCTCAACAGCATATGGCATCACTTCAAGGGCTGCCTTTGGTAAGAAATTCAAAGACCAAGAAAAGTTCATATGCGTTGTGAAGCAAGCGATAGAGTTGGGTGCAGGTTTCAATGTAGCAGATTTTTTCCCATCTGTTAAACTGCTCCATCTGGTCAGTGGGGTAAGGACTAAACTTGAGAGGATGCATGAAGAAGCTGACAGGATTATGGAAAATACTATCAATGAACATGTGGAGGTCAAGGCAACAAGAAAAGCAGATGATGATGCAAGAGAAGATCTCATAGATGTTCTCTTAAAATTTCAGGACCGTGGTGGTGACAATGAGTTTTCCTTAACTACCAACAACATCAAAAGTGTCATCCTGGTTAAGTATATATACCAGTTGACATTATGTTTTTTATACTTCCATAAAATTTTCAAATGCTTTTTACCTTTATAGAATTTCACACATTAATTTTGTTTCTTATCGGTTTTCGAGGTCATAAAAAATTGAAATGAAATAGAAAAGATAAATTTTAAAGCAAGAGAATAAACTGCTAAGATATATTTTCTCCGCAGGCGTGTTTGGAAGTTTATAAAATATAGAAGTGAAATAAATTTATAATTTTTGGCCTTTTATATTTCTTTTTTTTAAAATAAGAATAAAATTTACACACAAGAACATAAATATTTACATGGAAAACCCTTTCTCTTTGAAGGGAAAAACTCCGAATAATTTCATTATTATCAAATCAATTACAATAGTTCTTGTATATGTCTCACAGCTAAAGAAAAATCTCTCTTGTTTTTCTTTGCTCTCTCACACACACTAATTATCTCTTTCAAAGGCAGCCACACTTTGCTCACGCCACCTTGGCTATCTTCTCAAAGGCAGCAACTCTTTGCTTCCTCCTCCTTGGTTATTTTCTTGAATGCGGAAATACCTTGCTCTCTCCTTTCTCTTGCGTTCCTTCCAAGCAAAAATCCCTTTTCTCTCTTGGTTTCACCCTCTATTTTCCCTCTCCCCATAGGGAGGATCTTTGGGCCAAAGCCATCAAATTTTTTGTAACATTGTCTATTTATAATACTCTTTTGCTATTTCTTCTTGGATTAGGAATACATTGCCTCTTTAACAATGAATCTATTCCTTCTTGGATTAGGAATACATTACCTCTTTAACAATGAATAGATTTCCTTCACACCAAGGAATAGTCTTTCCTTCTACAACAAAGAAACCCAAATTAATTTTTCCTTCTTCAATTAGGAAACCTAATTGACTTTCCAAGTCACAATTGGAATTTGAGGCAATTTCCCAACAATCTCCACCTTGACTCAAATTTCATCAATTGTCCTCAACTATCTTCTTTCCTCTTGGGATAGCTCCTCCTTAATCAAAGCAATCTGTTCTCTTTCATCTTAATTCACACAAAAAGTCATCCACTAAATCAACCTAGCTCTAATACTACTGTTGGTACTTTTTTTCACAACATTGTGTGCAATTGATCTTGACAGAGTTAATCGAATAACTCCCAATACTTGTCTATCAAGAAGGTTCCAGTTTTCATCCTGTATGGTTCCAGGTTTCATCCCCAAAAGAGTCAGATACAATTTCTTCCCATAAAAATAATCTTCAATTTGCATCCTCCAATACGCAAAGTCTATTCCGTCAAATTTCTTAATTCCTGAACCCTTGCCTTCTTCTCCAGTAATCGCTTCCACTCTAACCTTAGCTCTGATACCACTTGTTGGATCTCAAATAATATTATCACAAATATTAGCAATCCAAAATAGAAATCATACATAAGAATACAAGTATTTACGTGGAGAACCCTTTCTCTTTGAAGGGAAAAACCACGGGACAAACTCCGAATAATTTCACTATTATCAAATCAATTACAATAATTATTGTATATGTCTCACGGTTAAAGAAAAATCTCTCTTATTTTTCTTTGCTCTCATGCACACACTAATTATCTCTTTCAATGATAGCAACACTTTGCTCTCTCCTTCTTGGCTATCTTCTCGAAGGTGGCAACCTTTTGCTCTCTCCTCCTTGGTTATTTTCTTGAAGGCAGCAATACCTTACTCTCTCCTTCCTCTTGCGTTCCTCCCAAGTGAAAATCCCTTTTCTCTATCTTAGTTTCACGCTTTATTTTCCCTCTCCCCATAGGGAGGACCCTTGGGCCAAAGCCAACAAATTCTTTGTAGCATTGTCTATTTATAAGACTCTTTTGCTATTCCCTCTTAAACTAGGAATACATTATGTTATGAACAGAGTTGCTGAATAGTTGAATTCGAGGTCAACCAATCCTCCAAGAATAGAGAAGAGAAATGATTGTAGAAATAGAGAGGAAATTAGAGAGAGAAATTGAGAATAGAATTGAAGAATTGGAATTAAGAATCAAGTTCTGATCAAGCTCTTCTCTTCCTATCCTTTTAATACACTCTCCAAGCCTTGCTCTTTATCTGCCTAATGGCCAATCCAGCTGTCAACCAGCTGCCACTACTCTAACAAACTAACCGTATTTAACTAACTCTTATTTGGTATAATCACTAGTGCCAACTCAGCGTATAATGCCAACTAAGCAATTACACTCAACACCACCTGATGCACCTCCTGCTGCCCAGTTCATCAGCTACTCCTGTGTGCCTCATCAGCATCTCACCAGCACTCCACATGCAGCATCACATACAGTAACATACACATAGCTACCAACACCACACACCATCCCTTATTAACATACTCATACTAACGTAGTCACACATTCTAACAATTTCCTCCCCTTCAAGACACCTTGCCCACAAGGTGAGGGAATTTCTGTTGCAGCCCAAAAAGACTCTCCCAAGAAGCATCATCCTTGCTTTCATCTTGCCATTGCACTAGCACTTGAGTGATAAGTTTACTCCTCAGCTGATGTGACCTGGTTGCTAAAACAGCCACTGGTTCAGGATTAGGAACCTGATCCACAGTCATAGCAGGTAAAGCAGGCCTAGGAACCACCAGAGCACGCAATTTATCTTTGATATTGGAGACATGGAACACCGGATGGATTTGAGAACCTTCATGCAAATCAAGCTTATAGGAAACCTCTCCCACTCTCTGCACAACCTGGTAGGGTCTATAAAAACGAGGGGCTAGCTTGCCAAACTTCTTGGACTGAATTGAGGACTGCTTGTAAGGTTACAATCTAAGATACACCCAATCTCCCACAGCAAAGGACCTATCCACCCTCTTCTTATCAGCAAACCACTTCATTCTTTCTTGTGCAGCCACCAAATTGTGCTTGAGTAATGAAAACAGTTGCTGCCTATCCTGCAGAATTGATTCAACAGCTGCAACCCTTGTAGTTCCTGGAACATAATTCACAAACTTAGGAGGAGGATATCCATACAGAGCTTCAAATGGAGTCAGCTTAAGAGAAGAATGAAAGTTAGTATTGAACCAAAACTCTGCCAAGGGAAGCCAGTCCACCTAAGCTTGAGGTTTGTCAGCCGCAAAAGCTCTTAAATAATGTTCCAAACTTTTGTTCACAACTTCAGTTTGGCCATCAGTTTGAGGGTGGTAAGAAGAGGACATAGCTAAACTAATACCTTGCAATTTCATTAATTCAGACCAGAATTTAGAGGTGAATACTGGGTCCCTGTCACTTACAATGGTGGAAGGCAGTCCATGTAACTTAAAAACGAATTGCATGAACAACTGAGCCACCTTAGTAGCAGTGTAAGGATGAGCCAATGGGATGAAGTGAACATATTTGGTGAATTTGTCCACAACCACAAACACCACTGACTTCTGCTGAGATTTAGGTAGCCTTTCCACGAAATCCATACTAATGTCAAGCCAAGGTCTATCTGGAATGACCAAGGGCTGTAACAGCCCAGCAGGGAAACAGGTCTCACTCTTCAACCTCTGACATACATCGCATTCCCTAACCAAAGTCTTCAAGTCCTTTCCCATTCCAGACCAATAGAAGTCCTTCTTAAGTCTATGGAAAGACTTTAAATATCCAGAATGACCTCCTAAAGGACTATCATGTACTTGCTGCAAGACAAGAGTCTTCAAAGACTGGTTTGAACTCCCCAAGTATAGTCTACCCTTATAAAACAACAATTCATTACAAAGTGTGAATCCCACTGGAACATTCTGCCCTGATTTAATGGCCTGAATTGTTGGCTGAATGACAGGATCAGTGTCATAACTTGCTTTGAGATCATCAAGCCAACTAGGAGTAGGAAAGGAGATAATGCATAGAGTACCAACTCCACTGCAATCAGCATAAACATTCCCAGTAGCTTCTCTTCTGGAAAGGGCATCAGCAACTAAGTTTTCTTTACCATGCTTATACTCAACTATAAAGGCATAACCAAGTAATTTGGTGATCCACTTTTGCTAAGCAGGGGTACCAATCTTTTGTTCCAGCAAGTATTTCAGACTTTGATGGTCTGTTTTGATTACAAAAGGTCTTCCAAGAAGATGGATTACAAAGCTGTTTTTGCTACTCCTGAAGGTCTACCTCCCTTAAGAGATCATGAACATCCTATCACATTGAAGGAGGGAGCTAAGCTGTATCTCAGAGGCCTTACAGGTATCCCTATTATCAAAAAAATGAAATTGAGAACATTGTTAAGGAGTTGTTGTCCGTGGGGTTTATTAGAAATAGTAGCAGTCCATTTGCTTCACCTGTTCTTCTGGTGAGGAAGGCTGATGGCTCTTGGAGGATGTGTATTGATTATAGAGCCTTGAATCAAGAGACCATTAAAGATAAGTATCCCATACCTATCATTGATGAATTGTTAGATGAACTCTTTGGTGCCATTGTGTTTTCTAAGTTGGATTTAAGATCCGGATACCACCAAATTAGGATGAAGGAGGAAGACATTCCAAAGACTGCCTTTAGGACTCATGAGGGTCACTATGAGTTCTTAGTAATGCCATTTAGGTTAACCAATGCACCCTCAACGTTTCAGTCACTTATGAATTCAGTTTTCAAACCTTACTTAAGGAAATTTGTCTTGGTATTTTTTGATGACATACTTGTGTATAGTAAGGATTTGGCTGCTCATGTTGGTCATCTTAAATTGGTGCTGGAAACCTTGCTGCATCATCAATTGTATGCCAAACAATCCAAGTGTGTGTTTGCTTGTAAGGAGGTAGAGTATTTAGGACATTTAATTTCTGGTGAAGGGGTGAAAACTGATCAAGGAAAACTGCTCTATGCAACAGTGGCCTATTCCTCATGATGTGAAGCTTTGAGAGGGTTTTTGGGTTTGATTGGCTACTATAGGAAGTTTGTGAAAGGGTATGGTTTAATTGCAGCCCCTTTGACTGCCTTATTAAGGAAAGATTCATTCACATGGACTCCTGCAGCTTCACATGCATTCCAATTGCTTAAAGATGCTATGTCTAGTCCACCTGTGCTAGCCCTACCTGACTTCAGCAAACCATTTGTTGTGGAATGTGATGCCTCTGGGTTGAGAGTGGGTGCTGTCTTGATGCAGAACCAAAGGCCAATTGCTTTCCACAGTCAAGTTTTGAAGGGCAAAGCACTTGCCCTTTCCACTTATGAAAAGGAATTGTTAGCTTTAGTGGTAGCTGTGAAGAAGTGGAGGCCTTACCTTCTTGGAAGACCTTTTGTAATCAAAANGGATTTAGAACTTTATCTACTAGCTGTGTTAAGAGAAGTGCAAATTCTGTAGCACATTCTCTAGTAAAATATGCTAGACAAATTGTAGAAGAGTTAGTGTGGTTGGTGTTGGGAAATTGCCTCAAATTTCAATTGTGACTTGGAAAGTCAATTAGGTTTCCTAAATGAAGAAGGAAAAATTAATTTGGGTTTTCTTGTTGTAGAAGGAAAGACTATTCCTTGGTGTGAATGAAATTTATTCCCTGTTAATGAGGTAATGTATTCCTAATCCAAGAGGGAATAGATTCCTTATTAAAGAGGTAATGTGTTAGAATGTGTGACTATGTTAGTATGAGTATGTTAATAAGGGATGGTGTGTGGTGTTGGTAGCTATGTGTATGTTACTGTATGTGATGCTGCATGTGGAGTGCTGGTGAGGTGCTGATGAGGCACGCAGGAGTAGCTGATGAGCTGGGAGCAGGAGGTGCATCAGGTGCAGGAGTAGCTGATGAGCTGGGCAGCAGGAGGTGCATCAGGTGGTGTTGAGTGTAATTGCTTAGTTGGCATTATATGCTGAGTTGGCACTAGTGATTGTACCAAATAAGAGTTAGTTAAATACGGTTAGTTTGTTAGAGTAGTGGCAGCTGTTGACAGCTGGATTGGCCGTTAGGCAGTTAGAGAGCAAGGCTTGGAGAGTGTATTAAAAGGCTAGGAAGAGAAGAGCTTGATCAGAACTTGATTCTTAATTCCAATTCTTCAATTCTATTCTCAATTTCTCTCTCTAATTTCCTCTCTATTTCTACAATCATTTCTCTTCTCTGTTCTTGGAGGATTGGTTGACCTCAATTCAACTATTCAGCAACTCTGTTCATAACATTTGGTATCAAAGCAAGGCTTTCTTCGGCCATGGCAGAAACATGTTCAACTACTGCTGCAATTCAGGAGGCTCTAGCTTTACTGAGAACTTCAAGTGATCATCATGATAAGGAAATTCAAGAAATGCGGAGCCATCATGATAAAGAAATTCAGGAAATTCATGTTGTCCAAGGAGTACATACCCATTGCTATACATCTGATGTCCCCATAAATGTGGCCTAAACTAGAACAAGTAGCTTGTGGCGACCTTAAAGATTGCATGATTGTCACATTATCACCTTCCAAGATCAGATCCTAAAATCCAGCTTCCCTTGCAAACTCCAATGCCCTTTAGGAAGGAATAGAATTGAATATGAGCTTTTCATTCTTCCAAAAACATAAGTCAATGGTGTCTCCCACCATTGACTTATGTTTTTGGAACCTGTAACCACTGCAAGTATTCAAACAGGAGAAGTTTTTTACATAGTCGTATAGATATATATCACTGCCCTTAAAAAAAAAAAAAAAATCTGAACTTTGCTACCACGATTAGCTCCAATGGTCCGGCCTCCAGACGATGACAGGCAACTAGCAGATCTTGTATCTCTCTCTCTCTGTATAGTGTTTCTTCTCTACAGTGTTTGTTTGATAAGTGTTGAGTGTGAGTGTGCGTGTGCGTGTGCGCACGCGTGTGTGTTTTTTTTTGATAACATGATAAGAACTGTTGTGTGTGAATGTTTTTTAGTGAGACTGTGGGATACAGTTTCGTCTTTTTAGCAGGATTCAGCTTGCATTATAATATTTCATTGTATTTTATCTTTAAATTTTATAATAACTAGCCGCGAACCCACGCGTTGCGCGTGATAATTATTTTTATGGTGGTTTTATTAATTTTTTTATTTTTACAATTTAAACTAATCTAATAATGAGTAATGTATTTTGTAATTATATTTTTATTTATTATAGGAACAATCATAAATGTAATATAGAAACAATCCAAAACACCAAAAAAAACTTAAACTTAAAAAAATTAATAAAACTTAACAATGATTAATTGAACCAATATTAGGATAAAATTTTGTTTTTGATAATCTATTAAGGTTATTTTCTTTGTAGAAATTATAATTTCGGCCACCCAAAACATATTATCAAATAAACAATTATTAGCAAAATCTAAGAATTAAATTTCTATATATGCATTGTTATAAAATAATAATAATTAAAATAAAATTGCAAAAGTTAAAATTTGTCACCTATCCAATTATTTTCGTTTGGCTAACCTTTACTTTTCTTTAAATAAATGGCATTATAGAGTACTTTTTCCACCACAAAGGATTAGAAAATAAACAAAAATTAGTAAAGTCTCATAGTTTAACATCTAAATTAAGCACTATAAAAAATCATGCTATGTAACAGAATAAATAGTAATTATCCAAATCATGCTATGTAATAAAATAATATTATATTTTTATATGCTATATTTAATTCTTTAGAACACAATAGGATAACATTTAACAATTAAAAAAAAAAAAAAAAAACTAAATCACACTATCCCAAAATAGAGTTTTAAAGAATATAAAAAATTATCAACCTAAAGTAGAGATGCAAGAAAAATTAAAAAAATCCACCAAAAAATTTAGAGAGAGAGAGAGAGAGAGAGAGAGAGAGAGAGAGAGAGAGGGAACCTTTTTTTTTTTTTTTTTTTTTTTTTGTGTGTGTGTGTGAGGGAAAACTATGCATAGAATAGAAGAGATAGTGACAAATTTATAGTAAGATGGTGTGAATAAGAAAAGAAAAAAAAATAAAGGAAGATGAAGGAAAAGAGGAAGAATGATATTAATGCAGAGGGTAGTGGGGAGATGAAAAAGTAAGGGAGGGAGAAAGATTGAAGAAGTAGTGGGTAGATGAAATGGTAAGGGAGAGAGAAAGGTTGGAGAAGTGTAATATTAAAAAAAAAATGTTAAAAACAATTATAGAAAAATTGGAAAAACAAAAATCCTAAAGCTTGAAAGGCTTCAGCATTTTTTTTTTTTTTTTAAGCTGAAAAGGCTTATACAAAACTTTAAAGTTAAACTGAAAAGGTTTTGGGTTGGGCTTGATAGTGGAGCTAAATAAATAAGAGGCGGGCTGAATTAATTATACAGATTTATTATAGAGTGATAGTGGAAGTAAATAAGTAAGTAGTGGATTGGATTTATTATAGGGTGATAGTGGAAGTAAATAAATAAGTAGTGGGCTGCATTTATAAGGCTGAAAATTGTAAAAACCATTTTAAAATTGTAGGAAAAATTATATTAAAAAAAATAAATAAATGACGTGGCAGCTGATGTAGCGCAACGTGAGAGTAGCAGCATTAAACGCTACGCTTCAGTTTTATAGTTAGAGGGTGTGAATAAAAAGAGACAAAAATAAAGGAAGATGAAGGAAAAGATGAAGAATGATATTAATATAGAGGATAGTAGGGAGATGAAAAGGTAAGGGAGGGAGAAAGATTGAAGAAGTAGTGGAGAGATGAAATGGTAAGGAAGAGAGAAAGGTTGGAGAAGTGTAATATTAAAAAAATAAATGTTAAAAACAATTATAAAAAAATTTGGAAAAAAGAAATCCTAAAACTTGAAAGGCTTCAACGTTATTATTATTATTTTTTTAAGCTGAAAAGGCTCACACAAAACTTTAAAACTAAATTGAAAAAGTTTTGGATTGGGTTTGATAGTGGAACTAAATAAATAAGAGGTGGGTTGAATTAATTATACAGATTTATTATAAGGTGATAGTGGAAGTAAATAATTAAATAGTGGGCTGGATTTATTATAGGGTGATAGTGGAAGATTTCTTATATGGAGATAGTGGAATTAAATAAATAAGTAGTGGGCTGCATTTATAAGGTTGAAAATTATAAAAACCATTTTAAAATTGTAGGACAAATTATATTATTTAAAAAAAAAAATGATGTGGCAGCTGATGTGGCGTAACGTGAGAGTAGCAGCATTAAACGCTACGCTTCAGCTTTTAGTAATATATAGATATAGATATAGATGATCTGCTATTCTGTCTATTTGAGAACCATGGCTGAAGGAATTAAATTATTATTATAATTTTTTGGCTGAATTTAAATTATTGTCATAGTGAAATGTGTAATTATTATATTGAAATAAAAGGCAATTTCACTTAAATTATTTGATGTTTTATTTGACACCATTCAGTTTACTAGTTAATTAAACAAAACTTTTTGGCTTTTGCAATCATGAGACTCGTCAAAATGAATCTTCATAATAAAACGGAAAACTAATCTATGAGTAATTATTTAACAATGTATAAAAATGCTTAAAAATTCAATTATAAATTATTTTATTACCTTAAAAGAATATATGACACAGCTTTGTTAAGTGAATGTTAATCAATTAAGTCCCTCAAGTATGGTTAGAAGATTGTTATAATGTTATATTCATAACATTTTCATAATAATTTAATAATAACAAATCTTATATGGTAAGTTGTTACTGATTTTAATTTGAACCTAATACTAACATCAATTTGTACCCACCAATAACATCTTATCACATTCTCCTTAGCGGTGCCGGCATAAATGCTCACTTTTGTTTTGCAGTCGCAACAATTTTGCTCTCTTTAGCGACTTGACTCATAGTTGTAGCAAATATCATTCATTTATCTCTCTATCTCTATCTCTCTCTCTCTCTTTAATTTTCTCTTCTCTATTATCATTTCAAACTTTTTTTTCACTTTATTATTCTTATCTCAACATTCTCAGTTCTCACTTTATCTCTTCTCAGTCTTTTTTCTTCTTCTTTATCTCTTAATTAGTAGAAAGAAAATATAGTACTACAAGTATTTGTGTGTGTGTGTGTGTTTTGTGGTGATGATATATTCAAGTTATTTATTTAATAGATTTTGTATCATTTCTAAAGCCACTTATTTGTTTTTAAATAAGCCTGTAATTCCAAAAGAAATTTCTTTACCTGTTTCAAATAATATTAACTTTTCTCTAGTTTGGTTACTCAATTTATTATATGGGTTGTAAATTGTAATGTTGGATAGCATTGAGCAAGTTACCGTGCTTTTAATTTATTTTAAATAAATATTCTATGGTTGAATGTAACACCCTACTACCTTAGTCTAATACTATTTGTTTTTCAAAGATAATTTTATAGTTACAACAAGAATGGGGATCTGAATCTTGAATATTTCTGTTGAAAATACTAAAAGGTGTCAACCAGTTGAGTTATAAAACTCTTGGTCCTAAATACATATTTTTACTCCATTTTGCAACGAATACACTTTACATGTTGAAATTTATCTGAGCTAAAAAAGATAATAATAATGATGATGAAAACTTTTGTGCAAAAGTTATAATAGTCCCTCTGAGATGCCCTAGTTTAATTGATAGTATGACTAGTCCTTTTAAAGTATAGCGCAAATATTATCAGTATTTTTCTTTAAGTCGTTACATATAATATCAAAACCAACCCAATAATCTCTTGTAGGTTAAGAGACACTACTCCACAAAGTGGACCCTAACAAGGATGTTATGGATTTAAATAGGGGAGATTGAGGCAATTTAAGTAGGGAAGATTGCGATGCCCTAATTTGATTGATAGTGTGTATTTTTTGAGTGTATGATGAGCTTTATTAAATATTTATTAGGTAGATCTTAATCCTTTTAAGGTATAGTATTGATATAGCTATCTTTTTTTTTCTCAAGTCGTTACACCCTTTACATTATTGAGTTGCAAATTTTACCTAGATTTTGAGGCATTTTCACCACATGAGCCAATAAAATCAACTGCAATTAATTCTCCTGATGAGTGATCGATTTTCTCACTCAAAGTGTCAAATAAGCACCGGAATATGAAAGGGATGTTGATAAGGTGGGGCCAACAAGTCATTAAAAGTTTAAAACAATTTTGGAAAGAAGATGCAATGCTTCAGATATTTTAAATAATGAATGGTAGAAATTATGCTTGAGATATCTTATCAACTAGGTGATGGTGATTGGTGACAATCACAAGGATGGATTTTTGGGGGCTTTTCAGTTATATTAAATAATAAAGTCTTTTGTTTTTAAATAAGATATTTGGAGCATAAGTGCCGTTTATCCTAAAAAATAAAATTTAGTTACAAAAATTAGTTATAGTTTAAAATTACTGTTTTACTAAATATTTTTTTTATTAGAGATGAGTTTTGACTAATCCATCGTTACATTTATATTCTTCATACAACCTTACTAAATATTTCTAAAAAAATTAAAGATCAATAGTCATCTCATCAATAAATTGTTAAAATTCGAAATTTTTGTTGTTTAAAATTATGTATAAAATATAATCTTAAAGATCATATAGTAAATAATATCTTATTAATATAAAATTTGACAAGTGTATTAAAAACATAAAAAACATGCAATCAAGTGGCTAGATTTTCAAAATATGCTGTAATGTTAATTTTTTTAAGGAAGTTGTAGCCTTAGGCTACAACTAATTTTGTAACTAAACGTCCTACATCAAAAACCAATTAACAACGAGTCTCTCTTATACCAAAAACTAATTAATATCTCAACATATTATAAGTTAAATTCTATTATATCTCAAAATATTTTTTTTTTCTCATGAAAAATTAATATGTAACAATTTAAAGCTGGTACAGAACATGTTGAGAACTGTCAATGAACCCATAACATTCTCATATTTGCTTCCATTCTCTTGAACTCATGGAGTTTCAAATTCCCTTTCTTTTTGTCCTTTTTACTTTCTTCCTCTTCCTGTTAATGGCAACTAAAATAGTAAGGAAATCAAAAACTAAGTCAAGGTTGCCCCCAGGACCATGGAGATTACCACTCTTAGGAAACTTGCACCAACTTGTTGGCTCACTACCTCATCACTCTTTAGGAAAACTTGCTAAAAAATATGGACCCTTGATGCACCTACAACTTGGTGAAGTTTCCAACATCATAGTATCTTCACCAGAAATGGCCAAAGAGGTTATGAAAACACATGACATAATCTTTGCTAGTAGGCCTTATCTTCTTGCTGCCAAGATCTTGTCTTATGATACTAAAGGCATTGCCTTCTCTCCATATGGAAGTTATTGGAGAGAGATTAGAAAAATGTGCATGGTGGAGTTGCTAAGTGTAAAACGTGTTGAATCATTCCGATCAATTAGAGAAGTGGAGGTGTCAAATCTTATCAAAATGATATCTGCAAATGAAGGTTCACCAATCAATCTTAGTGAGAAGTTCTTTCAATTAGCATATGGTATAACATCAAGGGCTGCCCTTGGTAAAACAGCCAAAGACCATGAAGCATTCATATCAATTGTCAATGAAGGTACAAAACTGGCATCAGGGTTTTGTGTTGCTGACATGTTCCCTTCAATTGAAGTGCTTCAAGTTATTAGCAGTTTGAGGCATAAACTTGAGAAGCTACATCAAGGGATTGATCAGATACTACAAAAAGTTTTGAATGAGCACAAAGGCAACAATTTGGAAGCTAAAAAAGGCGATGGCAAAGCAGATAAAGATATTGTTGATGTCCTCTTAAGGCTCCAAAGGCATGGTGACCTTGAACATCCCTTAACTGACAACAGCATCAAGGCAGTCCTCTTGGTTAGTATTTTAATTTCTGATTAACTATGCAGTCTGCCAAAGTGTGTCCATTATCCTATAATGACATTAGCTCTATATTTTAAACCCACTAATAGTTTGGTAGTCTTATGGAAATTTTATCTGAGCTACTGAGCAAAATTTTGGTCTTTGTAGTGTAGATAGAGATCCTATATTTTTAATCTGGCATCAAAAGAAAGACTAGAGGTTGAAGAATGAGTATAATATCCATAGGCTGTCTCTGAAAAATTGATAGTACACATGCAATCAGGAAGAGGTTGTGTTACTGGAATTATATATTAAAAGTTATTTTGACCCCTGCATTGTGGCTTGAGGTAAGGCGATTATTAGACGCCTTGAAGTTATATTCACAATAAGTTAGTTTCTTTTTCCTTCTTTGTAAAATATAAATCTTAAACAGTATCAGTCAATGAGCTTTCCTTTATGACAATTCCTTCTTTGTAAAATATAAATCTTAAACAGTATCAGTCAATGAGCTTTCCATTATGACAATATTGAGATAGAGCAGGTTTCTATTATAGCTACATGAGGTCCATCCAGGTAATAGTCTTATAGATAAAGGTACTTTCTTTTTTTGGTTGGTAATAGACAGATATGAACAAGTTGTACAAATTGCATCCTTAGGTGTTTGAATTAATATGGTGAAACGAACATGATATTTTGTCATCACTTTCAAACAGAATTTCCATTAGATGCCCTTGAAAATCATTGAAAAAAATAAACATAAATACCATTAATCTTCTTTCAGGACATATCCAGTGCTGGGAGTGAGACATCATCAACTACTCTAGAGTGGGCAATGTCAGAAATGGTGAAGAACCCACAGGTGATGGAAAAGGCACAAGCTGAGGTGAGACAGGTCTTTGATGGAAAAGCATATGTGGATGAAACATACCTTCATGAATTGAAATTCTTAAGTTCAGTTATCAAAGAAACTCTGAGGCTGCATCCTCCTATTCCTTTGTTACTTCCAAGAGAATGCAGAGAGAGTTGTGATATTAATGGATACAAGATACCTGTCAAGACCAAGGTCATTGTTAATGCATGGGCTATTGGAAGAGATCCAAGGTATTGGACTGAAGCTGAGAAATTTTACCCAGAAAGATTCCTCAACAGTTGAATTGATTACAAGGGGACAGATTTTGAATACATACCTTTTGGTGCTGGAAGGAGGATGTGCCCTGGAATTACATTTGCTATGGCTAATATTGAGCTTCCACTTGCACAATTACTATATCATTTTGATTGGAAACTTCCCAATGGGTTGAAGCAAGAAGATCTAGACATGACTGAAGAATTTGGATTGTCTTTAAGAAGAAAAAATAATCTACACTTAATTCCTATGCCTTATCATCCTTTGTCTGTAAAATAAAATCAGCATTTCTTACTATCCTTTGTCTGTAAAATAAAACCATAAATGGTATATTATTGTATGCTCACTTTGTATTGCTATAAATGTAACCAACTAGACTTTTGAGATTATGTGATGTAGGAAGAGCAAAGAATTTTTTATTTTTTATTTTTAATTTAATTTGGAGTCCATTATATGTTTATTTAATTTCCTAAAATCATTGGTATTTTGTAATTCAATTACTAATATTTCACAAGTCAATTTGAATTAGGGTTTCCCTTGTCAATTAGGATTAGGGTTTCTATATAAGCCAAGCATTGTTCTTTTATTGAGGGGGGATTATTTGATGAACAAAATTTCTATTAAAATCATCACAAATCTAGTGCAAACTCTAGCCAACCCTAGATGTTGACTCCTAGATTATCTTATTTGAGAAAAATCTAGGGACACAACTTTCATGTCACAACTTTTGGTCGATGGTGAGTAATGAAGAAAAAGTTGTGAGTCCATATGAAACTGATTATCAACCACTCATTATTGTCTATTACTTCATCAAGCTGTGGCAAATGGGGTGATCCTATAGGAACTATTTTTATTTTTCTTGGTACTAACTCCAAGCAAGCCTAAGTTCTGATTCCTAGATTTTTTATCTTTATATTTCTTGTTCTTTAATTTCTGTGTTGCATCATTCTAGTGTGTCCTACATCATTATGACCTCATGCTCTTGAGGTAGGACAAAACCAAAACTGATGCAAAACCAATATTTTCAAAGAATTTGATGAACAAGGAAATAAAATAAACTTAGAAATCAACAGCTAGACTTGCTTAGAATTAGTACCAAATAAGAAAAAGAAAATATAACCACATAATTGAGTTAATTAACACCTAAGGTTGGTTGAAGTCAACATTAGACTACTAGAAAAATTTGAACTAAAAATTTGTCGAATAAGAGACCTAGGCTTCAAATTCTGCCTACACCAAAAACTAATTGGTGTATTAGTTTGATAGCAATGAGCAATTATCATGGAGCAGATGCCATATATTGAAATTCAATCCTATCTATCCAAAAAAAAAAAAAAAAAATTGTAAAGAATGTTTAACTCTTGGTTCTTTAAATAAAGTTCCAAACTTACTATCCTAGTAAGAAAACTCTACTAACCTAGTAAGAAACAGACAGACTTTATTCCTAGACCAAGTAAAAAACAGAAAATAAAAAAGTTTAATCAATTACAGAAAGTAAATAAAATAAATCATAGGTATTAATTGATTAGGGCTTAGGCCCAAGTGGTAACAGTCATCCACTGTTACCCAAAAAAAAAAGTCATCGACAAGCTCACTGGTTGGGCAATGTGGTGTTTATGTCCATAATTGGAGGCCTGTATCTTTTGTCAGCACAAGCTCCTCTGATACTTCTTAGGGAATGTGGGTGTGTAGAAATGATATCCTGATATTGGAGGAACCTGAGAACTTTGCTCCAGAGAGGTTCTTTGATAGCCATATGGCCTACAAGAGGGCCAATTATTCATACCTGGCCCTGCCTTATACCCAGTTTAGTTATATAATCTGAGTAAGCCTCTTCTTGCATTGTTGTCGTACAACTTCGATTGGTAACTATCCAATGAAGTGAAGATACGGACATGACTGAACCTTCAGCATGACAAAAGAAAATGAAATCCGAACATTATCCCCATTGCTTATCAACCTTTAACAATTGAATGTGTTTTCAGAGATATGAACAGGACTGACTGTGTCAGTGTCTATTTCCTATGTCTGTCCAAAGCTTTTGCCAAGGTTTTATTTTAGTACTCCCCTGATTCTCCCCACACTGGGAAAGTTGGTTGGTTAGGGAGCAAGATTTATTTATTTATTTGGAAGACAAGCTTCCATTTTGAGAACAAGGGGTTGAGAAATTTCTTTGAGTATCCTTTTATTGGCTTGTGTTGATGTCTGGCTGTAGAAACAACTTCTACACTGGATTCTAGTTTTTCTATGCTATCAGAGAGTAAACATTACCATGAGCACATGGGATTGAATGTTCAGTTCACTATGTGGGGTATTTTCCCTTCAGTAAGTGGTACTGGTATATGAATATTTGACTTTCTATCAGCATATATGTTGTCTGGTAACATTGGAAACTAAAATCTACTCTGATTATGTTCCTTTCAACACCAGTTCAAAGGTGCAAGCTAATGATATCCGTATAATAATTTCGTCCCAAATAACTTGACACCAACAGCATAGCGTTAAGCAAAAGACACATAAGGGAAACATGTTTGAAAGAACAAAATGCCATCAATCAAGTCCAGATCACATATAGCCTCTTTTCAAGCATAAATATTCCAACTTAGTCTATCAATTTCTATATTATCTGCTATTATCAAAAATGTACTGTGTACACCATTTGTTCATACAATATGCCCAAAACACACAGCAACCACTAACTAGTTCACCCAAAAATCCCTCTAATATTGTTCAACGCAATTCATACAAGATCTAAGAGGCTTGATTCTCCACACACAAAAAATAAAAAAATAAATAAAATAAATAAAAGGTAGCCTAATTTTCGTCATTGTCAAAAAGCCTGCCAGAGTTGAATAATGCCTAAATAAGCTCATCACTTAACTATTCAAAACTGGAATTCGACCTCAGAGTGTACTCTGCTACAAGTTGAGAAAAAGACGATGATTTGTTTTCTAGCAATCTTGTTGGAGAATCATATTCCTCTATAAGCCCTGCACCAAGATAGAGAGAATCTGCTTAGCCATAGCATTACAATGAAATCATTCTAACCATGAAAGAACTACAGGAGCAGAAGCTATAGGTAGTAAGCAAAATCATATGGTCATACTAACCATTGTTTAGTAGCAGAACCATGTTACTATCAAGAATGGAAGTTATCCGATGTGCAATGGTAATGACCGTACAGTTGGAAAAATGTTTCCCTAGCGTTTCCTGGATTAGAGTATCTGTAGCAGTATCAACAGATGCAGTAGCTTCATCCAGCACCAACACCTTACTTTTCTTGAGCAGCACACGGCCAAGGCAGACCAGCTGCCTCTGACCCACACTCCAATTCTCTCCATTCTCACTGACTGCAGCATCCATAAACATATAACAACAAATTTCCACAATATGGTTTTGAAATATTCTACATAATAAGCTGAATAGACAAACCTGTGGAATCTAGTTTTCTGTCTTTCTTCCTAACTTCATCTCCAAGTTGACACTTATCCAAAGCCTAAAACAATTAGAGGTGACAAATTAAAGCCAAAGAAATAAATAATCAGGTTCCGCACATTGACTACAATTCCTAAGAGCAGTGCATGTCCAATCTAGGAGGAAAATCTAGCAAAGAAAAAATTTCTTCAAACACCAAAGAAGAAACCAACCCACCTCCCAAATTTGTTCATCTGTATACTCTTCTAGTGGATCCAGGTTGCTTCTTAGAGTCCCTTCAAACATTGTTGGGTCCTGAGGGATGATGCTTAGTCTAGATCGCAATTCATGGAGTCCAATCAAGGAAATGTTTATGCCATCTATCATTATCTGACCAACGGCAGGTTCAACAATTCGGAAGAGTGCTTGTATGAGAGTTGATTTTCCACTGCCTGTTCTCCCAACTATACCAGTTTTCATTCCTCCATGCAAAGTGCATGTGAGGCCTCGCAAAACAAGTGGCATATGTGGGGCATACCTCACCTACATTGCACCCATTACCCAAAATTACAGACATTGCATAAAAATCATACCCATGAATGACCTTACATATAATCTCTTGGTTTTTGCATAATAAACAACTAAGAACTGACCTGCAAATCACGAATATCAATTTCTCCTTGTGATGGCCAGAATTGATCAGGTCGGTTTTCTTCTGTCACAAGAGGTGGCTCACTTGGTATACAAGTGTATTGAAGTATTCTCTCTACTGATATAATTTTGTTCTCCATTTGGCAAATGTTCCATATTACCCAGGCCTGTAACATGTTTAGATTAAGTCCATATGTCACAGCTAAGCCCGCAATGCCTTCAGGAAAAATGTGGACCAAAAAAAAAAAACATGAAAATTAGAAAGGTATAAGTTCTTTTACCAAATGCCAATTTAAGTCAAGAGAAAGAAACTGTTGTGTGTTAATGAGACACCAGATGTGAATTACCTACCTGGATCAATGACTCCTTCTGGAATAGAGATTAAGAAAACCAAGGAGAAGGCAAATGTGATAGAGGATAACATATCCAATCGGAAGCACAACCACTCCATAGCACCAGCAATATTGAATTTTGGCCGAGAATTCGCATCTGTCAGTTTCATATTTGTGTCCTTAAATCTTGATTCTTCATCAAAGCTCCTGATAGTTGTTGAGCCTGAAATTGTTTCAGCAAAATGTTGTATCAATGGAGCTTTGCACACTCCAACTAGTCTCGCCAGTTCTCGCGCTGAAGGTATGTAATATTGCTGCAAAATCATAAGTTTGTGTGAACCCCTTGTAATATTACAGTAGGAGTTAGGCTTGATGGATTCTTCTCATAAGTAGATCTTTCCATAGTTCTAACCCAGAAATTTCTGAAAATTGAAGGGCAAAGGGCAACGAAAAATACACTACATTTGTCTAGCTACTTGGCAAACATCTAACTTAAGAAAACATATTTTCAACAAGAATTAATTTATCTAGCAAATCGGTGTATTTTTATATCCACATGATAGCAAAATTCGGCTTTTAATAGGTTTTACATTTAACCTGTGCAATTTTGTAGCATGTACAAAGTATATATTCTAAAGATTGCACTAATATAATGATGTAGGACACAATTTACTATTTTATTATTGTAATTTATTATTTTTGGTATTTTTATGTAAAAAAACGTTATTTTAGGTTTAGGTGATTTATTTTCTTGTTTTTAGGTGCATTTAATGCTTTTTAGGTCAAATTTAATTCCTGTTATGGTTAGGTATCAATTAGGAGTTAATTTAAATTATATTTTCTTGTCAGTCAAGTTTTAAGAAGCCCTTAAATAGGCTCCTAAGTCTGTAAACGTTTTTCATAGACTATTATCAATAAACACAGATACTTTGTCAAATTTTTTTCTGGTGGATTCCAGATCTATCACCTTGTAGATTCAAGGAACCCCTCGTGGATTCGAGGTTTACTATTAGGAACTAACAGTTTAGTTTCTGTTCCATCAAGAGAGCATCATGTGTGCTTTTCTTTAGGCTTCCGCGACATCAATTGGTATCAGAGCCTTGACTTACCCTGGTCTGATGGCTAACCGGTGAGACGGTGACCACCACAACAATGACGGCGGTAACGACGTCAACAACCCAGTCCTCACTAGGGCTGAGTTCCTTAATTTTCGTGATGAGAATCACCAATCTTGTGAAAAGAGTTAAAAAGTTATAGGCAAAATCCAGCAAAAGATTGCTACTCTTCTTGCTAGGAAATCATCTTGCAGCAACAATGTTCGATATATTCAAAGACACACTCCAAACTACAAGAAAATTCCATTCTTTGACGGAGATATGTGTAAGATGGATTTTATTGACTGGCTTCTTGATTTGGAAGAGTATTTTAATTTTTGGAAGATTTGTGATGAAGAAAAGGTGCAGCTTGCATCTAATAAATTAGACAATAAAGCAGAAGAATGGTGGGAAGACATTCAAATTGATAGAAAGCGACGAGGTAAGCATCCAATTCGCTCTTGGCAAAGAATGAAAAGAGTATTAATTGATTTATGGTTTCCTAATGACTATTATGATATACTAGATTATATAAGTGTTGATTATAAATCTGTATATTCATATGAAAAGCAATATATTCAAAACCAAAATTATGATAGCCAAGTCCATGTGTCAAGTAAAGGAAAGGGTTTGAGGGTTGAGAAGAAGCAGTATATTTCTAAAGAAAATTTTGAAGTGGTTAAAAAAGATCAAGATTTGCTACAAGTTATTGAATTGAAGATTGAAAATACCACTTGTCAAAAATTTGAAGAAGAGGTCAAAGAAACGAAGGTTGAGTTGATTGTGAATAATGTCAGGAATGAAGAGGTGGTAATTATTGAGAACATTGTGGAAGATTCAATTGAGGTCAAATACGAGGATGAGTCCACAACTCACAATCCTCAGGTCTCAGTTGATTTGTTGAAGATGACTACACAATATGTTGATTTTCTTGGAGTAGAAAATTTTAATTTTACTATCAACCTTTTGTTGATTAATGTTGCAAATAAAGTGAAGATAGATGAGAAGAAATTTTATGCTACACTTTATGACAGATTCAAGTTTCAGAACCGAATCAAGTTATTAAAACATTCAAAGTATTTGTTTATATGGAGTGGAAGATTTCAGATTTCAAGAATGAACTCGAGGACGAGTTTATTTCAAGTGGAGGGGTTTGATATAGGACACAATTTACTATTTTATTATTGTAATTTATTATTTTTGATATTTTTATGTAAAAAAAAAACGTTATTTTAGGTTTAGGTGATTTATTTCCTTGTTTTTAGGTGTATTTAATGCTATTTAGGTCAAATTTAATTCTTATTATGGTTAGGTATCAATTAGAGTTAATTTAGATTATATTTTCTTGTCAGTCAAGTTTTAAGGAGCCCTTAAATAGGCGCCTAAGTCTGTAAACGTTTTTCATAGACTATTATCAATAAACATAAACGTTTTGTCAAATTTTCTTCTGGTGGATTCCAGACCTATCACCTTGTGGATTCAAAGAACCACTCGTGGATTCGAGGTTTACTACCAGGAACTAACAGTTTAGTTTTTGTTCCATCAAGAGAGCATCATGTGTGCTTTTCTTTAGGCTTCCGCGACATCATATAAACACAAGATCATGTCATTTAAATTGTCTAATATGTGATGTGATTGAGGCATTTTTCAGCATAATATGGCAGACATAATTTTGATAAAGTCAGATTGTATACTAACCTGATACCAGATACAGGCTGCAATCACTGGGACAAAAATGAAGAAAACCTGCCATGCAACCTGAGACATTACTGCAATAATTCCAAGCAGTTGGATCATTGAGAATGCAACTGCTGCAACTTGATATTGAATGTTCAAATCTACTGCACTTTGGTCCGTAGAGACCTGCAAGGAAACATACATATAAATAAATTTTTTTACACCTATTATGTTTATCTGAAAGAATGTTTGTGTGTGTATTTGAGAGAGAGAGAGAGAGAGAGAGGAATTTCTTAAACTGAAGAATAAAGCTATAGAAAATTAGCAAACTATGCTTGGAGTACCATACACATCTTTCCACTTACTCTGTTTAGGATCCTCCCACTTGGAGTGGCATCAAAAAATGACATGGGGGCACGGAAAATGCAAAAGTGCAATTTACTGAAAAGTTGAGTGGCAGTCTCATACCCAGCCACTGCAAGAAGCGAGGCTCTCAAGAGGATGCAAAAAGAACTTCCAATGGCCAAAGCAACATAGACAATAATTAGGGTAGAGCTACCAACAGGAGGTTTTATGTTTTGTGAGATAGGGCTTGCCCAGGCCATCCAATAATTGCTTCCAATTTGAAGAAGCTGAAAGAGAACATGCGCCAGCAATATAAAGGGCACAAGAATTCCTCCGTATGCCATAGTGATATACTTCCAGTAGACTAAAAACCCAACTTTACCTTTCTCTCTCTCTTCTTCTTGGATTATCTGTCCTTTTGACCCAACCATGTCATCTGTTTTCTCAATTTGAACATCTGTGTTTTCTTGTTTTTGCTCAATCCCATTGGAACTAGACATATTTCCAACATCCTTGCTCATACTCGTACTCTCAGAAACTGATGCTGCCTCCACAGAATCAAGTGCCAACAAAGCCTTCTTATGCGCCCCCACAAGTTCCATAAAATCAGTTCCTGAATTAAGAATATCATTGTACTTTCCAGCTTGAGTAACCCTCCCGTCTTTCATGACCTAACAATGATTAATAAGTTGAACTCAGTGATATAAAAGAGCAGAAAAATCCATCCATAAGTGGAGTTAAGAAAAGAAAAGGTCAGAAAGAAACTAATTCTGAATGGCTCACCAAGATAAGATCAGCAGCAGGTAAGAACTCTACTTGATGTGTAACATAAATCACTGTTTTTGAATTCAAAAGCCCCAGCAAACATTCCTGCAATTTACAAGAAAACATAAATATCAAAGAAGGCTACATAGCAGCTACAGAAAACAGAACAACCAAAGTGCAATGGTATTGTGAGAATTTCCAAGCATCTCAGCTCACACACATGACACAATCACTCATCTTCAAATGTGTATATCAAAAACTTTATGTACATAACAAACTGGAAAGAAAACAAATTTTACAGTGAATATTATAGCATTATAATGCAGAAATAAATTACCTTAAATAGGTGGGATCCTGTATGAGCATCCACAGCACTAAACGGATCATCAAACAGATAGATGTCAGCATCTTGGTACAGAGCACGCGCAATTTGGACTCTTTGCTTCTGCCCACCACTCAAATTGATTCCTCTCTCACCTATGACTGTCTGATCCCCAAATGAGAGAATTTCCAGATCCTTCTTCAAGGAACATGCTTCGAGGACCCTCTCATACTTTTCTCTTTCCATCTCCTTACCAAACAATATGTTCTCTTCAATCTTTCCACTTTGTATCCAAGGTGACTGAGCAACATATGCCTTTGTCCCACACAACTTAACAGTCCCAGATATCTTGGGTACTTCTCCCAGGATACAGGAAAGCAAACTTGACTTGCCTGAGCCGACAGTCCCACAAACGGCAACCCTCATGCCTTGTTGCACTTTCAAATTTATATCTTTTACTGCTGGATTTGAGGAAGATAAGTCCCAAGAGAAATTCCCATCAATAAGCTCTATTGCTGTATCAGAACTACCTCTTGGAAGCCTCTCTATCACATCAGACTGCAAGTCATCAAGACGAAGGTACGATGCAATTCGATCAAGGGACACTTTAGTTTGAACTATCATTGAGATTGTGTCAGGAAGATTATAGATGGGCTCCTGGAGAATTCTAATCGTTGCGAGTGCAGATAAGATCTTCCCCGACTCAAGTGGGATTCCCATCAATATACAAGCACCAAATGTGACCACGGACACAAATGTGGGGGCACCCCAAAAGAGAAATGAGGTCATTGCATTAGTGTAAAGGTACTTCTTCAACCACCCTGCCTCAGTCTTCCTGAGCTCCACGATTTTAGATAGAAACTTCATCTCCCATCCTTGAAGCTTGAGAATCCTCATGTTCCTTAAAATCTCAGACGTCATCTTCATCCTTTTGTCTTTTGATTTCATTATCTTGTCTTGAAAATTCTCTAGTAATGTCCCCAAAGGAACATTAGCCAACATAACAAGTATGGTTGCCATAAAAGCTGCAATTGAAGCAAGCCCAAGATTTTTATACAAAATTAACAATGCAATAATAATTTGAACAACAACCATCCAAAGGTCATGCATATACCAACTGAAGTCGCCGACCCTCTCAGCATCAACAGTCATGAAATTGATTATCTCGCCACTAGTGTGACCCTGCTTTGACTGGCTTGAAAGGGTCAGACCTTTATTATAGACCATTGCGATCAATACTGATCGGACCCTGATTCCAACCTGCTGCACCCTAAAGAACCAGTGCCTCTGAGAGAGGCATTCAACAAGTTTTGCAGAAAAAAACACTGAAACCAGAACATAGCCCTCATTCTCAAACTCCCGTCGCCCATTGAGGTATTGAACAAAAGTATCAATAAGATATGGTCCAACATAGGAAGACAATGTGTACATCATCACAAAAAGGGCTGTCAAAAGAAAATCTTTCCATGCCAAGGAGAATAATGACTTCACTAGCTTCAGTGTGGTCACTCCATTAATTGTACCACACTCTGCCTCAAGCTTATTTCTAAAACTTGCAAAGCCCACAACTACACTATCACTGGGATCAAGTTGAGGAACATCCTCAAGGTCTAAAGTCTTCTTATTGCCAACAGAAATTAAAGGACCCATCCAAGAGAAAGTAAGAATGCTGAAAAATCCAGCATTCGAATAGGGTGTTATATTTTCACCCCCCTTAGACTTATTTGACTCTGCTTTATTGCATGCACTAGAATCACCATTCAAAAGAGGCTCTTCAAGAAAGGCATTTCCACCCTCATTTTTCCCAAAAATTCCCACACAACATAGGAACAGACCAGTGACAACAGAGAAAACATCAGAAACTATATACTGAACTGGTAAATTGACATGTTTCCTATAAAGAACAACATCTATAACAAGGCCATAAAAAGAAATAATGAGATAAAAACCCCACCAAACTCTCAACAAAATTGGGTACTTTTGTTCACCAGAATTAAACAACTGGATACGCAAATAAACACAGACTGCACCCCAAGCAAGTGTCCTAATCGCAAAATCGAAAAGGGTCACTAACCCTTCATCAGACCAACCATTTCTACACCAATAAAAGTAACTCAACAAGCACAACACTAAACTAAACACAGAAATACCCAAACAACAAATTTGAGCTAGTTTATAGCACAAACACCAGGTGTTCTTAAACCTTTGCTTTGAGGCTTGCCTTTTACCCACCATAAATTTCTTGCACACCCATGAGACAAACAAAACGAGTAACAAGACCAGGTGTAATGAGCCAGAAAACCCATGTAGGAAAACGGGTTTAATGAGAGAAAAAGTACCTGAGTACAAGAGTGAGTAGTAATTTGAGAATAAACTGGGCAAACCGTTCTCTGTGGATTCAACAAGCTCCATATTTTTGTCAAAGCTTTTGTGGGGTTCTAGACGAGACGGGTGTGAGTGTGTGCAATTAGATTCTATGTCAGAGTAAAAGATCTTCTTGTGAGTTCAATGATACATATAGGATTGTTGTTCCAAAATGAGAGAGAGAGAGAGAGAGAGAGAGAGAGAGAGAGAGAGAGTCAAAGGTCGCTTTCCTTAGGCGTAGGATTAAGATTACGTGGTGGGAAAGACTCAAAGGTCGGAGAGTTGAGACTAATTAAATTCCGACAGAAAAGGTTGGGTGTCTTTCCATGATTGGAACTGTATCGCTGTATGCGTGTGTTATTTATTCTATAACTCCTCGTTGAGTTCTACTTATTTTGCTCAAAGTATTTATAAATAAATATAAAAGTAAAAATAAATTAAAATAATAATAATTATAAACTGAATAGTAAAGTAAGTTGGCAAAAATAATATTTGCCAAAACTCACACTTTGGATTTTTCATTTTCTACCATCTCTGCCAAAATCATGCTTATTTTGTCTGAAGTTACAAGGAATGTTTTTAACTAATAATAAGAACCAAAGATGGCAAACTCATAAATATAAATTGTCAGAAAAATTTTGCTTATTTCAAATAAAGGAAGGGTAAAAGGTAGCGTGAAACCTGAAAATTGTATATAAAAATAAGTAAAAAACCAGCTTATAATCACTCTCTAAACTCAGTCTAAATGAAATTGTAACGTGAGGGGCATAGTGTGAGTCTATTCTTTTTTTTTTTTTTTTTTTTGGATGGGATAGTGTGAGTCTATTCTAAGCTAGGGGTTTGTCGATTATGGCATTAGCTTATTTTGTTTTTTTGCTAATTGTGTTTTACTTAAACATAAGATTTTAAAAAGTTGTACATAAGTAAATTAAATGAAAACAGCCAATAACTAAGCATCTCTAAGGGTGTATTTGTTAAGTGAGAATAATGATTTCATATCAAGTTGACATTTCTATTGTATAACAAAGATACAATGGTGCATTTGCATTAAGTAGGCACTTATATTTGTGCCAGGAAGAAAATGTGAATCAGTAGGCATTCCAATTATACAATTGTGGTATAATGATGCCAAGTTAAAAAAAAAAAACAAAAAAAATATATTTGAGTCCCTTATTAAGTGGCAGCTCCAGAAAGTTTTTTCAGGGTAGTCATTAAAAACACTTAATTTTAAAAAAATTATTAATAATAAAACTTGAATATATTAACTTCACAAAATAAAAACACATTCAAATACATAAAGTTTTAAAATTTTCTTTCACAAGTTTTCATATTTTAAAATTGTTATGTGATATGATAGTTTCATTATTAATATTATCGGCTGCATCATTTTCAATTTACAAAACCAAGTAATTATTAAGTTATTGATCTTCTATTCAATTACTAACATATTTCCTAAATAAGTACTAATATACAGAATACATTATTTTTTTGAAAAAAATATATCACATAAATCTAACAAATTCGACTAAAGATTAAAACAAATTCTAACAGACTAGCTATTTGAAAAGTGTGCATTTTTTTATATTAAAAAATAGAAATTTTAAAATATGTCAGCTGAAACACAATTTAAAAAATCACAATTAAATGTTTGATTTGAGATTTTAGGCTAATATGTTTGTTTGAACCATTTTTTAGAAGTGTTATGTTCACAGCATTTTTGAAATAGTTTCACAACTAAACCTAGGTTGTAAGTTTTTACTAGCTCTAATTTGAAGTTACCATTGAAATTATTTTCTATTCATTAGTAACAACCTCTTATTTAGGATTGATATGAAAATATTGCAAAAATGTTGTGAAAATAACATTTCTTGCAATTTTTTTTTTCAACATTCAACGGACAAAAATTTTGGAGAGATTGAATTTTATTTTTAAGGGGCTCAATTGTTATTAAGGGTGTTCAAATGTTTTTTTTTAGGGTGGTCAAGTTTTTTTTCTAGAGTGGTCAAAAAACCCATATTAATTTAAAACTCAAATTTTTTTAAGTTATATTAAAAAAAAAATACGGAGTGGTCTTGTGACCACCCTGATTAACATTGGGCGCCGCCTATGCCCATATTCTTGTGAAATTATGAATATTTTTTTCCTTGAAAGTCATTCCTAATAGTTAGAGGTTACTGACCTATGTTGCTTCTTGTCATACATGTATGGGGAATACATTATCTGCTAAAGTAATTATCAAGGGCAAAAATGATTTAATATATATATAGTCTATACTAACAACATGATAGTGGCACATGAGACTTCAATCAAGTGGCAGATGAGTTGGCCCATTATGCTCGCAGGACTGGAAATTCTCATCTTTGGATGGGTGTAACTCTCCCTTGTATTTCTTTGTTAATTCAATCGGATGTTGCTTAATTTGTAATCTGTCTGGTTCTGCTTCTGCAGATCATTGTATGGTTGTACCTTTCTTTATGGTTTAATGAAAACCAAGTACATTTTCCAAAAAAAAGAAAAAAAAAAAGTTGTTAGTATGGTCATTTTGCAACCATGCGCGTGAAACGGACGCATGGGTTGCAAAATTTTCATATACATCCTATGTGACTCATATGTCAATTCCACATTATGTGCATGAGACAGGCGCAAGAGATATAGTCTTAGGTGGCTCATTTTTACTCTTTTTCCTCCTTTTATTTTAGATGAATTGAATCATAAATTCAGGTTTTATAATGCTTAATGCCTAATCTAACTTATCTTACATTTCTACATGAACTGTCTTTAGGCTTTTTGGGGCTTATGTCAGGGGAGGCGGTGCATGGGCATTTTTCCTTGATAGATGTTATGCAAAGCAGTCCACTCTCCAACCGTAGAAGAACATTTTCCCAACTACTGAGAATATATTTTACCAAGAAAATATCCAACAGATATTCAAATTCAATTTCCAAACCCAAGTACCCAACCCAGAAACCATCCTTCTCAGTTCTCACCTTCCCATTTCACACAAGCCCCTTCATTTCCTTGGCTTGATTCACATGGCTCAAATAACCCAAAAGCTGAAACTTTTTTTCCAAAATAATCAAATGTAATTTCCTGGGCATAACCAACACAACTCGGTTTGTGCATTCAATTGCAAATTCTGACAATTCCATCGATTTTCAACACCAACCGACCATTTTTGTTCAAAACCTCCTCAAGTTTAGAAGGGACAAACTGGTTACTGGTGGAGATAATTGAGCAAGCTCTCGATCTCTATGTGTATATTTTTCAACTGGGTTTGTAGAAAGGGAGGAGAAGTAAGTGGGCATTTACTTGGGTGTAGTGCTTACAATGAGACTCTTGTCATCCTTCAGAAATCACAACGTTTCAAGGAGGAGCTCCAAGTGCTCGATGAAATGTCAAAGAAGGGACGCATGGTGTCTTGCTTAATAGATTTGCGGCTGCTCATAAAGTGGAGGAAACAATTGGTGTATTCAATAGGAGAAAAGAGTTTGGATTGGAGAATGACTTGGTTGCGTTTCAAAAGTTTTTAATGTCATTATATCGGTATAAGCATGTGGAAGCTGTTGAAACTTTGTTGTTTCACTCGAACTGAAATGGGTTTTGGTTGCAATAGCAAGACGTGGAATATCATTCCCAATGGTTGGTGCGTATTGGGGAATGTATGAGGCAAAAAGGTTTGGAAATTATTGTATATAAATGTGAGCCAGATATGTTTACACGTGAGACATTTATAAAAGCCTTGACAAAGAATGGAAAATTAGGCACTGCAATTAAGTTGTTTTGACCCATGTGGAAGAATGATTTTTACCTATATGTGGTGATTTGCAATTGCATCATTGATGCACTTTTTTCAAGAAGAGGATTCCAGAAGCTTTGCAAGTTTTTAAGGAAATGAAGAAGCAAAGTTATCCCGGCCATCAAATGCAGCAACTTACAACTCATTGATTAAGAATCTTTGCGAGATTCGGAGGATGGAAAAGGTTTACGAACTTTTGGATGAAATGGGACAGAAGAAAGGAAGATGTTTGCCAAATGCTAGAACTCACAACTACTTGCCTAAGTCCTTGGAGAATCCAGAGGAAGTACCCGAGCTCTTGGAGAGGATATAAAGAAATGGGAGTAGGATGACTGCTGACCCTTACAACTTGATCTTGAAATTGTATATGGATTGGGATAATCAGGGACGAGTAAGATATACATAGGAGGTGATGGAAAGAAATGGGTTGGGACAAGGTCGACAATCTTATAACATTATGATACATAGGTTTTATGGCAAGGGAAGAATACAAGGTGCTTTGCTCTTTTTCAATGCTATGACATTAAAGGGCATGGTGCCAGAACCAAGGACCAAAATATGGGTATATGACATGAACATTAAGTTGAAGGAGAGTAGGCAAAAAAGAGGAAACAATGTTAAGGAATAAGGATGGATGATTGTTTATGACTAGCATTTATGGGTCTCATCCTATCTTCCATTTGACAAAAGAGGTAATGCTTCATCTGACTTTGAACTTCACGTGATTTGGTAAACACTTTCATAAGAAAGGAAAAAATTAATTCCTTAAACATTTTAGACGTGCTAGACTTAGGCATCTGATGAAAACTATCTTTGGTGAAGCATTCTTAAGTGGTTAATACTTGAGAAATAACATAGACAAGATTATTACATAGAGCTTAATTGTCAATTGATCATGAATTTGCAATTGGAAGTAAATTTACTCTCCAGACTTCTTGCTAATTTTTGTCTAATACGTGTTTATCAGGATTCTAACTATTTTTGAAAATATGACCACAGTATGGAGAAGTATTGAATATAAGCGCTATATGGAGAAAGTGCCTAACGATTTCCATGTAGAACCGTATACATGTCAGGTGTAAATGGTTGAAATTTATATCAATATCATGGCATGGATTCAACTTGAATATCTCAGTATCAAGCTTCATTGTATTCGGATTTAAGTATTAATTGTATTGATCTGAACCCTTACCAACAACCTGTTTTCCTTTTTGCTTCTCCAAAAATAACATCAAAAGTAATAAGATGAAGTTATATAGATAAAGCTATACATGATTATAGGACAAGCCTCTCAATCCGCATGAGTTCTTTGGTAACATCCACCATAGTTGGTCTTATCTCCGATTCTCTTTTTCTACATGTGAAGGCAAGGTCTACCACTGCTTGCAATTGTTGCTCTATAGTACTAGCTCTCCCTTCCCCTGCCAAGATTGTAGGATCCACAATGCAACGACCTTGAGCACCATTTTGCATACATACTACTAATCCAACACACTCTTTTTTTGGTTTGGAGAAGTCCACACATTCTCCATTATTCAATTGGGTAAAATCATTTAAATTTTGATCAGTTACAAGTTCTAAAAGAAGTGCGCCAAAGCTATAAACATCAACTTTCTTTGTTACCTTACCTGTAGCAAAGTATTTTGGGGACATGAACCCTACACACCAAGACAAGATATCAACTTGAACGTGAGTTTCACCTTTGGGGACTGATATAGAAAGTTCGAAGTTGGATAACTTGGCAACATCATGTTGATCTAAGAAGATATTCCGCATATCTATATCCCTGTGGATGATGGCGATGGGTCTAGAGAATGCAGTATGGAGATATGAAATTGCATGACCAATCTCCCTCGCAATCTTTAACCTGCTTATCCATGTTAATGGCTGATGTTGTTGACTGCCACGAGTGCCCTGAATCCGATTGGCAAGGCTACCATTTGCAGCAAATTCATGTACTAAAATGGGAGGTCGAGTCTCGAGGCAGCACCCTATAAGCTTTAGTACATTGTTGTCAGCGCTTATCTTTGCGGAAATCACTAGATCATTGAAGATATAGTTGGACAATCCCCGGCCTTCTATAATGTGTACACTGCCTTCAAATTTCCTAATGGAAACAAGTCGGCCGTTGAGAGAACCCTTGTACCATTTCCAGTACAACTCATCTTGGACTATAGCAAGACGAGCATCATATTTGTTGGTTGCCTGCTTGAGCTCTTCATCGGAGAAGCTACGAATGGGGATGGACTTGCCATTACAAAAGGCAATCAGCTTTTCCAGTAGCATGCTTCCATTCTCAAAAAATGCTTTTTATAATATTAGCCTTCTTGTGACTTTCGGAGTTTTTAGAAGACCGCTACCGAGGGACAATGGCCTACGCATTCAACACTTCACATGACGAATGCATGGGATCAACTCGGCAACTCCTGTGTGATGCTTGCCACCTTATAATTGAGTCTCAAGTTGCACTAATGAACTAGAAAAATTGAACTTAAACTACGGAATGTATAACACATGAAAACTTCCTAGTGCTTATGATGAATCAAACTGCACTATCATAAATATAACAGAAATATAAGAAACCAACTAGGCTTTGAATTTCTTTTATCATTGCACACTTTCAATGTTGCACTAGAATCAAATTACACATCGAACAAGTATATACGTTATGATGGTCATACAGGCATTTAGCATGGTTTAGTTAGTTAATGGTTAATTCATGTGGTGAATTTGGATGACAAGATTTGGGCTTGTGGAGTTGGAGTTGAGTGATTAAATCCAAATACCTTGTTTGGATTGTTTTAAGAGATTTAGGAGTTGGATTTGACCAAATCAACCAAGTAATCTATCTATCTATCTATCTATCTATATATATATCTAAAAGTTGAAGCGTATGATTTATTGTTGTTGTACTCCAATTGAGCCACATTAGCAGCCATGCCATTATTTTCTTTTCTACCCTACATATATATATATATATATATATGTAGAATAATGCTAGAGATAAAAACTATTTTATAAAAAAAATTTATAAACTTCTGATGTGATGAGAGATTATTGGTAAATGAAAAAGTGATATCAATGATAGGCGTAGATGAAAACTAATAAAAGGTTGGCTACATCAATATTTTGTAAAAATGTTATAAAATAGTTTGTGTCTGTAGCATTACTTATATATACATACAAGATTGTCAAAAGCGGGATCTTACGTAAGATCGATGAAGGTAGGTGGGATCGTAAATCGTAGGATTGGATCGTGAATTGTAAGATCCTACATATTTTCAAATTTAAAGCAAAAAATACATTGATAATGACTTTGTATGTTGAATAATCACGTAAATTATAAATTCATCCATAAAAAAACTAAGATTTGCATCATATGATGTAATTTGCATATCATATATTGCTAAGTCTATACTAATGAAACAAATATATTTAAGTTTTAATCCAATGTATCTAAAAAGTTCAATAAATGTTTAATTAGCAGCCAAATACCAAAATATTTATCAAAACATATGGAAAATATTTTCCAAGTTCTAGGTTCCAAGTTTGAAATCCAAAATAAGTTAGCAAATGGCAACTAGCTAACTACAATATGAAATCCAAAAGCAAGATGAATATTAAGGTGAAGTGAACATTTAATTATTTTCATTCTAAAGTTCTTATAACCACCGTCCTAAATTCCTAATAATCATCATCCATTTCATCATCTATGTAGACATTATATATTTGTATATAAGAGCTGCAAAAGACATCAAGATACAATTTTACACTCAACTATTCAAGTTATACCACTCAGCAACAATTAAAGTGCATGCGCTAAAAACTCAATCAATCAATATACAAATACAATTGTACAAGCATAATTGATAAAATTATATATATAAAAAAATATTTTAGTAATATTAAAATACAAATTAGTATATTGATCAAACAAATTTAACAACATTATAGCTTAAAAGGTAGCAAAACCAACATCAAATTCTTCATTAAGAAATGAAGAAGCATTCCTTCATTTTGATTACAAGTGAACGAGAAATTAAAAAACATTTTCTTAGGTTAACATAATTTTATAAAAATAGAATAAAAAGTCATTCCATCACAACATGAAAAAATAAAAAACCCTTAAAACTTCATCAAAACAAAAAATTTATCCCATAAAAAAACAAAAACAAAAAAAAAAAACAAAAATTTATGTTTTTGGCAGGACCGGTAGGATCCCATACGATCTTACATACAATCCTACATACGATCCTACCATTTTTACGATCCTAGTGCGATTCTAAACATTTTGGTGAGGTGAGATCGTAAAATCATGTGATCCTACGATCCAGATCATGATTTTGACAACCATGTGTGTATATATATATATATATATATATATATATATATAGATATATTGCATCATGTGATGTAATTTGCATGTCATATATTGCTAAGTCTATACTAACGAAACAAATATATTTAAGTTTTAATCCAATGTATCTAAAAATTTAAATAAATGTTTAATTAGCAGCCAAATACCAAAATATTTATCAAAACATATGGAAAATATTTTCCAAGTTCTAGGTTCCAAGTTTGAAATCCAAAATAAGTTAGCAAATGGAAACTAGCTAACTACAATATGAAATCCAAAAGCAAGATGAATATTAAGGTGAAGTGAACATTTAATTATTTTCATTCTAAAGTTCTTATAACCACCGTCCTAAATTCCTAATAATCATCATCCATTTCATCATCTATGTAGACATTATATATTTGTATATAAAAGCTACAAAAGACATCAAGATACAATTTTACACTCAACTATTCAAGTTATACTACTCAGCAACAATTAAAGTGCATGCTCAAAAAACTCAATCAATTAATATACAAATACAATTGTACAAGCATAATTGATAAAATTATATATATAAAAAAATATTTTAGTAATATTAAAATACAAATTAGTATATTGATCAAACAAATTTAACAACATTATAGCTTAAAAGGCAGCAAAACCAACATCAAATTCTTCATTAAGAAATGAAGAAGCATTCCTTCATTTTGATTACAAGTGAACGAGAAATTAAAAAACATTTGCTTAGGTTAACATAATTTTATAAAAATAGAATAAAAAGTCATTCCATCACAACATGAAAAAATAAAAACCCTTAAAACTTCATCAAAACAAAAAATTTATCCCATAAAAAAAAAAAAAAAAACAAAAATTTATGTTTTTGGTAGGATCGGTAGGATCCCATACGATCTTACGTACGATCCTACCATTTTTACGATCCTAGTGGTGAGATCGTAAAATCATGTGATCCTACGATCCAGATCATGATTTTGACAACCATGTATATATATATGCAATAAATTTGGATACCTAATCATTGTGCTACATCATCCACTTATTTTCTACATCTTCTTTTCCCTTTTAAACTTTTCTTCTCCCATCTATTTATCTATATTATATACTATATATAATAGAAGAAGACTTTTCCTCCAATTAAGACGGTGCTACCATGTAGGAAAAATACCCATCTAAAATTTTGCTACGTTTAAGTTAAAAAGCGATAAATTACATTGTTTGGTAATGCTACAACACCGTTTAAGAGTCTCTCACTATAAATAACAAAAAAATAATTGGTTAAAATTAGATGTACACCAAGATATAAATAGAGAAAGGTGATGAAATAGAGAGAGGCGATGAGGACACAGAGAAAGAAGTAGAGAAAGAGAGAGGTGATGAAATCAAAAACCTAGGCAGAACGATAAACAGAAAAGGCATGGAGTAGGGATTGGGGAGAGAGAAGAATCTGCCACCATCAGAGAGACAGGCCATGTACCCATAACCGGTAAAATTATTGTTTCTGTTATTTTTTTTTCCTTTTCATTTTCAAATCTGGAAATTGAATATAATTTAGGTTTGAATTTCTTGGTTGGATTGGTTTAGATTTAGATTTTTTAATAATTTACTCATACGCTGCACATAACCTATCCCCCCTCTCATTCGTCTTTCTTCTTGCTGCCACTCTCTAATACGCAAACCCAAATCATGAGATACAGTTCGTAAGAGGAACAAAAATCTATGTGCCATTAACTTCGTCGATCAGGCCATTTACTTGCCATCGGTAAATTTTTCCTCTTTTCTTAGATCTGGTTATGAAATATGACTTAGTATTACTAAAAGCTGAAGCATGACATTTATTGCTGCTGAGCTCCTGTTGCGCTACCTCATCGCCATGTCATTTGTCATATAATTATTATTTATTATTTATTCCTATTTTTTTTTTACAAACATATATATATATATATATATATATAAATTGATTATTGACTTTACATATTTATCTTTGTTGGTTTTGACATCTATATATTTCTTTTTATTTCCAATTTTCCTATAAATTTATTTATTTATTTTACATTCACTTATTTTTTAAATATTTATACTTTTTTCAACTTTTCTTCTTCACTTACCTTTTCATCTCCTCATTACTCTCAACTTTAATATTCTATTCATCTTTCTCCTTATCTTTATTTATTTGTCTCTTCTTATCCNTTCAATTACTCTCAACTTTAATATTCTATTCATCTTTCCCTTTATCTTTATTTATTTGTCTCTTCTTATCCCTTCACTCTTACTATAATTTGTCACTGCATAGTTTTCTCTAACAAAAAGATTCACCCTCTCTCTCTCTCTCTCTCTCTCTCTCTCTCAATGTTTTGGTGGATTTTTTTTTTATTACATCTTTGCTTTATGTTGATAAATTTTTTGTGTTTTTAAGAACCCTAATTTAAGTTGATACAATTTAGTTTTGTGTTTAAGTTATTATTATTATTATTTGCTCTTTGATTGTTAAATTTTATCCAATTACATTATAAAAAATTACAGATAGTAGATAAAAATAAAATAGTATTCTATTACATAGTCATCTTTCCCATTCATCTTCCTTTATTTGTCTGTTTTTATCCCTTTCCTCTTACTATAAATTCGTCACTCCTTTCCATTCTTTGCATAGTTTTCTCTCACAAAAAGTTCTCTCTCTCTCTCTCTCTCTCTCTCTCTCTCTCTCTCTCTCTCTCTCTCTCTCTCTCTCAATGTTTTGGTGGATTTTTATTTTTTATTGCATCTCCGCTTTAGGTTGATAAATTTTTGTGTTTTTAAGAACTCTAATTTAGGTTGATACGATTTAGTTTTGTGTTTTAAGTTATTATTATTATTATTTTGCTCTTTGATTGTTAAATTTTATCTGATTACATTATAAAAAATTAAAAATAGTAGATAAAAATAAAATAGTATTCCATTACATAGCATAATTTGGATAATTTAGTGTTTATTGTTATATCTTTTAATTCTTTTCTAATTCTTTTCTTCTCTTCTATTTTACTCAATATTGAAATTCAACCACATCCTCCTTATCATTAAATTATTTATATTTTCTCTCTTTTTTTTGTTTTAAAAATTAAAAAATGTAATATTTTACTTAAATTCAAATAAAAGAAAATTGTAATCATCAAATTGTACTTTTTTTTTTATAACATTTACACTTTCTCTAACATTTGCACTTTCTCCAATATTTCTCCTTCTCTTTACCTTTTCATCTCCCCAAACATTCTACCTTGATATCACTCTTCCTCTTTTCTTTTATCTTTCTTTATTTTGTTTCCTTTTATTATCATCCTTTTAGTATAAATTTGTCATTCACTTTTCCATTCTTTACATAATTTTTTCTCACAAAAAAAGTGGTTATTTCCCACTCTTTCTTCCTCAATTTTTTGGTGGATTTTTATTTTTACTTTTCTTGCATCTCTATTTTAGCTTGATAAATCTTTGTATTCTTTAGAACTCTATTTTGGTTGATGGGATTTAGTTTTGTGTTTTAAGTTTTTTTTTTTTTTTTTATAAATTTTTTTATGACTTTGATTGTTAAATATTATCATATTGCATTATAAATAATTAAAAATAGTATATAAGAATGTACTATTATTATATTACATAGAATTATTTGGATAAGTTAGTGTTTATTGTTATGTATTTTATTTTTATTTTTTTCTCATATCATTACTTAACATTTAAATTCAGCCACATCCCCCATATATATCATTAAATTATTTATATTTCACTCCTTTTTTATTTTAAAAATTTAAAATATAATATTTTGCCTAAATTAAATAAATAAAATTGTCCACAATAAGTGGAGTAATGCTAGGGAACACTCATTCTCACACCCAATGCATCAAAGGGAGAATGAAATACAAAACAAATCAAGTTAGAAACACTAAATTAAAATAAATAAAAAACTAATAATGCATATTTAATGTCATAGAATCATCAACAAATTTTGGAAAAGAATAGGTTGCTAATGGAGAGAGAGAGAGAGAGAGAGAGAGAGAGAGAGAGAGAGAGAGAGAGAGAGAGAGATGGTATAGAAAAAAACCAATACAAAGTAATAAAGAGTAGATAAAGAAAAAAAAAACCATGCGTCAATTAGTAATTGTTGATTGGAAAACAAAGAGGTTGTAAGGAGAATTAAAAAATAAAATAGAGATTACCGTGTGAAGAACATTAAAAATGGTAAAGTGTAGTAACATAAACCATTAAATTCACTTAAAAAAAAATTAAATCAACAATCAACAATTAAATACAATCACAGTACTAAATATAAATTTAAAACTAATCAAACTCTAACTATGGAAACCATATTAATCATAACTGAAAAAGAGGTGCTCTCTGATAGTAGTAGAAATTACATAAGAAATAAAGTTAAAAATTTAAAAATCCATTTTTTGACATTTCATTTGACCTTATTTATAATATATATATATATATATATAAATGAGAGGTAGCATTGTTCATTAGATTTTTGAAAGTAATAGTGTATGAAAATTATATATATATAATTTTCATACACTATTACTTTCAAAAATATAATGAACAATGCTAACTCTCATTTATCGTTTTTGTTATGCAAATCATCAGTTAGTAAATATATGATAATGGTGAAAAGCGTTACATATGAGATCCCTAAAAATAAAAAATAAATAATTAGTCACTATCATTATGGAGTAGTAGTCTATAATTTTACGCAACCAAAAAAGTGGAATATATAGAGTTTTCTTAAGGTATGTGTAAAGATTCGCTCTATATATGTGTGTGTGTGTGTGTGTGTATAAAGGTAAAAAAAAAAAAAAAAAAAAAGGTATATTTAAGGTTTTTATTAACTTAAAACAAATGAAAAACCAATGGTTAATAACTAAAATTATAGTATTAATAAAATTTTTAATGAGACCATCCTAAAATAATTATTACTTGCAACGTGCGGGTATGCGACTAGTATATATCTAAAAGTTGAAATATAGTATTTATTGTTGTTACGCTTTTGTAGAGCCACCTCACCTGCCACATAATTATTTTTTTGAAAATATTAAATATATAAATAGATTGACTTTACAAATTCATCTTAGACGTTTTTAACTTTACATATTCATCTGCATTAATTTTGATGTTATAACTAAATGATAAATTAGTGAAAAATCTATATATTTCTAAAAATTGAAGCGTAGCATTTATTATTGCTACGCTTCTGTTGAGTCACCTCACTTGTAACATCATTATTTTTTTTCTTACTTATTTTTTAACTTTAATTTTTTTGAAAATATTAAATATATAGATAGATTGACTTTACAAATTCATCTGTGGGCATTTTTTTTTTTTTGAGAAGAATCTTAGGTGTTTTTAACTTTATAGATTCATCTACATTAACTTTGATGCTATAACTAGATGATAAATCAGTGAAAAATAAAAAAAATTTCTCTACATTTTTCATCTTTGGCGGTTTTAATTTTACATATAATTATGTCTTTATATGTTCATATACTTTAATTTAGATTTTTATAACTGAAAAATGAAATCAATCAAGAATAAATGTCTATAAAAAGGTATTCACAAGTCTTGCTTAATCTTTGATGGTGAAAAAATACAACCTGACAATTGCCCCATAGGAGGAGTCCAAACCAAGCACGTTACAGATATCCTACTAGAGGTTTGTACCCTCATTGTCCTATTATCAACTAATTTACGTGTGTTCCTTGAAGCAAGTTTTTTTTTTAATCATTTCTTTATTTGGAAAACAACAGGATAATCTGAACAATGTAACGAAGAAAGTCTATGTAGTTGAAGAAGATGGTCTTAATTTATGCAAGTTCCTTTCACTATTTGTAAATATGTTATTTAAAAAATTAGCAGCAAATTGTTATGTCTTTTTTATACGGCATTCCTAGATACTTAAGTGATTTTTTTAAGCATTTATGAATATTTTACATTGCTCTTCATCATCCTTATCTCATTAGTGTATTTTTTTTAAGATTAAAAAAAAAAAAACATTCAATTTTGTGTTTAAAATTATTTATTTATCTATTCATTATTCACATGTTGGATTAGATTATGAAAGTATTTACTCAATACTTCTTCTTTTTTCTAAAATATTTCTCCACTTTTTTCCTCTTTGAAATTGTACTCTTGAATTAGATTATAATCATCATGTATAAAGCTACAACCGTCACTTTTGCTTGGGATTAACCACCTATTTCTATTGTATAACTTCAAAGTCCTATTAAAAAAATTGAATTTGATTTTGCATTGGATATTTAGACTCGATCACATCACATTTTATGTTTTACATATTCAGGAGAAGGAGTTTGACTTTGATGTGAGTTCTATTTTTCGATTTCTTTTTTATTTTGAATGGTAGTTTTGTTGAGTTTATAAATTTTTTAGATATGTTTTTCAGTTTTTCAGAATGTAGGGTAGGAACATTTTGAATGATACACAAAATGTTATACATAAATTTTATTAAAAAAATGAATATTTTCGCTAACTTACCTTTGAATTCCAATGGAAAATTGTTTTATTTTCATTTTGGTACGACAAAAATTATATGTATTAATTACATTTGTGATTGTTCTTATACTAAGTGAAATATGATCATGAAATACATTACTTCTTATTAAATTAGTCCAAACTGCAAAAAATAAAGTTAATGAGACCACCCTAAAACAATTATCATGTACAACACACAAATCCACGACTAGTTCTCAATGAAACAAAATCAAAAGCAAAAGCAAATTTCATGAACAACAAGGCAACTGCTTATATTCCTTCGAACGTCCAAATTACATGAATGGTCAAGGAATAGAGGAAAACTGGAGTACAGAAATTTGCTCCGTCCAAACATACAATGGACTAAGAAACAAAAGAATGACTGTTGGACCCATAAAAGTTCATTCCTCTCCGGGAAACTTTACGAAGGCCATAAATTAAAGGAGCACACTAAAGAGGTCCCAAACGGCTACAAGCAAAAGTCTATATAAAGCAATCCCAAGAACATAGAAAAGTACACATTCATCATCAAGGAGTTCTTTTCTCATTGTGTAGGTTGTGTTTGATCGTCTTATCCGTATAGACAAGGATCAGTACTAACTTCAGTGCATCATCAAGTTTTATTAATAGTACTCACTCTAAGCCAAAAGCCTTATAGCTAAATTGTCACCTTCCCATGCACAAAGTGCTTAAGGGTTTAAGGGGGAAAGGATTCGAGTTGCGGGATTAACAGCATGTTCTAATTATTTCTCAAAAAAAAAAAAAAAAAATAGTACTCACTCTAACAATAAGTTTGGGAATAATTTATTTTCAGTAGTTTATTTGTATAGTATTTATATTAAATGTTTGACAAAAAGTTAAAAACTAACTTATTTTCAAAACTCTCTAAATTGTATATTATTTCCAAAAAATTTGACACAAAAAGCAAAAGATTAAAAACAAATAAGCAAAACCCAAACCCACACCAAGACCCAACATATGTCAAACAATATATATATATATATAAACAATATTTAGAATAACTTCATGTGATGGGACCTAAAAAATGCAGTATGCTTTTGGAAAGCAATGGATATACAAAATATTGGACAAAATTGGCCTCTGCCCTTTTCAGGAAAAATAAGTAGCATTCTGCCCCATTTCCCAAACTAATTAGGAAAATGTCATTCTTTTGAAATTTGACTTACTCAAAATTGAGTTAAGATAAAAAAAAAAATTCAGGAGCCCTATAGTGGCGTTTTAAGGAGCTTATAGTGATGTTTTAAGGATCTATAGTGGCGTTTTGTAACTCGAGCTCCATGAAATTGGTGAGCTGTCGTAGGCAAACAAAAATAAAACCTATACTCCTAAAAATATATGTAGTAGTGCGAGTAAGAATCGTTCCCACAGAGAGTATCTAGCCTAATTTTAAGCTACGTGAACAAGGAGGGGGGGGGGGGCTTGAGTATAATGAAAACAATTTTAAGAAAAACAACTAAGGAACAATTTAAATTAAAGTATCAAAATCAATTAAGAGAATAAACCTTAGTCCAAGTCAACATTCACCATTAGAATTTTACAACTGATCATTGATGCAAGTATATATCAATTCACACTTTGAATATTCACCATTGGAACTATTTTCCTATCTCTCCTTAGTTGCAGTTAATTAGAAAACAAGCGATCTAATTAACCCTAACTACTAAACAACCCAAGACAAGTGCTAAAGGTTTAATTTAGTAGCAGCCTTCAGAATTAGAGAGATCGATGAAGCTAAACAACACAAACACAAGCGGTTGCATTTAATTTAGTCGAGCGTTCTTCCTAAGATCTAATAATTTCTGACGTAGCAAATCATTAAATCTTGGTTGCTTCACAAGTTAGAGAGATCAAACAATTACGGATTTGATATCTAATCTAGCAGTCGATTGAAACGAATAATAAACTAGTAGGCCTCCTAGTAATTAAACGAGACAATCATGAGAATAGGCACAAAAGAACATCCGATATTCAAAGCATAAATTGAACAATAAAAACAAATTAGATCTCACAGTTTTATTGATTCCGAGGCTTCAGTTTCCTTCAACCAAGTATAAAAGTTTTAGCCACGCAGAGCCATGACAGAAAACTCAAAGGAGAAAATCAGAGAAGAGGGGAGAGAGAGGCGTGTGTGTGTAATTCTGATTTCTCCTCCCCTTTTACACGTTAATTCCCCCTTTCCCAAGCCTACAAAATCTCCTAAAAATATTCTAAATAATAACATCAAAATCTGATTAATTAAGGAAAAATATTAAAAATAAAACAAAGTCCTAATATAACTAGGAAAGTGGTGTTTTTCAACTAGAAATTTCGTGCATCAGATCTGGAACCTTCCAAAAATAAACCACATTAGATCTGCATATTAGAATTTCAAGCAAAGGAACATTCCAGAATGTCAACAGTGCAGGTGCAGCAACTTCAAACCAGATTTCGACCTTGATGCGTCCTGTATCTATCAAAACTCAAAACATGAAAGTTGTAGATCTTTGTCTTGGCGTTCCATAGCATCTTGAATCATCTCAATCGGAGCACTGATGAGAGTGTTATGCCCAGATTACGAAGCAATGTCAAAGCTATCCAGAATCGCCCAATTAGCTATGTTTTGCACTTTATGCCTCCATTTGCATCCTAAATCAAAATATAAGAATAATGAGTACATTTAGGCACCAAATCTATATATATCTAAAAGCTGAAGTGTAGCATTTATTTTTGCTACGCTCCAGTTGAGCCACATCAGCATCCATATTATTATTCCTTTTCTTTCCAATTTTCTTATAATTGTTTTTAACATTTTTTTGTTTTTGTTTTTTACTTTCACCAACCTTCTCCCTCCCTCACCTTTTCATCTCCCCACTATCCTTTACATTAATATCACTCTTTCTCTTCCCCTTCATCTTCCTTTATTTTGTCTCTTCTTATTCGCACTATCTTACTATAAATTTGTCACTTTTTCTTCTATTCTATGCATAGTTTCTCTTACAAAAGTTTTTTTTAGCTCTCTCTCTCTCTCTCTCTCTCTCAATTTTTTGATGGTTTTTTTTTTTTTTTTCCTTTCATCTCTACTTTAGGTTAATAAAATTTTTTTTTAATCATTTCTTTATTTGGAAAACAACAGGATAATCTGAACAATGTAACGAAGAAAGTCTATGTAGTTGAAGAAGATGGTCTTAATTTATGCAAGTTCCTTTCACTATTTGTAAATATGTTATTTAAAAAATTAGCAGCAAATTGTTATGTCTTTTTTATACGGAATTCCTAGATACTTAAGTGATTTTTTTAAGCATTTATGAATATTTTACATTGCTCTTCATCATCCTTATCTCATTAGTGTATTTTTTTTAAGATTTAAAAAAAAAAAATTCAATTTTGTGTTTAAAATTATTTATTTGTCTATTCATTATTCACATGTTGGATTAGATTATGAAAGTATTTACTCAATACTTCTTCTTTTTTCTAAAATATTTCTCCACTTTTTTCCTCTTTGAAATTGTACTCTTGAATTTGATTATAATCATCATGTATAAAGCTACAACCATCACTTTTGCTTGGGATTAACAACCTATTTCTATTGTATAACTTCAAAGTCCTATTAAAAAAATTGAATTTGATTTTGCATTGGATATTTAGACTCGATCACATAACATTTTATGTTTTACATATTCAGGAGAAGGAGTTTGACTTTGATGTGAGTTCTATTTTTCGATTTCTTTTTTATTTTGAATGGTAGTTTTGTTGAGTTTATAAATTTTTTAGATATGTTTTTCGGTTTTTCAGAATGTAGGGTAGGAACATTTTGAATGATACACAAAATGTTATACATAAATTTTATTAAAAAAATGAATATTTTTGCTAACTTACCGTTTGAATTCCTATGGAAAATTGTTTTATTTTCATTTTGGTACGACAAAATTATATGTATTAATTACATTTGTGATTATTCTTATACTAAGTGAAATATGATCATGAAATACATTACTTCTTATTAAATTAGTCCAAACTGCAAAAAATAAAGTTAATGAGACCACCCTAAAACAATTATCATGTGCAACACACAGATCCACGACTAGTTCTCAATAAAACAAAATCAAAAGCAAAAGCAAATTACATGAACAACAAGGCAACTGCCCATATTCCTTCGAACGTCCAAATTACATGAATGATCAAGGAATAGAGGAAAACTGGAGTATAGAAATTTGCTCCGTCCAAACATACAATGGACTAAGAAACAAAAGAATGACTGTTGGACCCATAAAAGTTCATTCCTCTTCGGGAAACTTCACGAATGCCATAAATTAAAGGAGCACACTAAAGAGGTCCCAAACGGCTACAAGCAAAAGTCTATATAAAGCAATCCCAAGAAGATAGAAAAGTACACATTCATCATCAAAGAGTTCTTTTCTCATTGTGTAGGTTGTGTTTGATTGTCTTATCCATATAGACGAGGATCAGTACTAACAATTCAGTGCATCATCAAGTTTTATTAATAGTACTCACTCTAAGCCAAAAGCCTTGTGGCTGAATTGTCACCTCCCCATGCACAAAGTGCTTAAGGGTTTAAGGGGGAAAGGGTTCAAGTTGTGGGATTAACAGCATGTTGTAATTATTTCTCAAAAAAAAAAAAAATAGTTAGTTTCACTATAAAGCCTAACCTAAAGCCTCTTCAGTTCAGCTTAAAGGAAAAATAAATTAAAAATATCAAAACTTTCAAGCCGGATTGGAGGGAAGATAAAAGAAAAAAAAAAACAAAAACAAAGGAAGCGTAATTGAAAAAGGAAGCGTTCAGGGTAACGTAGAGGGAAGCTTAAAGGAGGAAAAAGAAAAAAAGAAAAAAAGAAAAAAAGGCACGTTCAAGCTGGTTTGGAAGAAAGAAAAAGGAAAAAAAAAAGAAAAAAAGGAAAAAAGAAAAAGTGAAGCGTTTAGTTTTGCAAGATAAAGGAAGCTTAAAGGGAGGAAAAAGAAAAGAAAAAAGAAAAAAAAAACATTGAAGCGTTCAAGTATTGTGTGAGAAAACAGAGAGTTTGTTCAGGTATTGTATGAGAAAACAAAGAGTTTGAAAGCTACCCATCTTCCTGCTCTACTGTTTCTCAGAAACGGCTGCCTATCTGATTTCCTTCCTCCTTTATTGCTTTCCACACGGTTTATAAATACTGACAGAACCTCCCTGCTTTGGTTGAGGTATCTCTACATCTCAATTCCTTTTTTGGGTGCAAAACTTTTATTCTTTGTTTCAATTTTTTTTTTGGTGCAAAACTTTATGCTTTGTTTATATTAATATGAGACGGTTTTTTTTTTTTTTTTTTTTTTTCGTTTGTTTGTATTTGTGTTTATATTAGATGAGCATCCTTGGCATGCCATTGATGTCTTTGTGAGATTGCCTGAATGACGTTTCAATAGTGCTACAATTTTACTGCCAAAAAAACTATTTTATTTTACCTTGGTTTATTTGGAAATATCTCAGGTGTCATTTTTTTAATGTGTTGTGGCTTATTGGAAGAATGTAAGACTCTAAAGTAGTGAAGTATAAAGTGTTAGTGGCACGTCTCATCCATTTTAAGGGGATTTAAAGGTGAGTTTTCATCTCTCTCGATTGTTTATATTCCATGACTGAAGAAAGTAGTTTGGTAGTGGTATACTGGAGTTTGAGTGGTTGTTAGGAGTTGGTATGGAAATTGATAATATATCTA
>NW_027069531.1:1740673-1746483 GCF_002906115.3 Quercus suber | reverse complement strand
ATATAACCTCTTTATCATTCAGCCCCCATAATACAGGTTGTAGTTCTAATTAGCATCTTCTTTCTTGAGAGGAAAAAAGTGTACTAGACACTACATGATTCTCTATTTAATGATCTGCTTCTTTCAAAAATATTTCTTGGCTCTTTCGTTTGCTTAAAGTATTTCAAATGGTGTGCCTTAAATATATACGAAAAAAAAAAGTTGTATGCGTTTCTCATTTTTATGCATTTTTGGATTCTGACCAAAAATACTAAATTAATATTAAAAAAAAGGTAATATGCTCACCTCCTGTATACCTTGCCCAGCATCACATATCCTTCTCAGATTTAATGGTTTCAGTTTACACTTGATTTAAAATGGATTTAGAGGAACAAATGGGATATAACCTCTTTATCATTCAGCCCCCATAATACAGGTTGTAGTTCTAATTAGCATCTTCTTTCTTGAGAGGAAAAAAGTGTACTAGACACTACATGATTCTCTATTTAATGATCTGCTTCTTTCAAAAATATTTCTTGGCTCTTTCGTTTGCTTAAAGTATTTCAAATGGTGTGCCTTAAATATATACGAAAAAAAAAAGTTGTATGCGTTTCTCATTTTTATGCATTTTTGGATTCTGACCAAAAATACTAAATTGATATTAAAAAAAAGGTAATATGCTCACCTCCTGTATACCTTGCCCAGCATCACATATCCTTCTCAGATTTAGTGGTTTCAGTTTACACTTGATTTAAAATGGATTTAGAGGAACAAATGTGATATAACCTCTTTATCATTCAGCCCCCATAATACAGGTTGTAGTTCTAATTAGCATCTTCTTTCTTGAGAGGAAAAAAGTGTACTAAAGATCATAAGATGAATAAAGATCATTAGAAATTTTAGATATGCTTAGTTATATAAAGCGTTCAATTTCATTACTCTTTCCATTCTAACAATAGTTCAACTCAATTGGGTCAAACTAACGACTATATTATCAGTTCCAAAAATGAGTTACAATCTCATCAAGCAACTTTCAGATAAAAATGAGAATTGGAAGGTAAGAGTCAGACTTTCCAGAATGTGGGAAGCTGTCAACCGAAAAAATCTAGAACTAATCAGTTTGGACATGGTTCTTATAGATGAACAGGTTAGATTTGAATTGAGCATCTATTTTGTCATATTTTCTTTACTCGACTCGCATCTTAAAACTAAAATTTTCACTAACAAATTACTTATTTAACTACCAGGATGACACAATACACGCGACAATTCAAGAAAACATGTTAAGAAGTTTCAGCCACAACTACGAGAAGGACAATTATATTCGCTGTCCAATTTTCGAGTAGATACTTACAAGGAAAAAGATAGCTATCGGCCTATAAGCAAAGACAAGAAAATAAACTTTCTACGTACAACAGTTATTCATGAGCTAAATGAGGCTGAAATTACTATCTCTCAGCATAAATTTGAATTTGTTGATTACAGAACAATTGTGGATCGCTTTGACAATAACAAACAATTGACAGGTAGCCTAAAAAGTCTCAAATTTATTTTCAAATAATTACGTTTCAAATTACTTAATCAACTTTATTTGCTGCAGACATCATTGGAAAAATAGTTGGTGTTGGACCACTAGAAAATGTTCATGTTCAGGGATCTACTGTCCCAATGAGAAATATAGATGTCATGAATCCAGAGTAAGCTTTAGCATGTACATATGGATTCATTGCATAATACTACTTCAAACTCTTTATCACTTACATATTTGTTTGCCACAGAGAAATCAAAATAAGAATTACTCTTTGGGGACCAACATTGAATGAAATTGAAGACAATTTCTACACCGACAATCCAGGACCCTTTGTCATAATAGTGACATCTACTATTGTCAAAACATTTAGAGGTAATAACTTCTTTTAAACATATCTTTTTTTTTACATAATTAACATATTTTTATTAAATACAGGGGAACACTATTTGTCATCTACAAGTGCAACAAAAGTGTACATCAATTTAGAAATACCTGAAACTGCAACATTGATTGATAGGTATTTAGATTTTCCATGCCATACTTTTATTCTAATTTATTATTTTAAAAATAATATTGATACTTTTATTTAGTACAATGCAATCTTCATATCAAATAATTATTCGCTATGTTTTGATTTAAATCTTCTACCATCAAAGAAATGTGGAAAAAACTGAAATTGAAGGCATTCCTCTACAATTCAAGCAAGAAATATCAGTTGAAAAAAGAATCACACAAAATAGAAGAACAATCAAGCAAATAACATCCTTGGAATGGACGTCAGATGATCAGGTAATCAACATTTTTTCCCAATAACGTTAGACCAATAATATATTTAGTTCTCAATAAGCTAAACACTAAATACATTTCTTTTTTTTTTTCTTTTATATTGTAGGAAAATGTCTTCACATGCCTTGCAACAATTGAAAATATTGAAAAAAAATTTGGATGGTACTATATCGGATGCGCAAAGTGCAACAAAAAAGTAAAATCTGAAAATGATTTTTGGTGCAGCCATTGCAAAAGTAACTCTAATTTTCCAATTCCAAGGTAAAATATAAATTACCAATTTTAGAATCATTCAATATATGTAAACATAAAACAAAAAATATATATATTCATCAAAAAAAAAAAAATGAAACAAATTATATATTTATACATGCAGGTATAGAATTCAACTCAACGTTGATGATGGAACAGAGCGTGCTGTATTTATTTTGTTTGACAAGGAAGCTGAAAAATTACTTCACACAACAGCAAGAGAACTAACAAACAAATATGCAACTGTAAGAGCGTACAATTAGCATATATAATCTTTTGTTTAATTTGAAAAGAATATACAAAATTACATTTAATATTTTATCAGATGAATGCAAATTCCACCCTACCAAATGAAATAGAGAAGCTCATTGGAAAAACATTTGTGTTCCAACTAAAGCTTAACGACTATAATTGGAAGGAAGGATGGGAATTATATACAATTGAAAAGGTGTTTGACAACATTTCAAATGACGAAACGGAAATGAAACTTGATCATATCACAACAGTAAGCTGTCAACTATATTAAAAACTTAAGCCTATTTGCAAATCCAAATATTATGTTTTAAGCCACATATTGTGTTTTAGGAACCACTGCAAAATGATGAAATCAAGGAAGCTCCAGATCAGACTTCTGACAAAAACACAATTGAAGTATTTGATACAAAACCATCCACAGGCGCAAATAATGATCCAGCTGACCCACCCAAAAAAAAACCAAATGATGATATCACAACAGTAAGCTTTCTACTTCTACATTTATTTGCAAATTCATTCAAAATATATATATATATATATATATCTACTATGTACTTTAATAAACATTCTTTGGTGTAGGAAGCATTGGTGAATTATGAAGTCAAGAAAAAGGCATTCCAAACTTCTGACAAAAACAAATTTGAAGTACTGGATACAAAACCATTAACAAGCACAAATAATGATGAAAAAAGATCAAAACAAGAACAGAATAATGGTGCCATCCCATCAATTAGCTTTGCCTCTAATGTTGAAGATGTGGAACCAAGTGACGATAACATGTTCCTTCAAGATCTAATCAATCGTCGAAAAGCTACAACACACAAGTCATCAAAAAAGAAGAAGCTTCAAAGACGCAAATGATATTGGACTTTTACATTTTCTTCCCTTTATGAACTTATTTCAAGGTCCTATTATATCTTCATATTGTCCCAAAAAAAGTCAAATAAAAGACTTTGCTTCATTAATAATAAAAGCTTTTTATTTATTTATTTCTTTTTAATACAAGATAGAATTTCTACTCTAGCCTAATCTAAGTATATATGTGTGTGAAGCTCCCTCCTGGAGACTTCAACCCTGCCCTTGCCCCCTATACCTCACAAGTATTTATACTTGTAGAGTGACCACCGCACCAAGAATGTGCAATTGTAATAATAAAAGTTTTTTGGAAAATCAAATTGGTGTCCAATTAAGCACAACCACTAATAAAATCAATACCACCCACCACCTATAGCTACTCCTATTACACGAAATTCACTCATTTAAGTTTAATTACAAAGTGCCCTTATGTTTCCAAAAAGCATAATACAATAAAATTTCCTCATCCTATTTATAATACTAATCTCTATCTTTAAAGGAATATAATTTTTTTTACAAATTCACACAAGCTGGAATATTTCTTCAGGTACTATGGCATATTTCATGTTATCCACCAGTTATTTCAAATGATCTTTTACTATAATGATAGTTAGTAAATGATGGTTGGAATGTACTATGGAGTCACGTCAGCAGCTATGGTGTCTATCTTTCAATATGAAATTTTACTGAATTACATTCCCACGATATAAAAGAATTTAAATAAAATATGTTCCAAATACTCTAGAACCACATGATATTCAAATTTTGAGATAACTGTTGTTGACTACACATATTTTTTACATAGGCTGCCAGTGGACTCTAATTATCACAATTGGGTATTATCTTAAAAACACCCTCTTTCTTTTTGTATCATTGTATGCAAGTTTGTAATTTTTTTTTTCCAAATAATTTCGGTTCCCTACAAAAAAATTCTACATCTAAATAACTACCTTAACAACTGGTCCATTCCCACAAATATTTAATTTCCATTCAACCGTTGTTTTAAAATTGACAAAATATATCTTTATTGCTTTCACAGTTTCTCTTATTTATATTCAATATTTTTTTCTGTTCCTATGATGACACTTTATTATTAGACAAAACATTAGGCACTTATATTAAAAAAAAAAAATTCCTAAGGTCTCAAAAAAAAAATTATAAAGGGAAGGAAGAATCACTTTTGCCACATACCATGACCATCAGTCATGTGTGAGAGGATTACATATTCATGTATTTCATTTTTATATTTAACAAGTTCATCTACTTAATTTAGACATTAATAACTACACAATTAAATAATAATTCTTACAAAATTAAAAACAACAAAAATTGTCCATACATATTCATCATGGATGGTTTTAAATTTACATTTAACTTTGCATTTATGTATTCTTATGCTTTAATTTACATATTTATAACTAAACAACGAAAATTATTAAGAAAATAATTACAGCAGTTCTTTTTTCTACTCTTTAAAAAGTCATAAATTTTCAATTCCTTTTATTTTTTATTTTTTATTTATTTTATTAATGATTTCAGTTTGCTTTGCTATTGCATCGACCCATAACAAATATGACTTTAATTTTGTTTAATGACTCCCAAATGATGAATTCATGAATTAAATAGAAATAAATAATAGGGAATTAAGTGTCAAGTTTGTGGTTTAAGGAGGTTCGACATAATACCTTATAACATGTGATATAGCGATGGTAGCATCACCAAAAATTGTAAACAGGTTGCCCATTGCTCCTCATAATTACAAAATATCCAAGTGTGTCCAAGTTCCAACTAACCTTCATTTAACTATCAGACAAAGTTAACATCAGACAAACTTAACTTGATTTAACATTATGTTATTAGATACATCCACTAGATTATATACTAAAAGTTGATGGCTGGCAGGGCAAAAGCCACCTAATCATTTGAAAAGCCCCAAATAAAATGGAAAATGAAAAAAATAAAATATGCCAAAAAAAAAACAAAAACAAAAAACCGAATGAAAACTGAACAATCAAACATAATTTACAGGATTAAAAACTTATAGGGAAGGGTATATGAAAGGCTTCTATTATAAAAAAAGAAAAAAAAAACCCAAAAAAATTAATCAAAAATAATTGCAAATAAATTCAACAATCACTCATCCATACAACAA
>NW_027069531.1:1645673-1735673 GCF_002906115.3 Quercus suber | reverse complement strand
GTCTCCTGTTGAAATTGCAAAGTATTAGTGGCAAGAGACTTAAAAATATCTTCTAAAGACATACCATAATTAGAAGTTTGGCCCTGTTGTTGTCTTGGAGGGTATGGCTGCTTATATTGCTGGCAAATTGGGTGGTTTTGAGTCATGGGCTGATTTACTTGTGGATTCCCATAGCTAAGATTAGGGTGATCCCTCCATCCCGGGTTATATGTGCTCGAATAAGGATCGTACTTCCTTTGTGGTTGTCCAGAAAAATCGCATGCCGTATTCACTTGCTCAATGGGATCCTCTTGAAGAGTTGGGCACATATCGGTTGAATGTCCTACTACTGAACAAATCCCACAAGCCTTCACCGTTTGCATATTACCTACAGCCATTTGACGAACAAGAGAAGTTAGACTCGCAATTTGTTGTTAAAGGGAGGAAATATTTACCTCATTAACATGCTTAGATGGAGGGTTAAGCCTAGTGCCAAATTGTTGAGAATTAGTTGCCATATTTGCAATCAAGTTTCTCACGGCCTCGGGAGTTTTATCCACCAAAGCTCCTCCACTAGCTGCATCAATCATGCTCCTATTAGTGGGTAGAAGGCCCTCATAGAAATATTGGATAAGTAGCTACTCACTAATTTGATGATGGGGGTAGCTTGCACATAATTTTTTGAAACGCTCCCAATATTCATGTAGGGACTCTCTGTTGTGCGACCTTACACCACAAATTTCTTTTCGAATATTGGCTACCCTTGAAGCTGGGAAATATTTCTCCAAAAACAACCTCTTCATCTCGTTCCATGTCTTAATACTCTCGGAGGGTAGATAATAGAGCCAATCCTTAGTCGAATCCTTCAAAGAAAAAGGAAAGGCTCTTAATTTAATTTGATCTTCAGTCACTCCTGTGGGCTTCATACTCGTGCATACCACATGCAACTCCTTTAGATGCTTGTGAGGATCTTCACCTGCAAGGCCATGAAAAGTGGGCAAGAGATGTATTAGTCCAGATTTTAATTCAAAAGTAGTAGTAGCATCTAAAGTAGGGAATGTTATGCATAAGGGTTGTTGATTCAAATCAGGGGCAGCAAGCTCTTTCAAAGTTTGATTTCCATCCATGACTTCCTCCTCTTCTAAATCAAAATCGCTAGCAAACAGGAAATCAAGAGCTAGATTGTGCTCTTCAAAATTTTTCCTAGCTTCCTTCCTTAACCTGCGCAAAGTTCTCTCTATTTCTGGGTCGTACTGCAAATCACATTGATTAGAAGATCGAGTTATAGTCATAAACAATCAAAGAAACAGTAATAAACCATAAAAAACAAATTAGGAAAAATCTAGAGTAATGAAAAGAAATAAAAATTCTATGCTAAAACACAAAAATGCCTAAAAACCCTAGAAAACAGTGGAATTTGGCCATGAGAGGGTGGGGATAGTAATCCAAAGGATTAACTGGTCTTGCTCAGAACGTCGTTTACCTTCAAAAAACTATACTATCAAGGCCTAGTTCTACCGCAATTTGAATTCTGCTAAAACAGTAACTATAAAAATCAAACTTTTTTTTTTAAAACAAATTTCAAGAACGAAATAAGGTTCACAAGAAGCACCAAAAAAAAAAAAAAAAAATCAACTAGAATCACTCCCCAGCAAAAAACAGTAACTATAAAAATCAAACTTTTTTTTTTAAAACAAATTTCAAGAACGAAATAAGGTTCACAAGAAGCACCAAAAAAAAAAAAAAAAAAATCAACTAGAATCACTCCCCAGCAACGGCGCCAAAATTTGGTGTGTTGTCATAGACAACCAAAAATAAAACCTATACTCCTAAAAATATATGTAGTAGTGCGAGTAAGGATCGTTCCGACAGAGAGTATCTAGCCTAATTTTATGCTACGTGAACAAGGAGGGGGGGGGGAGCTTGAGTTTAATGAAAACAATTTTAAGAAAAACAACTAAGGAACAATTCAAATTAAAGTATCAAAATCAATCAAGAGAACAAACCTTGGTCCAAGTCAACATTCACCATCGGAATTTTACAACTGATCATCGATGCAAGTATATATCAATTCACACTTTGAATATTCACCGTTGGAACTATTTTCCTATCTCTCCTTAGTTGCAGTTAATTAGAAAACAAGCGATCTAATTATTCCTAACTACTAAACAACCCAAGACAAACGCTAAAGGTTTAATTTAGTAGCAGCCTTCAGAATTAAAGAGATCGACGAAGCTAAACAACACAAACACAAGTGGTTGCATTTAATTTAGTCGAGTGTTCTTCCTAAGATCTAATAATTTCTGACGCAGCAAATCATTAAATCTTGGTTGCTTCACAAGTTAGAGAGATTAAACAATTATGAATTTGATATCTAACCTAGCAGTAGATTGAAACGAATAATAAACTAGTAGGTCTCCTAGTAATTAAACGAGACAATCATGAAAATAGGCACAAAAGAACATCCGATATTCAAAGCATAAATTGAACAATAAAAACAAATTAGATTTCACAGTTTTATTGATTTTGAGGCTTTAGTTTTCTTCAACCAAGTATAAAAGTTTTAGCCACGCAGAACCATGACAGAAAACTCAAAGGAGAAAATTAGAGAAGAGGGGAGAGAGAGGCGTGTGTGTGTAATTCTGATTTCTCCTCCCTTTTTACACGTTAATTCCCCCTTTCCCAAGCCTACAAAATCTCCTAAAAATATTCTAAATAATAACATCTAAATCTGACTAATTAAGGAAAAATATTAAAAATAAAACAAAGTCCTAATATAACTAGGAAAGTGGTGTTTTTCAACTGGAAATTTCGTGCATCAGATCTGTAACCTTCCAAAAATAAACCACATCAGATCTGTATATTAGAATTTCAAGCAAAGGAATATTCCAGAACGTCAACAATGCAAGTGCAGCAACTTCAAGCCAGATTTAGACCTTGATGCGTCCTGTATCTCTCAAAACTCAAAACATGAAAGTTGTAGAGCTTTGTCTTGGAGTTCCATAGCATCTTGAATCATCTCAATCGGAGCACTGAGAGAGTTATGCCCAGATTACGAAGCAATGTCAAAGCTGTCTAGAATCGCCCAATTAGCTATGTTTTGCACTTTATGCCTCCATTTGCATCCTAAATCAAAATATAAGAATAATGAGTACATTTAGGCACCAAATAAATATAAAAGACTAAATATTAAGGGATAAAGATATGACATTTTGCATTCTCATCAGAAATAGAGTTATATAGGTCCTTAAAAACGTCACTATAGGGCTTAACTCGATTTTGAGAAAGTTGAGTTTCAAAAAAGGGACATTTCCCTAATTTGTTTGAAAAATGAGGCAGAATGCTACTTATTTTACCAGAAAAGGGCAATGGCCAATTGTTTCAACAAAATACTTTACGTGTGTTTGGAAAGTAATAATGAAAATGTTTTTGTATAATGAAAGAAAGATATTAACATAAAGAAGAACCTATTTTTTATTTGTTTGGTTTGTAAAGGGGAGGCAATATATAGGAAATTATATTTTACCTCTATGTTATGTAAATTTGATATATTTCTCTTCTTTTTTTTCCCTTCTTTTTTTTTTTTAATTTTTTTTAATTTTTTTTTATTTCATTTGAATATCTTTTGTAAATAGTTATGTAAATTTGATATATTTCTCTTCTTTTTTTTCCCTTCTTTTTTTTTTTTAATTTTTTTTAATTTTTTTTTATTTCATTTGAATATCTTTTGTAAATTTTTTATATTTTAATTTTGGCTCTGAAGGTTGATGGTCGATTGGGATTTATTGCATCTGGGTTTCTAATTCGTGATGAACATAGCTTAATTAGCTATTACGATTAAGAGCTTTATATTGCCTTGTTGGGGAAAAATCTTAATCCCCTCAATGTCTATATGTGAATTAAAATATATAACTACCAAACAATAGCAATATTATGGAAACAAAAAAAAATTCCTACAAGCACCACATAAACATAACCACACAAAGAACACCAAATCTTATGTGGAAAACCCCCCAGTGTAGAGGCAAAAACCACGGGGCAGCTCCGAAAAATATCCACTATGAAATAAAGATTACAACTATCAAATTTATGCTAAACTTGAGTCCACAATAAATTTGATATACAACAAATAAATCTCAAAGAGTAAATACAATCTCACCACAAAGCCAGTAGCAAAATCTTCCTTTGAATACTCCAACTCTTCATGGTTGTAGCACTCAAAAACTTCATGAGAACTCTACTAATTTATCTTCCTTGTGTGTAACTTGAGCAAAGAAAAATATCTCCTTTTTCTTTTTCACTCTCTCACACTCTCACTGTGTTTCTCTCTATCTTTTCGGATTGCACCTCTCAAGTTGAAACTCTCTCTTTTCTGTGTTTCTTGCTCACTTTGGAACTCACACAAAATGGCCGAATGACTCTCTGTTTGCTTCAAATCTCCACAAGGCCGAATGGCCTTAGTTTCTTTTTTTCTTCTTTTCTTTTCCTTCGGTGTGTCCCACATGCCTTGCATCACTTCTCATTAAGAGAAGTTAGACCTCTCCCATGCTTTGGTCATTTCTCAATAAATGAAAGAGCTAGCCTTGAAGACTTTTGGAACAAGCTCATAAATGAGCTTTGACAAATGTGTGCTGGAATCCAAAGGGTGTTATGTGCACCCAACAATCTCCCCCTCCAGCACACTAAGGAAGGAGATTTTCAACCCAAGTCTTCAATCAAAATTCATGTTGACCAACCCGACACAAAGCTTTAGCTTCTCTCTAGACACAACCTTAGTCAACATGTCAATTGGATTTTTATTTGTGTGAATCTTTTCTAATTCAAATGACTGTAGTTGAACAACTAGTCCCAACCAATGGTATCTCACCTCAATGTGCTTCAAGCATGAATGCTACATAAAATTCTTGCTTAAGTCTATTGCACTCTAACTATCACAATTAACTACATACCCATCTTACTTTAAACCCAATTCTTGGAGAAACCATTTCAAACAAAGCATCTCTTTACCTGCTTTATTAGTTGCAATGTACTCAGCTTTAGTTGTAGATAAGGCAACACACTTCTGCAATCTTGACTGCTAAGATATAGCTCCCCCTGCAAAAGTAAATAAATACCCTAATGTAGATTTTCTACCATCAAGGTCACCTGCCCAATTTGCATCTACATAACCTTCTAAAACTAGTTTAGAATCTCCAAAAGTCAAGCACAATTTAGAACTACCCCTCAAATACTTGAAAATCCACTTCACTGCTTCCCAATGATCTTTACTAGGAATAACCATGAACTTGCTAACAACACCAAATGCATGAGCAATAACTGGTCATGTGCAAACCATAGCATACATCAAACTCCCAACTGCTGAGGAATAAATAGTTGATGCTATGTCCTTTTTTTTTCTTGGATGAAGAACAAGATTTCTTTCTTAGCTTGAAATGAGCACCAAGAGGTGTACTGACTAGCTTGGTATACTTCATATTGAACCTTTCAAAAACCCGCTCAATATACTTCTCTTGTGATAACCATAGCTTCTTAGCTTTCCTGTCACGCAGAATCTGTATACCCAAAATTTGCCTTGCAGGACCCAAGTATTTCATATCAAATGACTTGAACAAGTCCTTCTTTAAATTTCCAATCACACCTGCATCTTGTCCTACTATCAACATATCATCTACATATAGTAGAAGAATAACAAATTTACCATTGGGAAATTTTCTGACATACACACAATGATCTGCATTTGTCCTTGTGTACCCATGACCCACCATGAATGAGTCAAACTTCTTGTACCACTGTCTTGGAGCTTGCTTCAAGTCATACAAACTCTTTTTTAACTTGCAAACCATGTGTTCTTTTCCTTTCACTTTGAATCCCTCTGGCTGATCCATGTAAATTTCTTCTTTCAAATCACCATGAAAAAAAGCTGTCTTCACATCAAGTTGCTTAAGCTCAAGATCCAAGCTAGCTATTAATCGTAGACCTACCCGAATGGAACTCATCTTGACTACTGGAGAGAATATCTTATCAAAGTCAATCTCTTGTTTCGGATTGAAACCCTTGACCAACAGTTGAGCTTTATACTTCACTAACTTGTCTCCATCTTTCTTTAGCTTGAACACCCATTTGTTTTTCAATACCTTCTTGCCTTTAGGAAGTTCCACCAAGTCATAAGTCTTATTCTTGTTCAAAGAATTCATCTCTTCATGCGTAGCCTTCAATCAGCTTTGCTTATTCTTATGAGACTGTACTTCCTGAAAACTTTCTAGCTCCCCCTCTTTAGTAATCATAGTGTACTCAGAAGTGGGGTATCTAATCAACGAACGACGCTCTCTAGTAGACCTTCTCACCTAAGGTTCTACCATCTCTAGTGGAGGAGGTTGCTCCCCCTGCTCAACACCATCTGTATCTGTCACATCATCACCATCAACACCTGTTGGCTCATCAGCATCAAATTCAATTTGTTCATCACCATAATTCTGATCTTGTACCTCTTCCCTATTTGTGGCATTATCTAAGGAACAAGAGGTAGGTGTAAGATTAGGACCACCTTCAATTGTAGTTTTAGGCTTCTCAGTTTTCTCAAAATCTGCCAAGTTTTCATTCTCATGAAAAACTACATCTCGACTTCTGATCATCTTCTTTTCTTTTGGATCCCATAACTTGTAGCCAAATTTTGCATCTCCAAATCCAATAAATATACAAGGTGCCTTCAAGTGAGAGTAAGAAACATCTTTCCCTGTCCATACTTTTTTTGGAATGTCAAAATCCAAAGGAACTAGTGGAGATCTATTAATTAGGTAGCATGCAGTCACAATAGTTTCACCCCAGAATGACTTAGGCAGATTAGCCATTCTCAACATACATTTGATCTTCTCAACAATAGTGTGGTTCATCCTTTTTGCCACACTATTTTGCTATGGGGTACCAGGAATTTTCTTCTCATGTCTAATGCCTTTCTCGGAGTAGTAACTCTTGAATTCATTAGATGTGTATTCACCTCCGTTATCACTACAGAGATACTTCAAAGACTTCCCTTTCTCTCTTTCTATCATGGCATGGAATTTCTTGAAGTACTCAAATACCTTGTCATTTTTTTTCAAAACATAAACCCACACCTTTCATGAAGCATCATCAATAATGTAACAAAATATTTATTGCCACCTAAAGTCTCAACATCAATGGGACCACATACATCAGAATAAACAAAATCTAATACATTGGGTTTTCTAGTAGAAGGTATATTAAATGAAACTCTATGTTGTTTACCAAACAAACAAAAGTCACAAGGATTTAGTGACGTACCTTTGGCAAAGGGAATGAGAGACTTCTTTGCCAAAATCTGTAACCCTTTTTCACTCATGTGAGCCAGCAGCCTATGCCACAAGTTAGGCGAAGAATCCTCTTAAGCTGCACTAACAACATCCTTGCACAACTTTACTTGTGTCTTGTAAAATGAACAACAAATTTTCCCTCTAGCAAACACCAATGATCGTTTTCTAAGCCTCCATTTTCCATCATGAAAATAATTGCCATAACCTTCTTTATCAAGAACATGAGTGGAAATCAAATTCAGGCGAATATCCAGAACATGTCTCACATCCTTCAAAATCAGGGTGTATCTAGTGTTAGCCCTAACACGTATATCACCAACTCCCACAATGTTCGTATAACCATCATTGCTCATCTTCACTCTCCCAAAGTTTCCAACTTTGTATGAAGTGAATAACTCCTTTCTTGGAGTGACATGGTAGGAAGCATCTGAATCAATCACCCATTCAACATAAGGATTTGAAACTGTACAACAATTATCTTGTCCTATGGCTAGGACCTCATCTTCCAACACTATAATAGTAGCAGTGTTCTCATCATCCACACTTTTCTGATTTTTATCCTCTTTCTGTTTGTTCTTCCAAGCCTTGCAATTTCTTTTTATGTGACCTTCTTTATCACAGTAAAAGCACTTGAATTTTCCTTTTAAATCTGATTGACTTTTAGATTTACGTTGCCCTTTAGAACTTCTACTCTTACTTCTACCCCTATTCTCTGTGACAAGAGCTTATGCAATATCCTTGACCATATCCTTTCTTCTAGTTTCTTCATTAAGCAAACTATCTTTAAACATGGCAAGTTATAACACACCATTCAGAGCAGAATTACTGAGTGACACTACCAAAGTCTCCCAACTAGCAGGTAAGGAACTCAGAAGCAATAAAGCTTGCAACTCATCATCTATTACTAGCTTCATTGTAGCCATCTGCTTAAGCAAGTCTTGAAACTCACTAAGGTGCTTGGCAATGGACTTACCCTTCTTAAGCTTCAAATTCACAAGCTTTCTAGCAATAAAAGCTTTATTTTGAGCTATCTTTCTTTCATAAAGACTCCTTAATTTCTCCCAAAGAGCCTCTGCATTTGTTTCCTAAGACACATGGTGAAAAACATTAACGTCAATGCATTGTCTAATACACACACTAGTTTTTCTATTTAATTTCTCCCAGTCTCTATCAGACATATCACTAGGCTTGGCACTATCACCCTCAATTGGGTCATGTAAATCCTTGCAATAAAGGACATCCTCCATCATCGGCTTCCATATTGAATAATTTGATGCCGAGAGTTTAACCATAGTAGATGTATGCATCCCAAGGGATGCCTTGAAGTTTATATAAGTCCTTGAGTTGAGGAATACATCCCAATGGATGCCTTGAAATTCATACAAGTTTATGAGTGGACTGGTGCATCTCAAGGGATGCCTTGCAATTCATTAAAGTCCATGAGTGGACGGGTGCATCCCAAGGGATGCCTTGAAATTTATTAAAGTCCTCGAGTGGACAGATGCAAGGAAATCTCAAAGGATACCTTGAAATTAATACAAGTCCTTGAGTGGACGGATGTAAGGAAATCTCAAAGGATACCTTGAAATTTACTCAAGTCCATGAGTGGACGGATGCATCCCAAGGGAAGCCTTGAAGTTTATACAAGTCCTTGAGTGGACGGATGCAAGGAATCCCAAAGGATACCTTGAAATTTTATACAAGTCCTCATATGGACGGGTACATCCCACGAGATAACTTCAAATATATACAAGTCCTAGAGAGGATGGGTAAAACCCAAGGGATGATTTAGTCATGCAAGTCCTGGTTATTTAAACACTAAGGTGGATGAACATAAGTTATCTTGAAAATCTACTAAATCCCACTTATAAAAGGGATAGATCATTCCTAAGTATAAATCTAAGCAAATGATCTAAAACCTACAAAGCTGATAGGCATCAGATTAAAATATTTTAGATAGAATGGAAGCAAATAAACTTACAATTAAAAACCCAAAATTTTTAAGGGCAATGTTAAAATTATACAACCATTGTTCTCAACATAATTTCCACAATGAGATAAAAAATAAAGTTTACAAAAACTAAGGCTGGTCCATAGGAGGTGCTTTTTCCACAATCGTCTCTGGCTCTTCTTCCTTGCCAACAAGATGGTTTTCGTTCTCAACAGACTTGGCCTGCTCATCTTCAGGAGCCACCTCTCCATCATCTTGAAAGTTGGGTGTAGGGCCCTCCTCAAAAATTTCGTCTGTGTCCTCTTGGTTGGTGGTCCTAGCCAGAGTCTGGGCAACGTTATCCAAAGATACCTAAGACACATCAAGATCAAGGTGAAGAGCTTTGACTTGACGGAGGCATTCATCAAAGCCGTCGGAGTGCCAATCGCTAAGATTCTTAAGGAAGCCGCTGGAGTCTCGAAACTCCACCTTCCTGTCAACTTTAGCATGATGCACTTGCTCCCTTAGGGTGATAATCTCCCCCTTTTTGTCTAGGAGCACCTTCTTTAGCTTATCTGCGTGGCTCTCCGACTCCTCCAGAGCCTTCTTGGATGAGGTCAACTTTTTTACTTGTACTCTTTCCAAGCCTTAAGCTCATTCAGCTCTGTCTCAATAGCCTCGACTTTCTCCCTCAGACGGTTAATCCCTTTCTCACGAGCCAGGCAACAGTCCATCAGGCCCTTCATCATTAGCACCCCCTGCAAAAAGTTAAGAGATGGTCAGAACTAAAATACTATAGATTAAGAGTGAAAGGAAAAAGAGATGATTGTATACCTGAGCCAAGCCAAAGAGACCTATCTCCCCCATGGCCTTCGTAGCATGATTGCCCAAGTCCTTGTAGTCGTCGTCCTTGATAATGGATGATAAGAGCCCCACCGCATGTCGTGGATCCTCACAAAAAAGAGGGGGCGCTTCTCAGGAATGGGACTTTGGGATGTCATCAGGCCTTTGCTAGCACCATGATGAGGAGGAAGAGGTACTTGAATGATTGCGGGCTTCTCCCTGATGGCAAACTCGACCATCTCTTTGGGCTTCTTTGCTAGACAAACTCCTTTGCCCTTGGGCTTCCGCTTCAAGAACGGCTTAAATTGTGTAGTCCCCTCAGTAGGGGCACCTCCTCATCCAACCTCTTCTTCGCTCGTTCAACAGAATTTTTGCAAATGAGAGCTCTCCTGTTGCCTTCTTCCATTTCTACATCATAGGGGAACAGGAAGAAAGAGTTAGACAAAATTATTCGAAAAGATAAAGATTGAAGACTAAACAAAAGGAGAACAGTAGGCTCACACTTGTAAGCAGTCTTATCGTAGCAACAAGCAAGGTCTGTAGGCTCGAGACCCTTATAATACCAGTGGGTGGTGTTAAAGGCGACGAGCTATTTCTAGGTCCTCTCTTGGAAGGGGATATGGAATATCTTCTCCAAAAAATTCCACTCCTCAAGGGAAACTTCTAGACGGTCATGAGCTACAACCAAAATAAGCATTACGTTAGGCAATAGTAAATATGTTTGAGTAGTGGATAAACTAAGTAAATGGACACCTACCAGATGGGGGCAACATGCCCCAGGTTTTATCAACGATGGGCATATCATGCCGTTCATCAGGCTGACACACCTAGTTATCTCCCTAGATGAAGAAATACCGGTTCTTCCAATTCCAGTTAGAGTCAGGGGTCTTGTACACCAGTCTCAGCAACGGTTTCCTTGGAAGGAAACTATAAATACCCCTTGACTTGACTATTTTTGACGGACGATAACAGTGGAAGAACTCGTCCACTGTTAAGCGACAACTCCCTTTGCTTAGTACCCCATATAGCACCTCAACACCGATGAAGATTCTCCAAGCATTTGGAGAAATTTGGGTGACGGCTAGACCTAGGTATTGGAGTAGGTGACGGTGGAGCGCGCTCAAGGGAAGCCTAAACCTAGCCTTGAACATCTGCTCATACATCCTAACGTCAGGAGCATCACGGTAGTAACATTTTTCAAATTTACGTGGTAGACGGATGGGGATATCAGCAGGGATTTGATACCTATCTCAAAGGGTGTTAAAGTGTTTACTTTTGACAGTCGAGCTAAAATCATTAACCGTCCATATCAAGGGAAGGACGAAGTTCCTAAGGTTGTCAAGACCAACAACGGTTCAGAGTGGGGACTTGTTGCTCTCCTCATTGCTTAAGACTTCATTCGTGTCACTCCCTAACCCATACTCATCCAAGTCCTCATCTTTCTCCTCGGAAAGTGAGTTGGTAGACAGATCCCTTTTAGTATATGTAGCGCTAGGGTCGGTTTAACCTAATGGGTATACTTCATCATAGCCTGCTCCTTCGCAAACACACGATTGTTCACTGGACACTTTACTAGACATCTATTACACCAAAAAGTGACGGACAAATTCCTAAGACTCTACAAGTCTATATACACAACGGTTACAATAGTCTTAAATTAAAGAAAATGTAGAAGTATATAGGACAGAAGTACTTACAGGTATACGGAACGAGTAAGAAGATTGAAGCACGGTGAACAGATGCACTGAAATCACGGATCACAAGATTCTCATAGGCGATGGATGAGCTTTAACACAAGAAATTAGCAGCAAAAGATGGAAATGGGGGAAGAAAGTAACATATATATAGAAGAAGTTGCGTGGAAGATGAAGCAACACTTTGATCCAAATAACCCACCACTAAAAGGATGCCACGTGTCCCATCAACATTTATAACTCTTAATTATCTTGTCAATCAAGGCACAACTACCCAGAACTGGGTGAAGCCATCACCCTATCTGTCTGCCCAAGATACTGGGCAACAGACCCATGGAGTGAAGGGGCAGCTGATAGGGATAAAATCCCTAAGTAGATGGACATATAGAACGGGAGCAGACATTAGTGATGGAGTCGCCAAAAGAGACGGTCTTGGCATTCAAAAGAACTCGTGGATGGGCTCATGACCTGGACGGATAAGAGATATGATGGTTAGATTCCTCGAGGCAGACAGACCTAAGCGAGATGGTCTATTGAAGCCACGTGTTACCTTCGTGGCAGCTACGTGTCACCTTTGTGGCATAAGTGGTCTCCAAGAATCCTAGAATGGAAATGTCTTGCACTCTACACCCAACTACAATTGGAGGAATCCCTACAAGGAAAGGATCTAAATTGCGAGTATTAATGAGGATCTTCTTTACAAGGAAATACCCTCTTCACCAAGAAATTAAGGTCAACTCTACACTACTATAAAAACCCCAAAACCCTCACAAATCAAGGTATGCGTAATTTTCCCAACTTTGGCACTCTAGAGTTGTAGAAATTCTCTCTAACTTAACCTTCGGATGGTATTTGGCCTGTACCACATCAGTACTCTCTGTAAGGTTTTCTTTGTTTTTGTTTCGCAAGTTCTGTCTAAGAGCACGTGAGGACTGTGCAACTCACTGACGATTTTTGGCATCATCAATATTCATGTAATTTATGAGCTTCTTAGGTGATATCCTTGTGATTATGTATATGGGTTTTTGCTTTGGTGGATTTATTTTATGAGTGAGTTTATGGTTTTTACAATGATGGCTATCTAATGTTTGTTATGGCGAAGATTTGAGAGTTTTGGCTTTCTAATGTGAAATAGATGATAAATATAATTTTTATTGATTATTTGTAACTATTTAAAGATTTATATTGTTTGTCTTGGAGGATATTATGATTTTGGTTTCATGGGTCTCTTGATGATGTTGTGTAAACTTTGTGGGAATAACTTATAAAGTGTTGAGGTTTTGATGTTAAAGATAATACCTTGAATGATTTATGAGTATAAATGGGAGTCTATGCCTTGTAAATTAAATTGTTGAGAAAATTTGGAAGTGGAATACATTATTTATGATGTTAAAAACTTGGTTTGCCTAATTAATTGCTAATTATTTGGCAATTTTTAATTTGTAGCTAGATACAATTTCAAGCTTTATGCTTATTGTGATAGGTTTGCTTGATATTGTTTAGGTTCTAGCTAATCTCCTTTGGAGTTTGGAGAATTAGGCTTTTTGTGGGTTGCAAGGTAAGTAGCTTTTAATGGGATTTTTGAAAAATAATCATGTTGCAAGACATTGTTTTTGGGTCAAACACATTTTGGAAAATTATTTGGGGAACTATGTTTTCTTAAAAAGTGTCGTGTTGTGATCCTAATATATATGATTATATATGAAAAGCACATCATGTTTAATATTGCAATAGTTGTAGACCCGCGCATTGCGCGTGATAATCTTTTTTGAGTTATCTCATAAATATATATTTTATTATTATTGTTTTACTATTGCCTATGTAACCTATGTAAAATACTTATATTATAAAATTATCCAAATCATGCTATGTACTAGAATAATATTATATTATTTATAATGCAATAAGATAACATTTAACAATCAAAGAAAACAAAAAAAGAAAAAAGAAAAAAAACTTAAAACACAAAACTAAATTGCATCAACTCAAAGTAGAGTTCTCAAAAATACAAAAAATTAATAACCTAAAGCAGAGATGCAAGAAAAATAAAAAATCCACCAAAAAATTGAGAGAGAGAAATAACCTTTTTTGTGAGGGAAAATTATGCATAGAAATATAATATAGAAAAGATAATGAAAAATTTATATAGGAGGATAAGAAGAAGAAGAAACAAAATAAATGAAGATAAAGAGAAAGATGAAGAGTAATATTAACGTAGAGGGTAGTGGGGAGATGAAATGTGAAAGGTATGAGAAATGCTGGAAAAAGTGTAAATGTTAAAAAAGATTAGTACGATTTATAAGGAAATTTTTATTTATTTGTATTTAATTAAAAAATTATATGTTTAATTTTTTAAAATTAAAAAAAAAATGAGAGAAAATATTAATAATTTAATGATATGGAGGACATGGCTGGATTTAAATGGTCAGTTGTAGTAGTGCTATTAATGTTAGCTTCAATATATATATATATATATATAGATATTTCAACATGAAAAATGATAAATCCTATCCATATAACTAAATTAAAGTTACTTAATGATGTTGAGTTAACAAAACGAATTTGTGGTTACCAAAAAACTAAGCATTTTTTTAATAAAAGGAATAAACTTGAAAGCTGAACAACAATTGTCTTGTTTTATTACTTGTCATTTGAGTGAGATTGAAGCCTCGCATAAATTAATGGAGCCTCATTAGACCTATCAACCATTATAGCTCTAAAGAAGACCAATAACAAAAACTTAGCATAAATCAGTACTTATCCTTTGCAAGTCAAGAGGCTACACATAGATTCTAATGTACATCATTACTCAACAATGTTTCAACTCACCACACAACAAAGTAATCATGCAAATGAACTTTGAAATATCCATTTGGTGTTACGATCGATGGTATGTAGCTTTTAGGAAAAAATATGTAGTAGTGGTAAATTAAACAACAATACTATTCAACTACTTAAATTTATCACGATATGAGGAGAACATGAATGCATTATGGACCCCTTTGTTCCTTGTGGCCCATACAAAATTTAAACTATTGGAATTAAGAAGAAATAGATTTCTAAATATATAAATAGAATAGTTTTTGTTAGAAGTCAATCATTGCACATAAGGAGAGAAAAAAATAATAATAATAAAATGAAAAGACGACATATCAAGTCTAAAAGGAACTTCATAGAACAAATGTCATGTTGTACAAATAACATATATAGATCAACTAAATAGGTGAATTCAAACCAACCCAAACTAAGAATTTAAAGAAAAACACATGTAATAAAATTAACAATTAAAGAGAGAAAAAAATTTTAAACACAAAACTAAATCGCATCAGCTCAATATAAAGTTCTAAAGAACACAAGAATTTATCAACCTAAAGCAGAGATGAAAGAAAAATAAAAAATCCACCAAAAATTATAAGAGAGAGAGAGAGAGAGAAAGAGAGAGAACCTTTTTTTTTTTTTTTTTTTTTTTTTTTTTTTTTTGTGTGAGGGAAAAGTAAGTAAAGAATGGAAGAGAGAATGACAAATTTATAGTAAAAGGGTGTGAATAGGAAAGGATATAAAAAAAGGAAGATAAAGAGTAATATTAAGGTAGAGGGTAGTGGGGGATGAAAAGGTAAGAGATAGAGAAAGGTTGGAGAAAGTGTAAATATTTAGAAAAAAATTAAGTAAATGTTAAAAAAGTTATAGGAAAATTGGAAAGAAAAATGATAATAACGTGGACGCTGATGTGGCTCAACTAAAGCATAGCAACAATATTTTTGACATAGAAAAGAAAAGTATCTTTGAATTCATTTGATAGTGGATTTCATGGATTTATGGTATTATTTGGAAATGCTAAAGATGTTTTGTCTTAAATTGTATTATTTGGGAAATTGATGCAAAATATTTTTGACAAGAAATGGTTTTGGGGATTTTGAGAATATTGTGGATATTTGGTTATTGAAATATCTTCTGAAACTACTTGGAAGTAAACTATATATTTTGCATATATTTAACTTGTGAGGTTTTGATGTGGGTTTGCCCTTGTGCTATGATGTTGGTGATTACCCTGTCTTTGTGACCATGTCTTTGTGACGTGTGATTACCCCGTCTTCGTGACGACAAGCCAGGTTGGAGGCTTCCACTTTGCATGACATGAGTAAATCCTTGAATGTGTGGGTAAGGCTACTACCCATAGGGCCAAAAGACCACATGCAAAAGGGGTATTGTGTGATACGTCATTCCTTGCTGCCTAAGGGGGGAAGAGGTAAATCCTTGAGTGTATGGTTGAGGCTAGGTAGGGCCAAAATACCACATGTAAAAGAGGTACTACATGACACATTATCCTCTGCTGCCCATGGGAGAGATAGATAAATCCTTGAGGGTGTGGGTGATACTAGGTAGGGCCGATAGACCACATGCCAAAAGAGATACATATCATGCTAGTGCATTTGGGTTCTGACCTATCTGTGGTGATATGATGTCTTGGTGACATTTCCGTCTTTGTTTTAGGTTTTGAAATATTGGATATTTCTGGCTCACAGCGAATAATATGTAGTTTGGTAGTTATTTTGGGAAGCTTGCTACTAAACTATTTCAATCATCCTTGTCATGTTATTAATGAAATTGTTTTGCATAAATTAAATGGAAATTCTCAAATTATAGCATGTTTTGTAAAATGCTCATTATCATGAAACTTGCAGTTCCCCCACCACCATTAATCATACTACTTATGGGGCTTTAGCTCATCCCACCCTTTGACAATTTTTCAAATCAATTAGTTATACCTCGAGTATGGAGCTTACTTTATTTGGTGGTAATTGGAGTGCTATGTTAAATTGAGAGACTTTTGCTGTGAATGGTTGGTGACTCAATCTTGTTATGTTCAACAAGGACATAAGTAATTCTATTGGAGGTTGGGCACTTGAGGTTTGTTAGCCTAAGGCGTGGTAGGCCTAAAATCAATGTTGAAGTCCCTTATTCTTGATAAGATTGTAATTTGTGTAATCCAATTGGAGTTTTATAATATATTCATGTATAATGCGGAGACACTTAATTTTTAGTTATTGTTCGTAAATGTGTTATAGAGCTCTAACTTATAATGTGGAGATTATGGTAATATATTCTTAACCTGTGAAAAAGAAAAGAAAAGAAAAATCTCCTACAGTCTCTCTCCTTATGGTTCTTTTCTCATGCTTAGGACCCTTTTGAGTTTGGGGTGTGACATCATTACTCGCATGAGCTGGTTTTTAGTATCTTGCTTGAGCTAGCCTTCATTCTTGCTCAAGTGAGCTTCTGCATTTAGTAATCATTTAAAACTGCTTCAAAGATAGACCTTTAAAAGGATGCAAATATGTTAACAAATTTTAACTCATTACAATTAGAGTCATGAAATAGGCTAAGCCAAAAATTTAATAGCATAACACCTCCATGAAACCCAATACCAACTCCAAACACCATCCAAATGTCACTAATTCACCCATATCACCACATGCACATTCAAACTTATGCAGGAAATGTAAAACTTAAATGGTAAACATCAATAGCCTTTACTGGTGGAGTGGTCCCCAAAAGAGTGAAGTATCTCTCGCGGTGAACAAATACTAAAATACTAAATAGGACCTTTATTAATGTAACCCATTTATTCAGAAAGGATACCATCAAAAGAGTCAGCAGAAATGTGATCCTCCCATTCGTCCTCATACAGGATTGAACCTTCGTGCTGGAAATTACTAATATGTGAAGCAAGCTTCAGTAACTGGTCATCACATTCATAACCTACACAATCCCTGGCATCCAAAAGCACAAGCTCCTTGCAGCCTTGCAGAATCATCTCTAAACTCTCCCGATCAATGTTTGCGTTCCTCATATACAAATACTTTATGTTTGGAAGAAAGGTGACAATTGCTGATGCTGTATCCCTCTCAATATCGGCTCCAGAAGCACATAACCAATAAAAATTCTTACAGTGACAGTTGATTTCTTCAAATACTTTTTCCATGTTACTAAGGCTACCGAGTCTCAGCGCTTCTAGATTTTTCCACTTACTTATGAGTTCTGGAATAACCGGGAAATAACTGTAACATAGATTACCTGACAGAGACAGAGCCTTCAAGGCAGGGCACCTGGAAACAATGAAAGGCATCAATGCTTATAATAGAGAAATTCATTCTTCAATATATAATTAATAGTAAGCAAGAACCACTAGCTGATCTTCTAAATTATGATCTTCTAGTACTATATATTCATGCAAATTTAGGTTATTTGCATTTTATATGAATCCATCAAAATCGTTCTTAACTCTTCTTGTCTATTATGATTATTTGTGATATATAAGTGCGAGTCTGAACTCTGAAGAACATGCCTACCAACCTGTTAGAACTAAGAACTTAGGAAGTACCCCCTTAACCTTTTGCACATCCATGAGACCGCATAGAGGAACAGTGAACTATAAGGGTGAGTAATAACTAAGACATTGTGAGCAGTTGACAACAGAAAAGGTATACAACTTACTCGTCTGCAATATATCTTAATGCCTCCTCAGTGCAGTCGTCAGGTAGCCGGACTACATTAGCATTTCCATGGCTTCGATTAATTATGGACTTAATAAATTCAGTTTTAATTCCATCAGAAAAGTACCAAGACAAAGGACCACGTTCAATTTTTTGAAAATTAATGATTTGCCAGCATGAAGGATGAAGGCTTGCTTTGTACCATGACTGGCACACAAAGGGAGCACCCAATAGTAGTGACTCTATCCCCACTCTTGTAAGCACTTTCACCAAACAGTCCATGTTCAAATCCTCCCATTTTGGTCCAGACATCTGTAATATAAGCCCAATCAAGATTATAAAAATTACTTATTTGCAGAATAAACTTCAAGTCAAAGGGGTGAAGTGCTAGCTTATATACACTGTCTATGTGAGCACGGATTGATCACAATTGTATTATATACTAGTTAAATTCAAATTCAATGGGTACTTAACAATACTACTTAAGGCTAGAGCTTTGTAACTTAAATTTCCTTCTAGTGTGTCTATGATATCCAGGTTCAAATTTCCACTCTTCCATTGTAAATATCATTTAAAAAAAAAAAGTAATACTACTTAAAGAACAATATACAATTTAATTAGAATAGGACAAATCTTAGAGTGATAAGAAGAAAGACCATTAACAATATGGTAATCTTTGAAAAAAGATATAAAGACATTCATATAATTAGAAATTATCTCAAATTTTTAATTTGACTCAGTTTAGATTTTCTTAGAATAGAAGGAAAGTCTAATTATTAATAAAGTAATTTGGTCTCCTTATCTACTAAGGAAGGCAAGTCTTACATATAGATAGTGCTACAAAGGATTTGGGTTTTGGCCTAAGGGTGGGGAGAAAAGAAGACTCTTCAAAGAATTTGGTTTTCTTCGAATAGGTATTTCGTCTGGATTTGATAATTTTTTCAATAAAGGAAAAGGAACATATAATGTTTGAGCATGACTCCTTTAGTAATCAAGGCTAAAACTGGGTTTGCATTTGGATTGTTTGCTAAATAATTTGAGATCGAACACCAAAAATTTCAAAATGAGAGACACAGAGAGAGAGTTTTGAGACTTTTATGGCTATATATATATATATATAATTTTTTTTTTTTTTGGTGAGGGTAAAGTAAGTAAAGAATGGAAGAGAGAATGACAAATTTATAATAAAAGGGTGTGAATAAGAAAGGATAGAAAAAAAGGAAGATAAAGAGTAATATTAAGGTAGAGGGTAGTGGAGGATGAAAAGGTAAGAGATAGAGAAAGGTTGGAGAAAGTGTAAATATTTAAAAAAAAAAATAAGTAAATGTTAAAAAAGTTATAGGAAAATTGGAAAGAAAAATGATAATTACGTAGACGCTAATATAGCTTAACTAAAGCGTAGCAACAATATTTTTGACATAGAAAAGAAAAGTATCTTTGAATTCATTTGATAGTGGATTTCATGGATTTATGGTATTATTTGGAAATGCGAAAGATGTTTTGTCTTAAATTGTATTATTTGGGGAATTGATGCAAAATATTTTTGACAAGAAATGGTTTTGGGGATTTTGAGAATATTGTGGATATTTGGTTATTGAAATATCTTCTGAAACTACTTGGAAGTAAACTATATATTTTGCATATACCCCATCTTTGTGACGACAAGCCAGGTTGGAGGCTTCCACTTTGCATGACATGAGTAAATCCTTGAATGTGTGGGTGAGGCTACTGCCTATAGGGCCAAAAGACCACATGCAAAAGGGGTACTGTGTGATACGCCATTCCTTGCTGCCCAAGGGGGGAAGAGGTAAATCCTTGAGTGTATGGGTGAGGCTAGGTAGGGCCAAAATACCACATGCAAAAGAGGTACTACATGGCACATTATCCTCTGCTGCCCATGGGAGAGATAGATAAATCCTTGAGGGTGTGGGTGATGCTAGGCAAGGCCGATAGACCACATGCCAAAAGAGATACATATCATGCTAGTGCAATTGGGTTCTGACCTATCTGTGGCGATATGATGTCTTGGTGACATTTCCGTCTTTGTCTTAGGTTTTGAAATATTGGATATTTCTGGCTCACAACGAATAATATGTAGTTTTGTAGTTATTTTGGGAAGCTTGGTACTAAACTATTTCAATCATCCTTGTCATGTTATTAATGAAATTGTTTTGCATAAATTAAATGGAAATTCTCAAATTATAGTATGTTTTGTAAAATGCTCATTATCATGAAACTTGCAGTTCCCTCACCACCATTAATCATACTACTTATGGGGCTTTAGCTCATCCCACCCTCTGACAAATTTTTGAAATCAATTAGTTATACCTCGAGTATGGAGCTTACTTTATTTGGTGGTAATTGGAGTGCTATGTTAAATTGAGAGACTTTTGCTATGAATGGTTGGTGACTCAATCTTGTTATGTTCAACGAGGACGTAAGTAATCCTATTTGAGGTTGGGCACTTGAGGTTTGTTAGCCTTAGACGTGGTAGGCCTAAAATCAATGTTGAAGTCCCTTATTCTTGATAAGATTGTAATTTGTGCAATCCAATTGGAGTTTTATAATATATTCATGTATAATGCGGAGACACTTAATTTTTAGTTATTGTTCGTAAATGTGTCATAGAGCTCTAACTTATAATGTGGAGATTATGGTTATATATTCTTATCCTGTGAAAAAGAAAAGAAAAGAAAAATCTCCTACAGTCTCTCTCCTTACGGTTCTTTTCTCATGCTTAGGACCCTTTTGAGTTTGGGGTGTGACATCATTACTCGCATGAGCTGGTTTTTAGTATCTTGCTTGAGCTAGCCTTCATTCTTGCTCAAGTGAGCTTCTGCATTTAGTAATCATTTAAAACTGCTTCAAAGATAGACCTTTACAAGGATGCAAATATGTTAACAAGTTTTAACTCATTACAATTAGAGTCATGAAATAGGCTAAGCCAAAAATTTAATAGCATAACACCACTCCAAGAAACCCAACACCAACTCCAAACACCATCCAAATGTCACTAATTCACCCATATCACCACATGCACATTCAAACTTATGCAGGGAATGTAAAACTTAAATAGTAAACATCAATAGCCTTTACTGGTGGAGTGGTCCCCAAAAGAGTGAAGTATCTCTCGCGGTGAACAAATACTAAAATACTAAATAGGACCTTTATTAATGTAACCCATTTATTCAGAAAGGATACCATCAAAAGAGTCAGCAGAAATGTGATCCTCCCATTCGTCCTCATACAGGATTGAACCTTCGTGCTGGAAATTACTAATATGTGAAGCAAGCTTCAGTAACTGGTCATCACATTCATAACCTACACAATCCCTGGCATCCAAAAGCACAAGCTCCTTGCAGCCCTGCAGAATCATCTCTAAACTCTCCCGATCAATGTTTGCGTTCCTCATATACAAATACTTTATGTTTGGAAGAAAGGTGACAATTGCTGATGCTGTATCCCTCTCAATATTGGCTCCAGAAGCACATAACCAATAAAAATTCTTACAGTGACAGTTGATTTCTTCAAATACTTTTTCCATGTTACTAAGGCTACCGAGTCTCAGCTGTTCTAGATTTTTCCACTTACTTATGAGTTTTGGAATAACCGGGAAATAACTGTAACATAGATTACCTGACAGAGACAGACCCTTCAAGGCAGGGCACCTGGAAACAATGAAAGGCATCAATGTTTATAATAGAGAAATTCATTCTTCAATATATAATTAATAGTAAGCAAGAACCACTAGCTGATCTTCTAAATTATGATCTTCTAGTACTATATATTCATGCAAATTTAGGTTATTTGCATTTTATATGAATCCATCAAAATCATTCTTAACTCTTCTTGTCTATTATGATTATTTGTGATATATAAGTGCGAGTCTGAACTCTGAAGAACATGCCTACCAACCTGTTAGAACTAAGAACTTAGAAGTACCCCCTTAACCTTTTGCACATCCATGAGACCGCATAGAGGAACAGTGAACTATAAGGGTGAGTAATAACTAAGACATTGTGAGCAGTTGACAACAGAAAAGGTATACAACTTACTCGTCTGCAATATATCTTAATGCCTCCTCAGTGCAGTCGTCAGGTAGCCAGACCACATTAGCATTTCCACGGCTTCGATTAATTATGGACTTAATAAATTCAGTTGTAATTCCATCAGAAAAGTACCAAGACAAAGGACCACGTTCAATTTTTTGAAAATTAATGATTTGCCAGCATGAATGATGAAGGCTTGCTTTGTACCATGACTGGCACACAAAGGGAGCACCCAATAGTAGTGACTCTATCCCCACTCTTGTAAGCACATTCACCAAACAGTCCATGTTCAAATCCTCCCATTTTGGTCCAGACATCTGTAATATAAGCCCAATCAAGATTATAAAAATTACTTATTTGCAGAATAAACTTCAAGTCAAAGGGGTGAAGTGCTAGCTTATAAACAGTGTCTATGTGAGCACGGATTGATCACAATTGTATTATATACTAGTTAAATTCAAATTCAATGGGTACTTAACAATACTACTTAAGGCTAGAGCTTTGTAACTTAAATTTCCTTCTAGTGTGTCTATGATATCCAGGTTCAAATTTCTACTCTTCCATTGTAAATATAATTAAAAAAAAAAAAGTAATACTACTTAAAGAACAATATACAATTTAATTAGAATAGGACAAATCTTAGAGTGATAAGAAGAAAGACCATTAACAATATGGTAATCTTTGAAAAAAGATATAAAGACATTCATATAATTAGAAATTATCTCAAATTTTTAATTTGACTCAGTTTAGATTTTCTTAGAATAGAAGGAAAGTCTAATTATTAATAAAGTAATTTGGTCTCCTTATCTACTAAGGAATAGGCAAGTCTTACATATAGATAGTGCTACAAAGGATTTGGGTTTTGGCCTAAGGGTGGGGAGAAAAGAAGACTCTTCAAAGAATTTGGTTTTCTTGGAATAGGTATTTTGTCTGGATTTGATAATTTTTTCAATAAAGGAAAAGGAACATATAATGTTTGGGCATGACTCCTTTAGTAATCGAGGCTAAAACTGGGTTTGCATTTGGATTGTTTGCTAAATAATTTGAGATCGAACACCAAAAATTTCAAAATGAGAGACACAGAGAGAGAGTTTTGAGACTTTTATGGCTATATATATATATATATACACTGAAAATCAATTCCAAGTTCTCATCAACTGAAAAAAAAAAAAAAAAAAAAAAAAAAAAAAAAAAAAAAAAAAAAAAAAGAGATTGCAAATAGAGATACACAAACTATATTCCAACTACAGCGTCCAAAAGGAATAGCCTATAACAAAGATATTAATCCATTGGATAACAAGCTACGATTTACCTGTAATTGCAAATCGGAGATATATGATACTGAATGAAATGATGAAGAAGAAGAAGAAAAAATATTATGTTTATGTATATAGCGAGCTAGGGAACCTGGAACAAATTAATTTTCTTGGGCAAATAATAATTGAACGTTGGTAATTCACTCCTCCAAGTAATTTTCCACTTATCAAAAACTTTAATAAAGATGAGAGCCTCATCATGAGATTAAGACCTGCTTTAATAAAGATGGGAGACCTGCTGGAAGCTTATCACATTACTTGAAACCCCAGCAGAGAATCAATTGGAAGGATGCATGCCTAGTCAGGGGCGTAGCTAGGAATTTTTACATGGGGGGTCCGATTCGAACCATAAAGGTTGAAATCGACGACGATGAGTATCATCATTGTATGGATAGTCTATATTTTTAGGTTGATATGGACCTTTTTTGAGATAAGCTCGTCGGATTTCATCTTGTTTGTTGATAGAAAATTCACATATTTGTTTACGTGATCCTGGATCACAATCTATCTCTTCAAATTGAATTTTTGAACATTTGGAGAGGTCAGAGTGTTCATCAGGCATTGAAGTATCAACATTTGTTTCTAGAGCCACAGGTGTCCTAATTTATGAATTGCTAACATCTTTTTTCTTAAAGAATGCATCAATTGTTTTTCGTTTGCTCATAATTCTTTAAGCTTTAAGAATATGACTCAAAAATTAACCTCAAAAGAAGTTTAAAAAATAAAATTTTAATTAGAAATTTTTACTTAGTTATATGGATGTTGTTCATACTCGAGAAAAAACAAAATTTCTACTATAATTTAAACATACAACCCATTTTTAATACTACTTTAATTAATAAGGACCCCTCAAATAAAAACAAAAATTGAACACACAAGTATTGGTACACAACATAAACCAAACAATTTAACAACACCCACAGCCACATGATATCTAACTAATCAAAAATAGGTAATAAATCAAAACAATTTTACCTTAGAAACTTTGTCTTCACAAATTGTAAAGATGGGTCGCCCGTGAGGCAATACCTACTGCCTCTACCTGACTGCCTCTAACTTTAGATCTTCCCTTCAAGACTCATCACAAACAATCTCCCCATGCCTTCAATCATGTATTTCTCTAAAAATCTATGAAAATATAAAGAGCATGTGAATATTTAGGTGTAGATAGTTGAGAAAAAAAAAAAAAAAAAGACACTAAAAAGAGATGAATGTCTAATGCTTAAGAAAGAGAAGAAAACTCACCAGTCACCAAGTAGTCACCAAGTTTCAAAACTAAAACTGATGAAGAAATAAAAAATTGGTTAGGATTTTTTTTTCCTTCAACTGTGAGTATAAAGGACTGGAGTTTTGGGGGCTGGTAGGTAGGCAACGATACCAGTGCAAATGAGAGTGTATCAAAGAAGACAAAACAAAAGAATAAGAAGTAAAGAAAGGGATTCCGTGGGTTAGTGAGTGGATTTTTTTAGATGAAGAGAAAGTAAAGTTTTGTTTTTAGTGTTTGGATTTGAGCAGGCCAGCTTGTTTTATTTGGAGTACATAAGGTGATAAGGTCTAAAACTAAAGCTGGGCTTGGGAGAATAGTTGAGAATTGGGCATGGGGGGGGGGGGGGGGTATTTTTTTTTTTTTTTTTTTTTTTTTGTGCAGGGGCCGGGGCCCCCCAAGCCACTATGTGGCTCCGCCCCTGTGCCTTGTCATATAACACGTGACACTGACACCCAAAGTCATTTAGAAAACAAAAGCTTGAACGGCAGCAATCAATAATAGCTAGCCAAATTTATGTTAGGTTTAATTTAAGAATTTAGTGGTGAAATAATAAAGCTAAATTGCAAACTACTTCACTAAAGTTTTTGGGTATTTGAATTTTACACATTGAAATTTCAGAATTTAAATTTTACTTATGAAAGTTTGAAGATGTTTGAAATTTACACCCTAAAATTTCATAATTTTACTTCTTGAACTTTGGGCGTCAGTGCCATGTGTTATATGAGTAGGCATGCATCCTTCCAATTGATTCCAAGTCTCTCATCTTTATTAAAGTAGATCTCAATCTCATGATGAGGCTCTCATGTCATCTTTATTAAAGATTTTGATAAGTGGAAAACTACTTGGAGGAGTGAATTACCAACGTTCAATTATTACTTGGAAAAATTTTAGTAATACGAAAATTTTCAATTCTTACCATAACTGTGACGTGACAGAATGTGATTGATAACAAAAAAAAGGGTAAATTCATGCGTAAATGATGGTTAATCACTCATAATCTGCTATGTCAGAATTTTGGCAAAAATATTGTGGAATAGTTAGTAGTCCTAGAACTACTCTATTATTTGTCCAAGAAAATTCATTTGTTCCAGGTTCCCTAGCTCCCTATTTTATCTTCTTATATGATACTGAATGAAGTGAAGAAGAAGAATACAAGGTGCTTTGCGCTTTTTCAATGCTTTATCATATAAGAAGATAAAATATTCGTATGGCATTATGAAAAATGGGCTTTATGGCAAGGGAGGATGAAGAATACAAGGTGCTTTGCGCTTTTTCAAGGGCATGGTGCCAGAACCAAGGACCAAAATATTGGTATTTGACATGAACATTAAGTTGAAGGAGAGCAGGTAAAAAAGAGGAAACAGTGTTAAGGAATAAGGATGGATGATTGTTTATGACCAGCATTTGTGGGTCTCATCCTTCCCTCCATTTGACAAAAGAGGTAATGCTTCTCAGACTTTGAACTTCACTGGATTTGGTAAATACTTTCATAAGAAAGGAAAAAATTAATTCCTTAAACATTTTAGACATGCTAGATTTAGTGATGTAAAATAGATAGCACAAGTCTTTCTAGAGTCGCAAAGACATCGGAAGTCATGGTACAAGACCAAAGGAGGTGCCAGTAGAGGCCATCAGAGTGACGATGTTAGAATTGCATGAAATTTATTTGTTTTGGAATATCTCCTAGAGACAACATTTTCAATTTCTGCAAATTATCTCAATTTTGCTGGACAAAATTGCCCTTTGCCCTTTTTGGGCTAATTATATAGCCTTATGCCCTCCTTCCCAAACTAATTAGGGAAATACCCTTATTTTAAAACTCGATTTGTGATAAATCGATTTTAAAAATAAAAAATTCTGGAGCCCTAAAGTTGCATTTTAAGGAGCCTATAGTGACATTTTAAGGACCTATAGTGGCGTTTTGTAACTTGGCCTTAATGAAATCGAGTTATATGTAAAAAATTTACCTATAACTCAATTTCATTAAGGCCGAGTTACAAAACGCCACTATAGGTCCTTAAAATGTCACTATAGGTTCCTTAAAAACGCTACTATAGGGCTTAACTCAATTTATCACAAATCGAGTTTTAAAAGAGGGCCATTTTCCTGATCAGTTTGGGAAAGAGCGCATAAAGCTATATAATTTTCCTGAAAAGGTCAAAGGGAAATTTTGTCCCAATTTTGCTATTTTTGGCAAAAATAACTATTTTGACACCTAATTACGTGATTAGCTCAAATAAGGGTGTCTAGCCATTTTCCTAGCCGCCCTAGGGTTTCTTTTTACTATTTAGAAGCTAATGTGTTTAGGTTTTTTTTTTTTTTTTTCAAAAAGCAACGTATTTGTTTTTTTGAAGCTTCTGCAACAGCAGTTAGGCATGTAGCGAAAACTATCTTTGGTGAAGCCTTTCTTAAGTGGCTAATAATTGAGAAATAACATAGACAAGATTATTACATGGAGTTTAATTGTCAATTGATCATGAATTTGCAATTGGAAGTAAATTTTACTCTCTGGACTTCTTGCTAATTTTGTCTAATATATGTTTATCAAGATTCTAACTGTTGTTGAAAATATGACCACAGTATGGAGTAAGTATTGAATATAAGCGCTATATGGAGAAAGTGCCTGATGATTTCCATGTAGAACTGTATACATGTCATTGTCTCATTAAGCCATTGAAAATGTAAACGGGTGTGAATGGTTGAAATATAGATCAATATCATGGCATGGATTCAACTTGAATATCTCAATATCAAGCTTCATTGTGTTCGGGTTTGGGTACGAATTGTACTGATCTGGATCAATACCATGGCATGGGTACAACCTATCTTCCTTATTGCTTCTCCAAAAATAACATCAGAAGTAATAAGATAAATCTATATAGATAAAGCTATACAGATAAAGCTATACAGAGCCAAGTATGGTGTGCGACTAACTGAAAAATGATTATTAAAAAAGATGATTACAAGACAAGCCTCTCGATCCACGAGTTCTTTGGTAACATCCACCATAGTTGCTCTTATCTCCGAGTCTCTTTTTCTACATGTGAAGGCAAAGGTCTACCACTACTTGCAATTGTTGCTCTATAATACTAGCTCTCCCTTCCCTTGCCAAGATTGTAGGATCCACAATGCAACGACCTTGAGCGCCATTTTGCATACATACTACTAATCCAATACACTCTTTTTTTGGTTTGGAGGAGTCCACACATTCTCCATTATTCAATTGGGTAAAATCATTTGAATTCTGTCCTATTACAAGTTATAAAAGAAGTGTACCAAAGCTATAAACATCAGCTTTCTCTGTTACCTTACCTATAGCAAAATACTCGGGGAACATGTACCCTACACACCAAGACAAGATATCAACTTGAACGTGAGTTTCACCTTTAGGGACTGATATAGAAAATTCGAAGTTGGATAACTTGGCAACATCATGTTGATCTAAGAAGATATTCCGCATATCTATCCCTCTGGATGATGGGTCTAGAGAATGCAGTACAGAGATATGAAATTACATGAGCAATCTCCCTTGCAATCTTTAACCTGCTTGCCCATGCTAGGGGCTGATGTTGCTGACTGCCACGAGAGCCCTGAATTTGATTGGCAGCAAATTCATTTACTAAAATGGGAGGTCGAGTCTCAAGACAGCACCCTATAAGCTTTAGTACATTGTTGTGAGTGCTCATCTTTGCAGAAATCACTTGATCATTGATGACATAGTTGGACAATTCCTGGCCTTCTGTAATGTGTACACCACCTTCAAATTTCCTAATGGAAACAAGTCGGCTGTCAAGAGAACCCTTGTACCATTTCCAGTACAACTCATTATGGACTATAACAAGACGAGCATCATAGTTGTTGCTTGCCTGCTTGAGCTCTTCATCAGAGAAGCTACGAATGGGAATGGACTGGCTATTACACTAGGCAATCAGCTTTTCCAGTACCATGCTTCCATTCTCAAAAAATGCTCTGTTTTTCCTTTCTATCCTTGCTCATTCTAAAGAAATAATTTTTTTCACCAACTTTGCATATCTCGAAGGTGGCGTAACATTTTATCCTTCTAATTTCTCCTACCACGTCCCCACCAAACTGCCTTGAAGATTTCGTCCATAGGTGGAGCTTTTTCTTATTAGCCACTTTGGGACGATTGGACTTTATAGAAGACTGCTACAGGGGTCAATGGCCTACGCATTCAACACTTCAGCATGAGATCAACTCCAGTTTTGATGCTTGCCACCTTATAATTGAACGATTCAAGTTCCACTAATGAACTAAATTACAAAATGTATAACATATGAACTCTTCCTAGTGCGTATGATGAATCAGACTTTACTACTTGCACTATCATAATACAAATACAAGAAACCAACTTTGCTTAGAATTATATTTTATCATTGCACACATGCAATGTTGCACTAGAATTAAATTACATATCAAACAACTATACACATTATGATGATCATACACGCAAAATTTAACATGGCTTAATTAGTCAATAGCATTTGCCATACTTGCATTGCTACTATTCATTTCCCTTTTTTTATTCCTCTATTTCTATTCTTTTGATTCTTTCTACACTCAGTGAATTTAATGGCTATTTTTCAATAAATTAACACGTAATAGGCTGCATACCATGACTGCTCTCAAAACCCACAAAAAGTAGGAGGTTTGTACACTATGTATGACCTTTAGAATGTTTCTATGTCATGTATTCCTTACTTTGAACATAAACTAAACATTCATGCAATAATTCTAACATATAAACATCATCTATCAATTTTAAAATCAAGTTGCTTTTGAATTATAAAATTTGTACCTTTTATCTACAATCATATACCTTGCTTTCTATGCATCTACAATATGAAAGGAGCATCACCTTGTCTTGCCAACAAATGAGATTTGTTCCTTTGAATCTTATTCCATTGAATGTTCTATTTCTTTGAATCTGTTGAGATTTGCAAGTCTTGATCATCACTTTAGAAGCCTCTCTAAATCCTTTTTCCATCTCTTTGTACTCATAAAATATGTTTGTGCTTTAAGTAAGCACTAGTCGCTAACCCGTGCAATGCATAGAAAAGTTATTAACTGTGGAAAAAAAAAATCCAACAATGAATAAATAATATTTTTTTAATAGGGCTGATGTGGAAAAATGTGAAAGCTCCAAAATAAGTCAGAGGCTTCAGTTTTATAGTATATATAAATTAATGCATGGTCAAATTGATATATAACTCAAAATGAAAGTATGTTTGCGTGTGTTTTATGTGCATCAGAAGTAGAGGTATTTATAGGATGTTGCTTCTCATCCAAATTTTACATGTTTTGATCAATGCAGCATCATAGGAACAAAGACTTGAAATTGTACTACATGTCATACAAAGAAGAATACCAACCAAATATAAGTTTTTTATTAAAGATACAAGTAAAATTGTACAAACAAATTGATTCTTATAAAACTATTTTATGCTCAAAGCTATAAAAACATTAACCTAAAGAAAACTCATCCAAGCACCGAGATTCAAAACTTTAACACTGACCTTAAATAATATCAACCATTTCAAGCTGTTAGGAAAAATAAATCTTTGGTCACAAAATAACCATTCAACCACAAGTTCTAAATACAAAGAAGGAAATATGTGAATTAAGAACATGCAAATACATGAAGAATAAAGTTATATATATATATATAGAGAGAGAGAGAGAGAGAGAGAGAGAGAGAGAGAGAGAGAGAGATACTGTTGCTGTGGTGAAGTTAATTTCAATGTATTAGAGAGATTTTTTTTTTTTTTTTTTTTTGGGAGAAAAATGCATTAGAGGAATTGAAAGAGACAATCCAAATATAAAAAATATATAGAGTTGAAGTTTTTGACTGTTTTATTGAAAGAAGAGGAAAGGATGTAGAAGATTTTTTTTTTTTTGGTAACAATCATATATCAACATATGAAAGGTTGGATAAACCCATAAAATGTAATGGTTAAAAAAGCTTAAACATAAAAAGGAAAATGGAGTCTATCATGGCAACGCAATAGGAAGTATGAATAAATGAATGAAAATGGCAAAGAAAAAATATTGGCAGTTAAACATTCAAATGAAAACAAAAAATAAAAGCAAATATCGGTTCATATGCTGATAAAGAAGGAGAGAGAGAGACATGTATAGATATGCTTAATTGGAACGTTAAGGGTCATTATGGTAATAGGAAAATGAAAGAAGAGGAAAGAGAGTATAGATATTATGGTAATAGGAAAATGGAAAAAGAGGAAAGAGAGCATAGATCTTTAGGTTTATTGAAAGGGAAAAAAAATATAAATTGTTTTAAATCCAATTTCATAATATATAATCAGATATGTGTTTTAGGAGTGATGGAGGGGGAAAAAACAAAAAAGAAAAAAAGAAAAAGGAAAGAGTGTTTTTTTTCTTCTTAGGAAATGATAGATTTTGTTAGGGGTGATTTAGTTATAGTTAAACATGACTTTTGGGTTACTTAAAAAAGATCTAACCAAAAAAAGAAAAGAGAAAAAAAAAATTGATGGAGGATTTAAGTTTATAGTGGATATTAATTATAATGGTGGAACTTATAGTGTATTTTGTTGACACATGCTAAAAAATTGACATGTATCAATAATTGTTTGCCACATGGTATTATTTGTCATATCATACCTAATAAATGGAAGAATTTACAACATATAAAGGATGTGAGGAGGTTGTAATCTATTGGTGACTGTCAAAATTTCAAATAATAACGGCATTTGAAGAGTCCAGGTGAAGACATATGATAGAGTTGAAGATAGAGTAACACTTGAATTTAAGGAGATGCTTAATAAATGTCAACCGGTAAATCTAAAAATAAAAAATGAAAAATGAAAAAAATGATGATATGGCGCTGATGTGGCTTAACTGGAGCGTAGCAACAATAAATGCTACGCTTTAGCTTTTAGTAATATATAGATATAGATTAGGAAAAAAATTATCATTACTCTATAATTTCATAAATATGAACCCCTATTAATAAACAATGAAGAGTTGCCTTTCAAAAGGCGCACTTAAAAAGTCATGCAAACACTGTAAAGCCTCTTAAAATGTTGCTTTGGCTGTCTTAACTGTTTCACTGTCGTTTCAGTTGCAAAATTTTATAGAAAATTGTTTTTGCAACTATCTTGCTTCGCTCAAGTATGCTTTATTACCTTGCTCAAGCGAACCTCAAGTAACCATCGAGTGAGCTTAGGCTTAAGCCCACATATGCTTGCCTGTCATCTGCTCAAGAGCCAAAACTCGCTGAGTGAGCTCACTAAAGTATCGATTTGCATCCTCTGTTTCCCAATCAACACTCTCAATGTACCATAGCTTTGCCTTAGCGACCCTCAAGCTCACTCAAGCAAGCTGCTGAAAACGTAGTTTCTTTTTAAAAAAAAAAAAAAAAAAAAAAAAAAAAACAATTTTTTATATCCAATGTAAGATCACTCACATATCACAACCCACAATTACTTTCACCAATATATAACAGATAATACATCAATTATGCTCATACATCAGACTGCCTGCAAAATATGCAAAGATTATTTGTTGATTTCTGTTTCTTATGCTTCTAATTGATTTCAACTGACAATTCAGTTAACTCAAACTTTCCTCCACTTACAAGTAACTACGGAAGGTCTTAACTCTGATGGGCCGAACAAATTTTTGCCTGGTTGCAATGGTGTTCTACTTGTAAGTTATAAGCCATTTGTTCAACGACATTGGCTTCTTAAAAGACTCTTAGATTGATTCTATTATATTGAAGTATCACTATGTCTAAATTACTATTTGGCATCATTGTTTTAAAATCATGCTTTAAGTTGCTCAACTCTTACATAACCTATCATTCGACAGGATAGCCTCAAACATAAGACATTCTCAATAGAAAATTGTATGTAAGAATAAAATACCATCGATCAAGTTCAGATCACTTACAGGATTCATTTCAAGCATAAAAGTTATAACTTATTTACTCAAATAAATAAAAATCATTATCTGTCATTAACTGAAATGAACCATGTGTGCACCGCTTTTTGTTCAAAGAAATAAGGGTACATTATTTTTTGGTATAGTATACCTAAAACACACAGCAACCACTTAGTCACCCAAATCCAACTAATATATTTCAGACCAATTCAAACAAGATCATAAATGCCACTGGTTTTCGCCATTGTCAAATACTGTGACAGGAGCTAAATTGTGCCTAAATAAGATCATCACTTAACTTTTCAAAACTGGAATTTGATCTCATAGTGTACTCCGCTACAAGTTGGGAAAACGATGATGACTTGTTTTCTAGCGATCTTGTTGGAGAATCATATTCCTCAATAAGCCCTACACCAAGATTGAGAGAAATCTGCTAAGCCATATAATTACAATGAACTCATTCTAACCATGAAAGAACTGTGGGAGCAGAAACTATAGGATTAAGATAAATTAAGCACGGTCATACTAACCATTGTTTAGAAGCAGAACCATGTCACTATCAAGAACAGAAGTTATCCGATGTGCAATGGTAATGACTGTACAGTTGGAAAAATGTTGCCTGAGGATTTGCTGGATCAGAGTATCTGTAGCAGTATCAACAGATGCTGTAGCTTCATCAAGCACCAATATCTTACTTTTCTTGAGCAGCACACGGCCAAGGCAGATTAACTGCCTCTGGCCCACACTCCAATTCTCTCCATTCTCACTAACTGCAGCATCCATAAGAATATGAGTAGTATATTTCCATTACATGCTTTTCAAATATCCCACACAAGAAGCTGAAAACACAAACCTGTGGAATCTAATTTTCCTTCTCTCTTTCTAACTTCATCTCCAAGTTGACACTTTTCCAGAACCTAAGCAATTAAAGCAGAAAAATTAACAGCAAAATAAAATAACATAAGCAGGTGGTGCGTGTGTGATCTATGAGGAAAATGTACCAAAGAGAGAATAATTTCAAATACCAATGAAGAAATCAACTTACCTCCCAAATTTGTTCATCTGCATGCTCTTCTAATGGATCCAGGTTGCTTCTTACAGTCCCTTCAAACATAGTTGGATCTTGAGGGATAATGCTTAGTCTAGATCGCAAATCATGCAATCCAATCAAGGAAATGTTGATGCCATCTATCATTATCTGACCAGCAGTAGGTTCAATAATCCGGAAAAGTGCTTGTGTGAGAGTTGATTTACCACTGCCAGTTCTCCCTACAATGCCAGTTTTCATTCCTCCAGGGAAAGTGCATGTGATACCTTGCAATACCAGTGGCATGTGTGGGGCATACCGTACCTATATTACTCCCATTAGCATTTCTTAATGTATATTGAATTAAAATCTTTACCATTAATGACCCTACATATAATATCTCAGTTTTGAGGTAGTGAACAAGAACTCACCTGCAGATCCCGAATATCAACTTCTCCATTTGATGGCCAAGAATGATTTGGCTGATTCTCTTTTATCAAAAGAGGCGGCTCACTTGGGATACAAGTGTATTGAAGAATTCTCTCTACTGATATAATTTTGTTCTCCATTTGGCAAAGAATCAAAATTACCCAGTCTTGTAACATGTTTAGGTTAAGTCCATATGCCACAGCTAAGCCTGCAATGCCTTCAGGACAAAAGGAAAAATATATATATTTGAGTTCCTTTAGCAATTTAAATCAAGCAGCGCAAGTAGAACTGTTAGTAAGATACCAAATGGGTATCATTTACCCGGATCAATGACTCCTTCTGGAATAGAGATCAAGAAAACTAAGAGGAAGAGAAAAGCAACAAAAGATAACATATCCAAGCGCAAGCACAACCATTCCCTTGCACTTGCAATATTGAACCTTGGCCGAGAATAAGCATCCATCAGTTTCATATTTGTGTCCCTAAATCTTGATTCTTCATCAAAGCTTCTAATAGTTGTTGAGCCTGAAATTGTTTCAGCAAAATGTTGTATCACTGGAGCTTTGCATACTCCAACTAATCTGCTAGTTCTCGTGCTGAAGGTATGTAATATTTCTGCATAATTATACATTTGTGAGAACACCTCTCTCCACATAAAACTGATAGGATTACAATGTAAGATTACCATGGAATTTAGGTATGATGGATGCATATCTTAGTGGCTCTTCCAAAGTTCTAACAGAAATTTCTAGAAATTAAAGGGCATAAAGGGCACAGAAAAGTACACTACATTCATCTTGCAAGTTGGCAAACATCTATCTCTAGAAAAAACTGATATATTACTGACTGTCCCAAAAGTTTCAGCCGTTGAGAAATGGTTGATTTAATCATATAACCATAATATTCTAACAAAAACATTGTTCAACAAGTATTCATATATCTAGAAATTCAGTGAATTTTTATTTCCAGTAAGACAGAAAAACTCTATAAAATGGTTTGACATTTAATCTTGGAGAGCTTGTAGCTCGTACAAGCCTAAAATGTAAAGAATGCGGTGTAAAGAACATATAGTGAGATCATTTATGTCATCCTAAATGTCAAGTGATTAAGCCATTTTCAGCATAAATGTAAGACAACATTATGACGAAGTCAGATGGTATACCTGATACCAGATACAGATTGCACTCACTGGGATAAAAATGATGAAAACCTGCCATGCAACCTGAGACATAACTGCAATAATCCCAAATAGCTGGATTGTTGAATAGGCAAATGCCCCAACTTGAAATGGAACACTCAAATCCACTGCACTTTGGTCCGTAGAAACCTGCAATAACACAAAATTAATTTAGAAAATTTCTGTACCCCATTGTGTTTATCTGAAAGAATGAATGTGTGTGTGTGTGTGTGTGTGTGAGAGAGAGAGAGAGAGAGAGAGGAACTGCTCAAATTGAAAAGAGAGAGATAAAATTACAAACTATAGAAAAAAAAAAAAAAAGAGCACCATACACATTATTTACACTTACTCGGTTGAGGATTCGTCCACTTGGAGTGGCATCAAAGAAAGACATGGGAGACCGAAAAATGCATAAATGCATTTTATTGAATAATTGATTGGCAACCATGAATCCAGCTGTTGCAACAAGCATGGTTCTCACAAGGATGCAGAAAGAACTTCCAACAGCCAAAGAAACATAAACAATCATTAGAGTGGAGCTACCAACATCAGGCTTCATGCCCTGTGAGACAGGAGTTACCCAGACTATCCAATAATTGCTTCCAATTTGAAGTAGCTGAAAGAGTACTTGTGCTAGCAATATAAATGGCACAAGAGTTCCTCCATACACCATAGTGATATATTTCCAATAGACTGAAAATCCAACTTTACCTTTCTCTCTCTCTTCTTCTTGGATAATCTGTCCTTTTGACAAAACTTTGTCATCTACTTTTGCATTTTGAGTATCTTCATTCTCTTGCTTCTGCACAACCACCACATTACCAATTTCCTTGCTCGTACTAATACTTCTAGAAACTAACCCAGCCTCTGTAGAATCAAGTGCCGACAGAGCTTTCTTATGCGCTCCCACAAGTTCCATAAAATCAGTTCCTGAATTAAGAATGTCATTGTACTTTCCTGCTTGAGTAATCCTTCCTTCTTTCATGACCTTACAACAAGTTGAGTTCAAGGTAGTTAGCAGTTGAAAATCTATCCATAAGCTTGAGTTAAAAAAGAAAAAGACAAAAAGAAACTAAATGTGAATGGCTCACCAAGATAAGATCAGCGGCAGGTAAGAACTCCACTTGATGAGTAACATAAACCACTGTTTTGAACTCAGAAGTCCTAGCAAACATTCCTACCATTTGGTTATCAAGTAAATATACACCAAAAGGAGTTAATGCAACAACTACCAAAAAAATATGAACAAAGTGCAATGGTATTGCAAGAACTTTAAGAGCTTGACAAATTAAAAAATGGAACTCAATTTACATCAAATTTAAAAGAATTAAAATTGGCAAATGAATTAGTAATTACCTTAAAGAGGTGGGATCCTGTATGAGCATCCACGGCACTAAATGGATCATCAAACAAATAGATATCGGCATCTTGATATAGAGCACGTGCAATTTGGACTCTTTGCTTCTGCCCGCCACTCAAATTGATTCCTCTCTCACCAATGACAGTCTGATCCCCAAATGATAGAATTTCCAGATCCTTCTTCAAGGAACATGCTTCAAGGACCCTCTCATACTTTTCCCTTTCCATCTGTTTACCAAACAATATGTTCTCTTCAATCTTGCCACTTTGTATCCAAGGAGACTGAGCAACATAGGCCTTTGTCCCACACAACTTAACAGTCCCGGATATCTTGGGTACTTCTCCCAGAATACAGGAAAGCAAACTTGACTTGCCTGAGCCAATAGTCCCACAAATAGCAACCCTCATGCCCTGTTTCATTTCCAAATTAATATCTTTTAATGTTGGATTGGAGGAAGATAAATCCCAAGAGAAATTCCTGTCAATAATCTCTATTGTTGTATCAGAACTACCTCTTGGAAGCCTCTCTATAACATCAGACTGCAAGTCATCAAGACGAAGGAAAGATGAAATTCGATCGAGGGACACTTTAGTTTGAACTATCATTGAGATTGTCTCTGGAAAGTTACTGATAGACACCTGAAGAACCCCAAATGTTGCAAGTGCAGATAAGATCCTCCCTGACTCCAGTGGGATCCCCATCAGCATACAAGCTCCAAAAGTGACCACCAATACAAATGTGGAGGCACCCGAGAAGACAAATGAGGATATAGCAGAAGTGTAAAGAAACTTCTTCAACCACCCTGCCTCAGTCTTCCTGAGCTCCATGATTTTAGATAGAAACTTCATATCCCATCCTTGAAGCTTGAGAATCCGCATGTTGCTTAAAATCTCAGACGTTGCCTTCATCCTTCTATCTTTGGATTCCATTATCTTGCCCTGAAATTTCTTTTCCAAACTTCCCAAAGGAAAATTAGCCAACAAAGCAAGTATGCCTGCAACATAAGCCGCAATTGAAGCAAGCCCAAGATTTTTATACAAAATTGATGATGCAATTGCAACTTGAACAAGAACAATCCAAGTTTCATGCATAAACCAACTGAAATTACCTATCCTCGGAGCATCAATAGCCATTAGATTGATGATCTCTCCACTGGTGTGGACCTGCTTTGACTGGCATGAAAGGGTCATCTCTTTATTATAGATCATTGTGACCAATACTGACTGGATCCTAATTCCAATCTGCTGCACCCTAAAGAAGTTGTGCTCCCGTGTGAGGCATTCCACAAGTTTTGCAGCAGAAAACATTGAAACCAGAACATAGCCTTCATTTTGGCTGAAATCCCGCCGCCCATTGAGGTATTGAACAAAAGTGTAGATCAGATATGGTCCAACATATGAAGCCACTGTGTTCATAATCTCCAAAAAGGCTGTCAAAAGAATCTCTTTCCATGCAGAGGAGATTAATGCCTTTGCTAGCTTCGTTGTGGTGACTCCATTAATTGTTCCACACTCAGCCTCAAGCTTATTTCTAAAATTTGCGAAGGCCCCAACTACACTATCACCAGGAGCAAGTTGAGGAACATCCTCAAGGTCTAATGTCTTCTTATTGCCAAGAGAAATTAAAGGAGCCATCCATGAGAAAGTAAGAATACTGAAAAAGCCAGCATTCGAATAAGGGGTTACAGTTTCACCGCCCTTAGACTTATTTGACTCTGCTTCATTACTTGCGTTAATATCAACAATCAAAAGAGGTTCTTTAAGGGCACCTAGACCCTCATTTTTCCCAATAAGCCCAACATAACAGAAGAACAAACCCATGACAACAGAGACAACGTCGGAAACAAAATAGTGAACAGGTAAATTGACATGTTTGATATAAAGAACATCTATAACAAGGCCACAACAAGAAGTAAAGAGATACAAACCCCACCAAACAATCAACAAACATGGGTACTTTGGTTCACCTGAATTAAACAATTGGGTACCCAAATAAACACTAACTGCACCCCAAGCAAGCGTTTTAAGAGCTAAATCCAAAAGTGTCACTAACTCTTCAATAGACCAACCATTTCTATACCAACAGTAATTCAATAAACATAACACAAGACTAAACAGAGAAACACCCAGACAACAAATTACAGTCTGTTTAAGGTACAAACATCTTGTTTCCTTAAGCCTTTGACTTGGACCTTCACTATTAACCACCTTAAATTTCTTGCACAGCCATGAGATAAACATGACAAGTAACAAAACCAAATGTAATGAAGCAGAAAGCCCACGTACGAATATAGGTTTCAGAAGAAAATCAGTTCCTGGGTACATGAATGAGGAGTAGTAATGTGAGAACAAGGTTGTCATACCACTCTTTGAGGATTCAACAAATTGCCTTGCGGAGCTTTTGTGGGGTTTTCTGCAAGAAAAGATGGGCATGCAAGACTCTGATAGACTCTGTGTCAGAGTGAAAGATTTTCTCTTACATATATAACTGAGTGTTTGTTGGGCCCTAGGATGACGTGGACGGCAAGTCTCATAGGTCTAAGAGTGCCACGAATGTGCAGCAACGTAAGACAAAAGGGTGGTGTATTTCCACTAAGGCGTGCACTCTCAGGTGGATTTGCTGATGTCTGCTTCTTTTCAGTTCTTTATTAGCCAACCCAACTGGTATCAGAGTGTACTATCAAATCAATTACGGAACTTTCAATTCTACCAAAACTTTTGTATCATTCTTGATTCTTGGACACGGGGGCGTTTGGTAGAGGAGTTTGAATAATGTTATTTGGGTGTTTTTGATATACTTGTGAATAAAAAAAAGTGTAAAAATGTGTATAATATTGTTTAAAATGCTCAAAAATGTGTTCAAACTAAACTACCAAACAGGCCGACACGTGAAAAAACTAGAAACAATTTGACAAATTTTTTCTCCCTTATTATTTATGACATGACCAACAAGGCCACCCTAGGCCTAGGCCACTTAGGCCACGCCTAAGGCCCCAACTAGAGAAGGCCTCCAAATTTTGGGGCAAAAGTTGATATATTTAAATATATATATATATATATATTAAGATATAGGAAAAAAAATTAATTTTATATTTTTTTTTCTACTTTTAAAAATTCTTGAGTAATGCTAGAGATAATGCAATTTTAAATATATAGGTCTTACAAATGAGTCCAAATCCTCTGTCCCACTTTTCCTGTTCCACTCTATACTCCACCAATAAATACTTACCACGTGTTTACCTAATTAATTAAATATTATCATTATTAACTTATTAATCTTACAGTTATTAATTAATAGTATCACGTGGCAAGTATTTATTGGTGGAGTATAGAGTGGAGTAAGGAAAGTGAGACAGAAGATTTGGACTCCTTACAAATATATGTGTCACTAATCACAATAAATGATTCATATAGGAAAATACTAAAAATACTATAATTTTACTTCAAAATATTTATAAATTGATGTGACAATTAATATGATTTATGCATGCCAACAACTTATTAAATGCAATTTTAAATTATTTTTTATGATTGATGATACATCTTTGTAAGCCTCATATATATTGTAAAATTTATAATATCCCTAACATTGTTTTTTTTTTTTTTTTTAGAAACCCCCATCATTGTTTATTCAAATACTTGTTTATTATCTTCTTGAAGTGTTACTAATGACTAATCACATTCATTACTACATTGTTTGTAAGGTTATATATATATATATATATAAAAAAAAAAAAAAAAAAGCATATTACAACATAAAAATAAAATGAAAGGATTTTTGTTATAAAAAAACTAGATTGTTCTCAAGTTTTTTCCTTGTTAAACATAAGGTTTAAGGGTAAATAGTATAGATTATGATATTAAATACTAGTTAAATATTATTTAAGTGATAATAAAAATGCCACATTCAAATATATCACCTTAGGACATGTAGCTTACTGAATCAATTGCAACAGGGATGGGAATGCATACTACAAAAGATAGGATCGAGTTTAACCTCCAATTTTTTTGGGCTGCCCCTAATGACCAATACACTAGGTATTTACTAGAAATGTGACTTCTTTAAAAGATTTAAAAGTGTTCATATGATAATTAGTACTTATTTCCAATAGATTATTTGTATAATGTTTATAAAATATAACTTTTATGTATGTGTTACAAAAAGTTAAAAGTTAGTTTATTTTATTAAAAAAAAAAACTTTTTTTAATTAATTCACAAATGCAAACTTAATGGATATGTGATTAAAATATATGTGGATAATTATCATTCAATGGAATAAATTTAAAGTAACTCTAAGATTAGGTTGAAGTTGGGAGGAGAGAAAAGAAAAGCGGAAGGGAAAAAAAAAAAGTAAAGAAATGGAAAATAAAATGCTCCCTTGTGTATGTTTGGTAATAAGTAGGAAATGATATAAGAAAGTTAACAGAAAAATATATTTATCTTTCCTCTCTTTTTGGTTTGTGAAGCAGTGAAGGAAAGGAAAATTGAAAGAAAAATTAATGTTTAAAAAAAAATCTTTTAGGGCCTGATAAAATAGAGAAAGTGATGAAAGTTTATGGGAAAAAAAATGTAATTTACAGGCTATTTAAAGTAAAATCAATAAATAAATAAAACTAGTTTCTCTTCTTGATTTTTATGCTTCTCTCCACTTCCGTCTAAATTGAGCCGATAACAAAAGCGGACCCAGGCTAATTCATTTTCCTTCTCAATTTTCTCTTTTCTGGTATGAACCAATCAAAGGAAACAAAAACTTTTCCTTCCTATTTCTTTCTCTTCCTTTCTTTTTTGCCTATTCCAAATACAACCTTAACTTATAAAATAGTATGTATTTGTCAATTTATGAAGCACTTAAGTTATAGTCCTTTAGGTTATCAAAAAAAGTTATAGTCCTTTAGACATCCATGAAACAACCTTTAGAAATGCTAAAAGGTATTTGTCAATAATTATTATTATCAATACATATATTTCTACCAACCGCTACAAAGGCTTTTTAAGAAAAATGCTGAAAAACTTTTAACTTTGAATTTAAAAAAAGAAAAAAAAAAGGTAAAATTCAAAATACATCTCTAAGATTTGGGCTAATACCAAGAACTACTAAAACTTTGTTAAAAATATCCAATTTGCTCCATAATAAGAAACAATACTTAACACCATTTGAAAGTTTTATACTTTTCTATGTCTTCTACTTCCTTCTAACAAGTTGTCTTGACATCATAAGTCTCACAATGGTTACATTATGAATATTCTATCACAAGAGAGTGTCTAGGTAGTCAATGGTAAACAAACTGGAACTAGAGATGGACAAGGAAGCAGGAATAGAGGAATTTTTAACTAGTTTCAAGCGACTCTTGTGCTTAGGGAGCAAATTGGATATTAAAAAAAAAAAAAAATGGTACTACTTGACAGTTGACACTAACCAAAAATCTCAAAAATAATTTTTGTATATTATCCCCAAAAATTAAAGTTTTGAATTTGAATAATGCGTTCAAAGTATAGCATGATTTTGTGTTGGCATGCCCGTTTGTCAAGATTGATCTATCAAAATTTTAGGTTTTCAATATCAAATATTATATCTAATATCTAATAAAATATGTTAAGCTAAAAACCTTGTAACTCAATGGTATTTGAATCGAGATTAACTGCCAATTCAATTTTTTTTCATCATTGTCGTATAATCTCTTTTCTAATATGAAGGGTAGATAAAGTGGTTTCTTCCCCTTTTATTCTATTGGTAAATGTTTTATCTTTTTCAACATTCAACGCTTTAGTTCTGACATGTTCCAAATTCTTTTAAATCTAGTAGTTCTTTTACTTTTCTTTTTGTAACAATGTTTTTTTTTTTTTTTTAATCCAACTTCACTTTCACTCACCATTAGAAACGGAAAAAATTATTTCATATTAATAATGCGTTAAAAGATCTTCATAATCAAGATAACTAGTTCTTATAAATATATAGTTAATTATTTCATTTCTTTTCTAAACAAAATTATTTTGGATTTCTATAGAGACGTCTTCAATAGTTTAAGATTTCTTAAACATTTTCATATTTCAGTATATTTGCAGTTGACTTCTTGTTAAGGTCATTATATCTTATGATTCATATGATAAGAGAGGGACGTTGTTATCACCGTGACGGTACATTCCATCAAGTGTAATTTTATTAACTAAATTGTTCAAAGTTTTTTTTAATCTTTTTATTATTATTATTGTTATTAAAAATCAAAATCAAAGCTTTCTTAGTCTTTTTTTTATTATTAAAAATAAAAAACAACTATCGTTACCAAATTGATTTATATTATTATTTCACATTCGGTGATCTCTCCTCTAAAGATTTAATTGCCTTTATAGGTGAAGAGAAAGCAAAGATGACAAAAAGGCTAGTTGTTGTTTTTCTTTTTCTTTTTTTTATCTGCCAAAAAGGTTAGTTCTTACTAGCTGACCGACTTTAATAAAATATCTGTACTCTCACAAATTTTAATAAAATAACCTCATTATTGTGAATTAGTATTAGTAGTTATTTTGCCTTATTTCTTTACCATTTTATAGTTTAGTTTGTCTCAAAACTAGTGGAATATATATAGTATATACCACTCTTTTTGCTTTTTCTTTTTTTATTTGAGATAGAATTTCACTTTAACTTATTATAGAGTAATTTTTAGGTGCTTTCGAAATCTATTAAACAGTGTTTGTTTCTCTCACAATCATAATAGGGTATGTTTATTAAATTTATAGTAAGATCCATCATGAATATAAGAGGAGGGAGCATCATTTTATTATACTCCAAAACTATCTAAGTATTTTCTCTTATAATATACTATTCTTTTTCATATATATGTGTAAAATTTCTTTTTAAAAACTTAAATCTTCCTAAAAACTTAAATCTTAACTCTTACTCTTCACAAGCACTTATACTTGTAAATTAACTGCCGCTAGAGGTGCACAAATATAGTATATGCCACTGGATGCTGCTGAATTGTCGTTATGCCTTGGTTCCAGCTGTAGGGGCCGGATTTGTCAAATATCGCCTTTGCATCAACCTCTATCGTGGACTCACGTGGGCTCATAGATGCTCCAATTCGAAGCCCACTTGTACGTAGCCTCCATGGCAATTTTATATGATTAGTCTCGTATCTTCTTCAAGGCCGAGGGTACCACATAGCATGAAAATTTAAGGCTGATCAATTTCATTATATGAATATCCCCATCAAATGTTAAGATTCCCGACAAACCACCCCCCCCCCGCCCCCCCCCCCCCAACAACCACAACACAACAAAAAAAAAAAAAAAAAAAAAAAAAAAAAAAAAAAAAAAAAACACAACAAAAACAAAAAATTGAGCATCAAATATTCAGTGTGCCAAGTTGTTTCCAAAATGACCAACCCCACAATCATATAAACATAGACACCCAAGACAAGCAAAGCATCTAATTTAGTTTGGTTTCTTTTATTTCCCCAAATTCCTAATGAAGATAATTTACGATGGGAAAAGTCAATAGTTAATTTTTTTAAATATTTTTAGAAACATTTTATGAAAAAAAGATAAAAGTAATTAATTTTTTTGAAAATTTTTATATTTCCCATAAAATTTTGTATCAAAATTTTCTTTAAATTATCTATTAACAAACACCTTAAAGACACCTATTAACCAAACTTATTTATAATTTTTTTAATGAGATAAAAATCATATTCTATCACAAACTTACCATTTACAATTTAACCATTAATGCATTGTACTTGAATACTTTACTAGAATAAATTAAGGCTTTTAGATACATTTAAAACAAAAGTTTAGTTACAAAATTGATTCTAACCTAAGACAATAACCTTACTCGATATCTTTTTATTGGAGATGAATTTTCACAAATCAATCATTGGATTACATTTTCTTCTTACATTCTTCATGCTTGCAAAATTTCTAGAAAATTAAAGATCAATAGCTATGTCATCATTAAATTGTTAAAATTACAAGTTTTTGTAGTTTAAAATTATGTATAATCTAACCGTTAGATTCCATGTCTTTATGCTCTTAATACACATCTCAAATTTTGTGCAAATCAAATATTATTTATTATATGATATATAAGATTATATTTTTTTGCATAATTTTAAACTATAAAAACTTGTAATTTTAACAATTTACTAATAACATAACTATTGATCTTTAATTTTCTAGAAATTTTGCAAGTATAGAGGATATAAGAAAAAATGTAATCCAATGGTTGATGATGTGCTGAAATTGTCAGTGAGTTGTAGGCTTCAAATCACTCCGATGGTTACCTATGGAATAAGAACAAATGGACCAAACAGAAGATAGTAGTGTGGTACCGGCCAAAGACCCTCCAAAGGTCAAGTTAGTGAATAAGAAATATATAAAAACTTTATAGTGAGAAAGCCAGCGATTTTTCTGCATACCTGAGAAAAGAGGAGCCTGGGTGCTTATATAGTAGTGAATGGTGAATGAGATCCCTTTGAAGCAGGGATCTTTCCTTGCTGGGAGGGTCTAGCGCTCTAGGGTTTCAAAGATTTTAAGGGTGCCTTTCCATATAAAAAAAAAATACGGGCATTATCTCACATGTTTCCCAAGATGTTTCCATGTATAGATATCTGTGGAGCAAAAGTTAAGACTTGTTGGACCCGTCGGCAACCCGTCAGTTACGTGCTTCGTCCAAGGATCCCCATCGGCTTGTGGAAGTGTCCGTCAGGTATTACAGTGGGGTCATCGCTTGTGTTGTTGTCGCCTTCGGTCTTGTTTATAACCATGAAGCTGATGGGTCCGTAGGTACCGTCGACTTCGTGGTTCGATGTGTCTTAAATCATATCTCAAGAACACCCTTATTTGATTAGTCAAAATTTATCTCTAATATAAAGATATTGAGTAAAATTGCTATCTTGAGCTATAACTAATTTTTTAGCTAAATTTTGTCCTACATTTTACTATTTTTTTTCTTTTTGGGTTTTTTTTTTTTGTGCTAATCAGGACATGATCTTCAACAACGTGCTAATCAGAATATTTTCATCAACCAAGAAGTTGATTTTTTATCGAGTTGGTGGATAACTTTCTAAGCAATCAATCAAACTTCAAACAAGAAAATTTGGCTCAAACCACCAAAAATTCTACGTTCTTATATATCAAGGCAGACCAAGAGTTAGAGGATAGTGGACGGAGTATTCTTCAGACAGAATTATGCTTTCTTGAAAAACGAATTTGGGACTTGTCATGACATGTGATACCACAGAACTAGAATATAAATATTATCTTGAATCACCATGAACAAGAAGAAAGGCACCATTTCAATGATCATAATTATCAATGAGCTGAAAATTCGATAGAGGACCTTTGTTCTTCTAGACTAAAACATATTACTTGTGCATTTGACTTTAGCTTAAAAAGTCAACTTATTTTACTATTTAGTTTATTTTCGCTATTATTTATGAGCCCCATTGCACTTTTTTGTACTATTTATGGATCTCACTGTGCTATTTCAGCTAACTTTTATCTTTATCTGCAGTATTTTCAGCAAAAAGTTTTCAGTTTCAACAAAATAAGCGAATTTCAAACAAACCCTACAACATTGATAACCGGACTAGATAACCGTACTTTTAGCTTAAAAAGTCAGCTTATTTTACTATTTAGCTTATTTTCGCTACTATTTATGAGCCCCACTGCACTTTTTGATACTATTTAATTATTTATGTGTCTCATTGTACTATTTCAGCTAACTTTTATCTTTATCTGTAGTATTTTCAGCAAAAAGTTTTCAGTTTTAACAAAATAAGCGAATTCCAAACAAACCCTACAACATTGATAACCGGACTAGACAACCACCTCATTGAATATTTATAATCGTGAGTGTCATGATGATCCCAACCAAACGAAGAAATTAGGCACAAAGAAAACAACCACACATTTATAAAGTCTTCACCTTTATTTTATTTTATTTTATTTTTATTTTGTGAATTAAAGTCTTCACCTTATGGACTTACAAGCATGAAGCATGCAAAACTTTCTTACAATATAATATACGTCGGTTTGGTATTCCTTAATTTTCGGTAACTTATTTACTAAACATACAAAATGGACACAAAGGATTCTTAAAGATAATTACATCAAATAAATCTAAAACTGATTTCAATAATTTAATTGCCAAAAATGTCTAAAGTCTCACAAGTTCCTCTCATTAGCACAACTTCTGCAAAAAATCCCAAAATTTTTTATTTCTCATAATTTGAAACTAAAAGGGACATAAAGGAAGTATTCTTGACAACTCAGTAAGCAATCAATTTCCTACTTAACAGGAATTGTAATCTTTATTACTAGTACTAAAATGTGTTGTAATGTAATAACTAAACATATTCATTAGTTTGGTTGTAAGTTATAACATTAGAATGAAACTTAACATTTATTTTAGGAAATATATTATTCATACAATTAAATTTCCTTAAAAATTGTTATTTTTAAATTTAAGAAAGATACGTGTTATTTTTTATGATTTTTATTTTTATAATTATTAGATGTATATGGAAGGTTTGTTTATTTAGAAATATATTAAGTTTTGAAATTAATGCACTTACTAAGGAATAACTAATACAACATTTTAAAGAAGAATAGTTATTCCTCATTTTGAAGAATAGCTATTCATAAGGAATGACTATTCTTTGTAATAAAAACATAACCAAACTAAAGAATAATTAAACCATAGGAATAACTATTACATTACAACGCCTATTACAGTCTACCAAACATGCCCTAAATACTAGAAGTCTTTATCTTATTCCAAAATTCACAAGTTCCTCTCATTAGCACAACTTTTGCAAAAAAATCCAAAATTTTTTATTTCTCATAATTTGAAACTGAAAGGGACATAAAGGAAGTATTCTTGACAACTCAGTAAGCAATCAATTTCCTAACTAGTAAGATCAAGTATAATACAAGATATAATAAGTTTTTCAACGTAGTGTAAATTTGAAAATGGGTAATTTCACATCAAACCACTTTCAAAATTCTTCCATTTTTCTCCTCTAAACCAAATATCCTCACATACCAATTTCTTTCTTCCATTTTCCATCCCCCAATTATAGCCCTAACCAAATAAGTCTCAAAAAGGGTACTTTATGGCCTGTTAGGTAGCATATTTCAAACAACAATTTTCAGCGTTTAAAAACTGAAAATTATGATTAAAAAAATGTGTTTGGTAAGGATGTTTTATTGAGAGTGAATAAGTTATAATTCTTAAATTAAGGTGTTTAAAAAAATGTATTTTGAGAACTCATTTATATCAATTTTTAATTTTCAAATAACGTTGTTAAATGTCGTTTTTGTAAATAAATTGAAAATCATGGGACCCATTAACAAGATCAAACTCTCTCTCACAAGCTTCAACCTTTTTTTTTTTTTTCTTTTTTTTCTCTCTTCTTAAACAAAATAGTATTATTTTACTATACAAACAATCATCACTTTTTTTTTATATATATTTAAAAAAAAACATAAACAAACCAAACATACAATTATGTTTTTTTAACATTTTAAAATATGTTATTTGAAATATGATACCAAAAATATTTTTGAATTATAAGTATTTGAAATACATATTTTCATAATCATAGCAATTTTTAAACCACAATTTTCGTATCATTTTAAATATCAAACCACGCTTAACCTTTACAAAATAAGGGCTTTTTTTTTTTTTTTTTTTTGGAGGGAAAGGACTTATACTTTGTAAGTGCTCATGCATTCAAATTGTATCTTGTACTCATTTCGTTCTGCTTAGTTAAGTGGCACACTTTTTCTCAAAAAAAAACAAAAAAAAAAACAAAAAAAAGGTGGCACACTTTCAACGACAACTTTTTTGCTAAATAAAGCATGACTTGTTTCTCCTTATATAGTTTTTTTATTGGAAAGGAGTCCTTATATAGTTTTTCAAAGGATTGCCTTTTCTGCCTGAGGCTGGGTGGGGTGTACCTGGACTCTGGATTCATAGCTGTGCGACATTTTTTCAAATCGATATTACAATAAAGGTCCAACATTCAAAAACTTAGTCTAAACATGCGCTAGAAAAAACTGATTCAATAATTCAGATATATTGACCAAGACCTTTAACTGATTCATAGCTGTACTATCATTTTTAGCTTTCTCCCCTGTACTATCATTTTTAGCTTTCTCCCAAGCCATTAAAGATTGTTGAAATGTGATAAAATAAGGAAGAAATTAATGTTGACTGATAAATCCCAAGGTGCGACTAGTCTAAAGTCTTTTTGGCATAAAGCCTTTTTTTTTTTTTTTTAAGATTCTCTCGTTATCTAAATTTATTGTAAATTAATAGTTGTTTTCTATTAAAAAAGGAACAAAGTTTGGCTATAATTCTATTTAATATATTTTTATTATATGTGAATTTTGAAAAATTTACTATTGAATTACATTTTTTTTCTTATATTTTCATGTTCTCAAACTCTCTAAAATATCAAAGATTTATAATTATCTCATCAATCAAATGTTTATATTTCAAATTTTTATACAATAAAATATGCATAAAAATAAATTTATAGATCAAATAGTAAATAAAATTTTATTAACTCGAAATTTAACATACGTGTTAAAAACATAAAAAACATGTAATCCAACATTAAATTTTCAAAATATATACTCATGTTAATTTTTTTAGTGAGATATATAGCCATTGGCTACAACTAGGTTTATAACTAAACTTTTTTCTTAAAAAATAATATTTCTCAATACTTCGTATTGATTTTTTTTTTCTTTTCCCTTTTAATTGTAACACTATGTTTAAAACATGCAAAAGAGAGGGAAGGAAAGAAAATGAAGGAAAGGGTTACATTTCTTCTCTTTGGGTGACATAAGAGAAAGAAAAAAAAAAAAAAAAAAGGGTATGATCCCTCCAATTTTGGCATAAATTAAGAGAAGTTAAAATGAAAAAGTGCACCAACAATTTTTGACATTTATAATGTGTTTGGTTGAGGTGATAATTGGGGGAATGGAAAATGGTGGAACCAAAATGATATTCTTGGGTGTATAATTGAGTGGAGAAAATGGAAGGGATTTTGGTGAGGCCAAGGTGCTTTCTACCTGAGGCCTAGGTGCTTTCCAACTCCAATTTGAGGAGAAAATATGGGAGAATAAGGGGTTTGATGAGAAATTATCCATCTACGTGCTATCCTCTCCTCCTTTGACACTATCTAATGTTGTTGTTGTTATTGTTTTTAGGTCTGTTGGATACCATTTATTTTGCTAAAAACTTATTGCGTTTTTCACTTCATGACTGGTCCATGAACAGTGCCTCTCCAAACGCGAAAGCGCAAACATTATCTCCCAAATGCACGCTTATTCTTTTATATATATATATATATATACATGAAATATGAGCATGATAATAAATATATAGAAACTTTTTTTTTTTTTTTTTAATCAAACAAAAGAGTTTTCCATCTTCCAAACTAAACACACATGAGAGAAAACTAAGCTTATGTTTAGTAACAGTTTTTGTTTTCTATTTTCAAAAACTTGTTTTTGGGAATATAAAGAAAAAACAATTTTCTTGTATTTTTTAAATACAAAACATGTTTGGTTAGTTGAAATTAAAAAGATTGTTTTTTGAAGAAAAAATAGAAAATACTAAAATATGTTATTACTAGGATTTGAACTCTAATGCTAACCCATTAAATGAGATAGATTCATTAAATTAAATGTGTGTTTTCATTAACTTTTAAAATTAGAAACTGAAAACAGTTTTTGCATGTTTTCAGTTTTCTTCACAAATTGAGTTTTAAGAACAGTTTTTGTTTTTTTGGCCATTTTGGGTTCCCAAACAAATTTTTTAGTCTCAAAAACAGAAATTATTTTTGAAAACAGAAAACAATGAGAAAAAACAATTACCAAACATACTCTAAATCTTTCTATTCTCTAAAATTTTTTTATCTCTCTACTTTTCCTTTCCCCTAATCAAATAGAGTATAATTACTCATAAAATTACACTGCTTCCCATGTGGTTTCATCCATCTCTTTACTCTATTAGATTATAAAAGTTAAAAAAAAAAAAAAAAAAAAAAAACAATGCGCACACATTTTTCTCCGTATTTATTTTTCCTTTGCAAAGCAAACAAATAAAAAATAAGCATATTTTTCTCTTTCCTTTTCTCCTTCCTTCCTATTTCAAAATATATGAGAGAAATTTTTTCTCAAATTCATATATGAGGAAAAAAATTTATTTTCCTTTTTTGTATCGTGTCCTTCCCATTACTCTTTTATATTATTTTTATCTCTCCTCAACTGTAAACAAACACAATGTAAAATAAAAAATAATTGTCTCTCTCTTTTTCTCCTCATTTTGTCCTTTCCTCTGCTCCTTTGTGAAAATTGAAGTCACGCAAAATTTCATTTTTAATTTATAAAATTTGAATTAGTAGATTATAAGTGATAATATTACTTTGATTTTGGCTCATTATTGATCCCACTTTATTTATACCATTCAATTCATAAATAATAAAAGAAAAATATACATATTATATACCAATCACAACAAATGTCACCTCAACACTTACAAAAAAATTATTAAATTTATTGTTTCCCTAAATTTAATTTTTATCAATCACAAAACACATGTATTGATAAATCAACGTATTATTCCAATCCAGTAAATTTCATTTCAAGTTCACACCTTTCATGGAACATAAATATAATGAAACAAAATTTTTATAATTTTTTTTTCATAACTTTAGAGTTGCATGTTATGATTGATAAAATATATATATATATATATATATAATTTTCTTTCTATTTCTTTTCCCTTTGCAAACCAATTATTATTATTATTTTTTTTTAAATCTCATTTCTTTTCTCTTTTCATTCCTATTTTGTATTTACAATCATAAATGCTTGAAATATTTACTTTTTCTTTTCTTTTCTATGCCATATCCTTCCCCCTTAATATTTTGTTTTCTCTTTCCGTAGTTGTAACCAAACACAATGTAAAATAAAATGAAAATCCAAAAATATCTCTTTCCTTGTCCTCGTATTTATTGTCATTTCCTTTGTACCTTACAAAATTTCATTTTTTTTTCATTTTTCTTTTTTATAAATTGATAAGTTTATAAATTATAATTTATATAATATAGTTTTCATATAAACTCTGTAGGGATAAGGGCCCCAAGAATATATTGGGCCGTGGGCTTTGTCTGAGGACACTAAACGGTCCAAGGATAGATAAACAGTAATGGAGACGTAAAACTCAAAACTTCACGAGCAAGTTACGACTGAAAAGGCTGAGAAAGGTAGGCCAAGGAGAATTGTCTCCTTAGTTAAGCGAAGCAGAGGTCAGAAGGTGTGTTCTGCCATCCAGAGTAACATTCCAGGAAATTCTATTGATGATGATATGTGTCATGAACGTACAGGACAAGTGGGAGCTATGAAATATCTAAGAGAAAGCTGCTAGCACCGCATTAAATGCTCTGTAGCTAACTCTATGGCCGCATTAATGAGGAAGTGATACCTAAACAGTATTTTTCAGCCTTACAGCTACTCCCAAAGGCTTTAGAAAGGTGCTGATGGGACAAAGATCAATGCTAGCAATCCAATATACATGTGGAGGGTGGAGATAAAGGAGAGGAGATAGTATAAAATAGAGGAGAGACCCAGATGGAGGGGGTCGAAAAAAGAAGAGAAAAACACTGTAGCAACAAGAACTATACTTGTAATCAGACTTAAGTGAAATATATATAAGAATTGACCGCCTCAGATTATCCCGATGACGATTCTCTTTAGTTTAAACCGGTCTATCTTTTCTTTTTGGCAATCTGGATCCATTATACTTGTTTAACTCGTTAGAGCCCAGTTTTCCAACCCACTCTCTATAAATTCATTGTATTGAACTTTTTGGACCTAAACCCATCCATCCCTTGGGCTAGAGACTCAAATTGTGATCCTACAAACTTACTATAGACACCATTTTTATTTTACATTAATCAATTAAAAAAAAAATCACAAATCATAACAAATATCACTTCAAAACTTACAAAAAGTAATGAAGTTTATTATGCCCTACACTTAATGTTTATCAAACAAAAAAAAAAAAAAAAAAAAACACATGTATTGATAATTCAACCCACCATTCCATTCTAGTTAGTCTCCTTACAAATTCATACCTTTTAGGAACATAAATCTAATGAAATAGAAATTTCATAATTTTTTATAACCGTTGAATTGGAATGTTATGATTAATAAAATGAACAAGGCAGTTCTCAAATAAGAAATGTATATTGCATACACTCACACACATACACCGTACATACTCATTTTTTTGGAACTAAAATTGTGACTTGATGTCACCATTTTCAACTTGAAAATTGTAATTTCAAGTCATGATTTTTGTACAAAAGTGATAAGTGTGTGTACTATGTGTGTGAAATAGATATTTCTTTTCTATAATTATCCTTCCACCAATTATAAGTTCAGAACTTAACCAGTTCAATATTTCAAAAAAAAAAAAAAAAAAAAGAACTTAACCAGTTCAAAAAAAAAAAAATTTTGAGAAAATCTATGGACATAACGATGATGACTTTGAGTGATGGAAAAACAAATAATAAGTCAAAATAAAAACGAGCACTGCACTCATAATCTGCCAAATCAAAAATATGATAAAAATTGTGATACAAAAGGCACAGTAGAAAGACTAACAAGACTTTTTAAAAAATTATTATATAGAACTGACATGCTGCCGATTTTTGAGGCCACCATCCAACACATTAGTCTTGCTCTGCACAGTACACTTTTTAATTTTTATTCAATATGTCCAAGGAAAGTCACCTTTTCTGTATCTTTATTCTCTACCTGTCACATTTTTGCTTTTGGCCACTTGTTCTGTTCTGTTCTATATATATGATGACGAAACATAATATTAAGCCATGCGAAGTCCATCAAGTCTTGCAAGCCCATCTTCTCCTGCAGAAACGGAAACATCACACAAAAGCAGCACAAAATAATGGAACTTGTTGACACTTCAAACCACGGTATGTCAATCTTGTTCTCACACTACTACTCTTCACTCATGTACTCAGGTACTGATTTTCTCATGAAACCAGTTTTCCTACGTTGGTTTTCTGGTTCTTTACACCTGGTATTGTTATTTGTGTTGTTTATCTCATGGGTGTGCAACAAATTCAAGGTGGCTCATAGTGAAGGTTCAAAGAAAAGATTTAATAACAGCAAGAGCTTGTGCTACAAACTGGCTGAACTTTGTTGTTTGGGTGTTTCTGTGTTTAGTCTAGTGTTGTGCTTATTGAGTTACTTTTATTGGTATAGAAATGGTTGGTCTGATGCAGGGTTAGTGACCCTTTTGGATTTAGCGCTTAGAACACTTGCTTGGGGTACACTTTGTGTTTACCTGCGAACCCAGTTTAATTCTGGTGAGTCAAAGTACCCTTTTTTATTGAGAGTTTGGTGGGGTTTCTATCTCTGCATTTCTTGTTATTGCCTTGTCATTGATGTTGTTCTTTATAAAAAACATGTTAGTTTACCAGTTCAAAATTTAGTATCCGATATTGTCTCTGTTGTTTCGGGTTTGTTTTTCTGTTATGTGGGGTTTTTTGGGAAGAATGAGGGTGAAGATACCCTTCTTGAAGAACCTCTTTTGAATGGGGATTCTAGTAATGAAGCTGAGTCAAATAAGTCCAAGGGGAATGAAAATGTAACCCCTTATTTGAATGCTGGATTTTTCAGCATTCTTACTTTTTCATGGATGGGTCCTTTAATTACAAATGGCAATAAGAAGACATTAAACCTTGAGGATGTTCCTCAACTTTGTCCTAGTGATAGTGTATTTGGGGCCTTTCCAAATTTTAAAAATAAGCTTGAGGCAGAGTGTGGTACAAGTAATGGGGTGACCACACTGAAGCTGACAAAGGCGTTAATCTTCTCGGCGTGGAAAGAGGTTCTCTTGACAGCCTTCCTTGCGATTATGAACACATTGGCTTCCTATGTCGGACCATATTTTATTGATACTTTTGTTCAATACCTCAATGGGCGACGGAGCTATAAAAATGAGGGCTATGTTCTGGTTTCAGTGTTCTTTGCTGCAAAACTTGTGGAATGCCTCGCACAGAGGCACTGGATCTTTAGGTTGCAGCAAGTTGGAATTAGAGTACGATCAGTATTGATCGTAATGATCTATGATAAAGGTCTGACCCTTACATGCCAGTCCAAGCAGGGCCACACGAGTGGGGAGATCATCAATTTCATGACTGTTGATGCTGACAGAATTGGTGATTTCAGTTGGTATATGCACGAGACATGGATGGTTCTTGTTCAAATTGTTATTGCATTGTTAATTTTGTATAGAAATGTTGGGCTTGCTTCAATTGCGGCTTTGGTTGCAACCGTATTTGTGATGTTGGCTAATGTTCCTTTGGGCAAATTACAAAAGAAGTTTCAGGGCAAGATAATGGAATCAAAAGACAAAAGGATGAAGGCAACGTCCGAGATTTTGAGGAACATGAGGATTCTGAAGCTTCAGGTATGGGAGATGAAGTTTCTGGCTAAAATCATGGAGATCAGGAAGACCGAGGCAGGGTGGCTGAAGAAGTATGTTTACACTTCGGCAATGACCTCTTTTGTCTTCTGGGGTGCCCCCACATTTGTGTCTGTGGTCACTTTTGGTACTTGCATGTTGATGGGAATCCCACTTGAGTCAGGGAAGATATTATCTGCACTTGCAACGATTAGGATTCTTCAGGAGCCCATTTATAGTCTTCCTGAGACAATCTCAATGGTAGCTCAAACTAAAGTGTCCCTTGATCGAATTGTGTCCTTCCTTTGTCTTGATGACTTGCAGTCTGATGTGATAGAGAGGCTTCCAAGAGGTAGTTCGGATACAGCAATAGAGATTATTGACGGGAATTTTTGTTGGGATTTATCTTCCTCAAGTGCAACATTAGAAGATATAAAATTGAAAGTGCAACAAGGCAAGAGGGTTGCTGTTTGTGGGACTGTTGGCTCAGGCAAGTCAAGTTTGCTTTCCTGTATCCTAGGAGAAGTACCTAAGATATCTGGGACTGTTAAGCTATGTGGGACAAAGGCATATGTTGCTCAGTCACCTTGGATACAAAGTGGCAAGATTGAAGAGAACCTATTGTTTGGTATGGAGATGGAAAGAGAAAAGTATGAGAAGGTCCTTGAAGCGTGTTCCTTGAAGGAGGACTTAGAAATTCCCCATTTGGTGATCAAACAGTCATCGGTGAGAGAGGAATCAATTTGAGCGGTGGGCAGAAGCAAAGGATCCAAATTGCGCGTGCTTTGTACCAAGATGCTGATATCTATTTGTTTGATGATCCGTTTAGTGCAGTGGATGCTCATACAGGATCCCACCTGTTTAAGGTAATTTATTTTTCCTAATCTAATTCTATTTGTAGGGACTCAGTTTGGATTGACTCTGAGTTTGGATGGGTTTTCAGCCCAACAAGCCCAAACAATAAATTTATAGAGAGTGAGTTAAAGGTTTAGGCGCTGGCCGTCGTTCATCAAGCATGAACTTTCATTTATAAAAAGATATTTAGAGTTTCTATACAACTGGGAGGAGGCTCATCAGCCCATGGCCGAGGAGGCCTTTTTCTTCTCTTTTTTCCTCCTCCTCTTTTTTACTTTACTTGCCTTCCTTATATAGTCTTCATCTTCCTATCTTCTTATTCCATCTGTTGATCATTCATTTGCCTCTCTTCTGGCCGCCCGTCCCATCAGAGGCCTTATCAGTACTCGAGTGGTTCACTCTGATCAACGTTGCCCTGCCAAGGGGTTATGTCCCCATTAATGCGGCCAGGGGGGTTAGGTGAATGCATTAAATGTGAGGGTGACAGCTTGCTTTGAGCCTGGTCTTTCCCAAAAGTCACCCTTGTCAGGCCGAGGATGAGGAGGTCTTCGGCGTGGATTGGGAAAAGAGGTTTTCCCCACTTTAGCCCTGAATAGTCAGTGTTCCTCGGCATGGGCCTTGGGCCTACTACCCGATGGGCCGAGGCTATCAGGCCCACGGGCCCCACAATAGCCCCTCAAAACCCTGCTGCACGTTCCCTCGGACGGGTAAGAAGGCAAGGGAGGTGGTTGAATGAGTTCTTCTGAGGACGAATATAGCGTGTTCAAACCTAGCTGATCAGTCCGAGGATCCCTCTGTGATCTAGGAGACCCTCATTTGTCCGAAGCTGATCTCCAGTCCCTAAGAGTTGGTACTCCGACTGAGATGGGTTTAAAAAGACAGCCCTAAACCAATCTTCTTGACCTGCTCGAAGGGGTTCCAAGAAAAGGTGTACCAAAAGAGTCGCAGCCCCAGCCCCCAGCACCTCCGCCCCAGATTTTAACTGTGCAAACTAGGTCGTCTTCTGCTCCCACAGTAACAGACCCCTAGACCGAGTCTCATGACCCGAAAAGGAAGAGACTTTCCAAGGGTAAGGAGCCAATGGATGGGAGCAAATCCCATTCCCCGCCCGAAGAGGGTAGGTTTCGCAGGCCTCCGAAGCAACTGAAGCTCGGTGATCAACGGAAGAGTAAGAAGGCCAGCCAGCAGTCCGAGGTTCAAGCCTGGCTGCCCGCTGCCATGCTCCATGATCAGCCCCTGATGGATAACGCGCGATGCGGGAATCTCAAGGAGCCTGAGGCTCTTGTAGCCGAGACCTAGAGAAATCTCTTCTTCTTCCCACTGACATGGCCGAGCTAAGAAATATGACTGGGGTAGATGTTGTCCTCGACCTTAAGAAGTATCTAGGAATGGTGGGTCCTTTGGCACCTATTCACTTTATTCAAAGTTTGTCGCTTAGTACCTTTCTTTCTCTTTATGGAGTTACTTTTTTATTGGCAGGCTATCCAGGCCCTTTTCAGGTTAGGCGAGGAGGTCGATGACCATAGCAATGCCTTAGCGCAAGAGCGTGACAAGTTCTTGGAGGCTGCCAATACTCTTAAGAGATCTGAGGCTGACCTAAAAAAGGCGACCGAGGATCTGCAGAAATGACGAAGGCCAGGGATACTGCTGTCTCTGACCTAGCCGTGGCCAGGAAGCAAGCTGAGGATCAAACTAACTGCTTGCAAGACATTGAGGGTCAATTACAAACTGTCAAAAGAACATTACCTATATGAAGGAGAAGTTGACTAAGGCAATCCATGAGAAAGGTGTTGCCGAGTACGCCAGGGACGAGGCTGTGAGAGCCAAAGACGAGGCAGTATTTGCAAAAATAGACGCTGAGCGCTCTGTGGAAAAGGCAGAGGAGGATGCTTTCGCAGATGGGGTGGCTAAGACTGAAGCCACCCTTCGGGCTCAAGTTCCTACAGTGTGCAGGCATTACTGTTCTCAAACCTGGCATGAAGCCTCAACCAAGCAGGGGTTGATGCCTCATCTGATCTTAGAAGGAGGACAGGGTATATTACCCTATTGCCATTCGTGAGGTTGCACCTGCTGCTCCCGAGGAGGGATCCTCATTACCAGCGGTTGAGAGTCACGATAAGACCGCCGAGGATGCACCGTTAACTGATCAACCATCCGAGGAGGTTGAGCCCCAGAGAGCGTTGGGGGAAGTTATAACCGAGGGTCAGGAATACCACAAGACGTGGCAAGTCCTCCGGCGGACCTTTCGAGACCAAGCCCTTAGGCCTTGGCCAAAGCCTTTTGATTTACTTATTGACTTAATTTGCCTACTGAGTTAAAGAGACTAGTATACGACATAGGATAAATTTGTTTATTTTCACTTTTATCTCATTTTGTTTTCTTGCCTCAGTGGCGTTGTAAGGGAGTTGTATACTTTCCGTTTGAACTGAATACTTGATACTTCGCGTCCAACTAATGATTTTTCTTTTTGTTTGCTTTACTATTGTATTCTGCTCATATTCATATTCTATTCTGGAGTTAGCCTCATGAAACCATCTGTTATCCTTCAAATATAAATCTAAAGACCGTATTATAGCTTGACTCTAAGTACGCTTGGTTTTTCTTCAGATAGTTATTTTCTCCATGGGTTCGAGTCCGAGGACCATGCAATACCTGGTTATGCCTAGTACTTCGATTTTTCTATAAGTATCTAGTTTCCATAGGTTTGGGTCGAGGACCATGCAATACCTTGGTTCTGTCTAGTACTTCCATTTTTCTATAAGTATCTAGTTTTCCCATAGTCTGGGTTCGAGGACCATGCAATACCCTGGTTATGCTAGTACTTCGATTTTTCTATAAGTATCTAGTTTCATAGGTTTGGGTCCGAGGACCATGCAATACCTTGGTTCTGTCTAGTACTTCCATTTTTCTATAAGTATCTAGTTTTCCCATAGGTCTGGGTCCGAGGACCATGCAATACCCTGGTTATGCCTAGTACTTCGATTTTTCTAAGTATTTAGTTTTCCATAGGTTTGGGTCCGAGGACCATGCAATACCTTGGTTCTGTCTAGTACTCAGGTATAATGGTGTGTATAGTTTTACCATAGACTTGGGTCCGAGGACCATGCAATAACTTGGCTCTGTCTACCACTTCTATTTTTTTGTAAGTATCTAGTTTCCCATAGGTTTGGGTCCGAAGACCTTGCAAGACCTTGGTTCTATCTAGTACTCAAGTATAATGGTGTGTATAGTTTTACCATAGGCTTGGTTCGAGGACCATGCAATACCTTGGCTCTGTCTATCACTTCTATTTTTCTGTAAGTATCTAGTTTCCCCATAGGTTTGGATCGAAGACCATGCAAGACCTTGGTTCTGTCTAGTACCCAGGTATAATGGTGTGTATAGTTTTACCATAGGCTCGGGTCCGAGGACCATGCAATACCTTGGCTCTGTCTACCACTTCTATTTTTCTGTAAGTAGAGGTTTGTCCTCGGACCGCTTACTGGAGATGATTCCTCCTTGGGTCAGATTATGATCTTTACACGTGGCGTTGATCTCGCCTCCAGCTCAAGGCCCCATCTTTTTCATTTATGAAGCGCCCTTTGTCCGTTCGTGTTCCGCGCTTGACGCTTCGGTGCGCGAAACGCGCCTTCATTAATGTCCTCGTAAATTAACACGAGTCCAACGGTCTACGGCCTCCTTGGAAATTGGTGGCTTCATTATTATCCCAACTGATAATTCTCTTTTCGAACTCTGCATGAATTAATTCTTACCAACCCCATCCCCTATATAAGGTGGGGAGATGGTTTCTCCACAACCCATGGACCTCTCAACACAAACAGAACACAACACATTCTTCCAACTTCCCAAGCCCTTTGACAACCCCGCCGGAATTGTGACCGGAATTGACAAAAATTGGTATGGCCGCAGCCCCCACTGGGCTTTCGGTGCGGCAGAGTCTAGGCGTAACCCCGATGGCGCCCTACAAGGTGTCCTAGAGGGATGTTGTTAGAGTACCTAACGTCTCTCCTCGGAGCGCACCCCCGACGAAGAAGACGTGCGAATTCACCTCATGGGCGGTGCTCGAGTGTTGCCGTCTCCAACGGCCAACACTCGTGAGGATCGGAGAGAATCAAGGGAACATCATGGGGGAAGGTATCCCGGAGCCCCTACATCTGCTCCTCTCTTTGTTCCAGCTCCGTCTGGCCGAGAAGGGAGTTGTCGGTGGCCTGGAAACATGATGGCCCTCCCCCTTCTCTGCCTCTTGTCAAGCTCTCCCATTCTCTTATACCAATAAAGGGACGGCTTGACACTTCCCACCGGTTAGTTTTCTCTTAGGCGGCTCCACCTGGGCCTCTGATTGTAGAAATAGCTGATAAGATTAGCTTGTAAATTTGTATGTGAAACACACCTGCCTGAGCCTCTGATTGTAACTTGTACATTTTCTATTCATGAAATAATAATATCAAGATCTTTTTTTTTTTTTCTACTGTCAAATCTTCTATATNGGACGGGGGAGGAGGTTTTGATACCTGCGGGCCCTCTAGACGAGTCGCCCCACTTCGGTTCGTGTTAATGCTGGCGGCTTTTTGACTGCCCGATGCGCGTTTTTAGCGTTTCAAGACTTAATGGGTGCCCACATTAAATTTTGCGGCACCACGTTTCCCTTTCAACGGTATGATCTTTGCTTTTATGAACAAGCGGTTACATTTGGGAACCTAAGGGGAGTATAAGTACCTGTTTGAACCGCCTGGTTTCATCATTTTCGCGCTTACAACCATTGATGCGTATGACTTAAGTCTAGTTCAACTTGCACTCTTCCTGAAGAGAATCGCCATACTTCTGTAAGTCTTCTTTTTCTAGCGACCCCAAATTTCCTTGATTTTACTCTTCCTTTTCTTCTTTTAGAACTTTTAGTCATCTTTGGGGAATGGGTAAGTTTAAGAAGTTGGTTGAGTCCGACGAGATGATGAACAAATTCATCGTCGACTATGGAATACCCAATAATGTGAGTTTGAAGTACTGTGAAGAAGGGGAGTGGTACCTTAAGAGGAGAGAGGGTGAAGTTGTGATCCCAATATTCGCTTTTGTAGAAGGAGGGATGAGAATCCCTATGAGGCCGGTGACCCTCAATTATCTTAGGCATTTCCGCCTGTCTCCTACCCAGTGTGCCGCGAATGTGTTTAGGATATTAGGGTGCGTAGATATCTTGAATGAGAAAATGGGGCTGAGACTAACTCACCACGATGTGAACTGGTGCTATACCTTCATCACCTGAGGGGTAAGACGTATTATATGAAGACAAGGGACGATAGGATTCGTCTCATCCAGTGTCTTCCTGATTCCAACAGGGGTTGACTCAAGATTTTCTTATAGTGTCGGAGAGTGGCACAACGGCTTTCATTGCCCAACAGTAGAGGGGAGCCAGGTAGGACATCCGAAGTAGGAGACAATTTAGGTTTCAGTATTTTCAAGTTTTATAACTGTATATTCGATTTGGTTGACTAACCATAGGAGTTTCACTTTTCTTGCCACAGATCCGCACGCCTTTGCACGTCATTTCCATCTGGTTAACAAAGCGGATTTGGAGACCGTTCTTAGGTCGGACCTTTTCCTAAACGAAACCGATAACCAGGTCAGAGCTGCTCATCACATCCTCGGATGCGACCCAGCTCAGAAATCATTCCCAGTCCCGAAGCACGTAATTAGAGCTCGTGACCCTCGGCTTACAGATCACCGTGGTGGAAGACGGTTTTGCATTTACTGAGGGGTCTTATATACCTGAAGGCATTCCGCTAGCAGTCCCTCCTCATCCCAGCAAGTAACGGTGCCGAGGAAGGACTATCTAAGAAGGCAAGGGAGTGGTTGAATTGAGTTCTTCTGAGGACGAATATAGCGTGTTCAACCTAGCTGATAGATCGGAGTCTCGAGATCATTGTCAAATCTTCTATATATATATATATATATATTTTTTTTTTTTAACCTACTGTAAAACGAATACTTAGAACACTCGCTTGGTGCACCGGCCAGCATCCTAATCCTCCCCACAGACGGCGCCAATTGTAGGGACTCAGTTTGGATTGACCCTGAGTTTGGATGGGTTTTCAGCCCAACAGGCCTAAACAATAAATTTATAGAGAGTGGGTTAAAGGTTTAGGCGCTGACCGTCGTTCATCAAGCATGAATTGTCATTTATAAAAAGATACTTAGAGTTTCTATACAACTGGGAGGAGGCTCCTCAGCCCATGGCCGAGGAGGCCTTTTTCTTCTCTTTTTTCCTCCTCTTTTTTTTTACTTTACTTGCTTTCCTTATATAGTCTTCATCTTCCTATCTCCTTATTCCATCTGTTGATCATTCATTTGCCTCTCTTCTGGCCGCCCGTCCCATCAGAGGCCTTATCAGTACTCGAGTGGTTCACTCTGATCAATGTTGCCCTGCCAAGGGGTTATATCCCCATTAATGCGGCCAGTGGGGTTAAGTGAATGCATTAAATGCGAGGGTGACAGCTTGCTTTGAGCCTGGTCTTTCCCGAAAGTCACCCTTGTCAGGCCGAGGATGAGGAGGTCTTCGGCGTGGATTGGGAAAAGAGGTTTTCCCCACTTTAGTCCTGAATAGTCAGTGTTCCTCGGCATGGGCCTTGGGCCTACTACCCGATGGGCCGAGGCTATCAGGCCCACGGGTCCCACACTATTATATTCAGTGTTAAATGATTTTCTATTTTATTCTTTTATTTTTTATTTTCTCATTTATAAGTTACACAAGAACCTAGTGGACTTTGAACCAATGACTTTACCCTCCTGCTGTTTTAATGTTAGAAGGAATTTCCATTTGAGCAGGACCTCAGTGACTGTTTTGTACATTAATTTATTGATTTACACACTTGAAGATGGGTTCTTGTGTATGAGTGGCGTACTTCAAAATCTATGCAATAGCACTTCCCTATGTTTGTTTTGTATTCTGTGGTGGTTGCCTAAGTTCTTTTAAATTATATGCACTTCTACATGGCAGGAATGTTTACTGGGACTTTTGGATTCAAAAACAGTTGTTTATGTTACTCATCAAGTGGAGTTCTTACCTGCTGCTGATCTTATCTTGGTGAGCTATTCAAATTTACTTTCCTTCCAGTCTTTAATTTATGAACTTAACTTGGATGGAATGTTCCCCTCTTTTCTTTCTGGGAGTTTAATTTATAAGTTGTTGTAGGTGATGAAAGATGGTAGGATTACTCAAGCTGGAAAGTATGATGATATTCTCAATTCAGGAACTGATTTTATGGAACTCGTGGGAGCACATAAGGAAGCCTTTTCAGGACTTGATTTCAACAAGGCTGGGTCAGTTTCTGGAAGTATGAGCAAGGAAGCTGGAAATCTGGATAGTACTAATTGGGTTGTGGAAAAACAAGAAGATAAAGATGTTCAAAATTGTAAAGAAGATGATGTAGTCAGTTCAAAAGGACAGATTATCCAAGAAGAAGAGAGGGAGAAAGGTGGAGTTGGGTTTTCAGTCTATTGGAAATTTATTACTATGGCATATGGAGGAACTCTTGTGCCAATTATATTGCTGGCACAAGTTCTCTTTCAGACCCTTCAAATTGGAAGCAATTATTGGATGGCTTTGGCAACTCCTGTCTCAGAGGATGTGAAACCTTCAGTTGATGGCTCTACCCTAATGATTGTTTATGTTGCTTTGGCCATTGGAAGTTCTTTTTGTGTCCTTGTGAGATCCATGCTTATTAGAACAGCTGGATACAGTACTGCCAATCAACTCTTCAGCAAGATGCACTTCTGCATTTTCCGTGCCCCCATGTCATTTTTTGATGCCACTCCAAGTGGACGAATCCTAAGCAGAGTAAGTGGAAAAATGCTCGCGATTCTTCTTTGTTGGGTGCTTCACGCTTAGTTTCCAATATTTTATATATCTTTGTTCTTAAGTTTAAGTAATGCTGCCACTTCTTCTTATCCTCTCTCTCTCTATGATACACACACAGACATTAACATTCTTTCAGATAAATATACTAGCTTTTAATATTTTGACTAAATTAACAGTATGTTTCCTTGTAGGCTTCTACTGACCAAAGTGCAGTGGATTTGAGTATTCTAAATGAAATGGGGGCAGTTGCCTTCTCAATTATCCAGCTTCTTGGAATTATTGCTGTTATGTCACAGGTTGCATGGCAGGTTTTCATCATTTTTATCCCAGTTATTGCAGCCTGTATCTGGTATCAGGTATACCTTTCTCAAAATATTGTCTTATGAATTCCGCTGAAAGATGGCCTAACCACATATCTCAGACGACATAAATGACAGTACCATGTTATCATGTTACAATATGTTTTAATTTTTTTTTCTTCATTTTGTGCTTTTTATATGATATAGGCTTTTTTAGATTAAATGTAATAACTGTATGCAGACACATGCTATCATTTTTATATAAAATTTCTCGAAGTTGTTAGATAAATAATAACTTGTTGAAGAATGTGTTTTGTTAAGATAGATGTTGCCAAGTTGTAAGATTGTAGTGTATTTTGCTGTGCCCTTTTTACACTTTAATTTTCAGAAATTTTTTGTTAGAACTATGGAAAGACTACTAATTACAAGCATCCATCAAGCCCAACTCCAGTTGTAATATTACAGTGTATTGTTGTCATTTTTTCTTTTGAAGAGATTTGTTCACACAAACTTGTAATCATGCAGCAATATTACATACCTTCTGCACGAGAACTATCAAGATTAGTTGGAGTGTGCAAAGCTCCAGTGATACAACATTTTACTGAAACAATTTCAGGCGCAACAACCATCAGGAGCTTTGATGAAGAATCAAGATTTAGGGACACAAATATGAAACTGGCAGATGCAAATTCTCGGCCAAGATTCAATATTGCTGGTGCAATGGAGTGGTTGTGCTTCCGCTTGGATATGTTATCTTCCATAACATTTGCGTTCTCCTTGGTCTTTTTGATCTCTATTCCAGAGGGAGTCATTGATCCAGGTTAGTAATTCCCATCTAGTGTCTTACTAACAGTCTGTTTGTAACTGTTTTTAAGGTAATGATGTGATTGTGGGAGTGTGATTACCTTTCACAGGCATTGATGGCCTTCCTTAAGACCCTTTTTCTTGTGATTTGGTTTCGTGTTCAAAAGGATGTGGTTCATAATTGACTCAATAGAGTGGAATGGAATAGAATAGAATACATTTAGGCAAATGGAAAGTAATGGAAAAGAAAGTAAAGAAATGAAATTAAGTAATTTTGTTTGGAAGTTCTAAAATAAAGGAATAGAAGGTAAGTAACTTTATTTTAGAATAATATAAAGAAAAATAAATGGAATTATTTAATCACAATATTACTAATAGACTCTTGTTTCAAAATGAGGGCTGAATATATAAGGGTGTTTTGATAGGTCTAGTGAAAATTTCATTAAACCCCATTCCATTCACTCTAATTTCTCTCAATTTTGGGAGAATGTAAAATTGAGATTTTGAAGTAACAAAAAGGAATGAGTGTTTCCTTCTACCCCTTTCATTCCCTCCTACTAAAACTTCTAAACAATGGAATGGACTTTCCATTCTCCATTAAAGCTCCCAAACAAGTGAAATGAAGGAAAATTCTAAAATTGTTCTTTTCATTCATTTACATTCCATTATTTTCCCTCCTTCCAAACAACCTATAAGACTACTGAATTATACTACATCAATTATCGAAAAAGATGTAAAGTAACAAGTAAATTGATGGAAAGCAGCAAGTTGCAATTGAACTAAGGATTTGAGAGAAGTACCAAATAACTAGTCTTCTGTAAGGCTAAGGGATTCAAAAATCTACTAGGCTACAAAGCTACCAATCTACCACTAGAAGTATGAGAGACAGTAAACTACTGTTACACAAGATTTGAAGGATTCTATTCAACTATGAACTACAAATTTTCCATGAGTCTAATAATTCATCATAAATGACATAGTAATGATTACAAGCAGACTGCTTACTTGCATTAACGCCTTACACTGATTTCTAAACTAGAAATATAGGAAATAAGATAACAAGTGAGATATGTCTTCAATGAGTGAGTCGTGCCCTTTCTTCATGAAAATCCCCCCTTTGATAGAGAAAAAGTTGTAGTTATTTCCAGCCAATAACTATCCAACAAAGCAAGGGAGTAGTTTATTCACTTCTTAGTGACTACCTTTCTTTTTCTCCATGTCTTCTACTTGAGTGACAAGAGGCTTCAAGTCTTCTATGTAATTAAATGATGCAGGGAACCAAGATTTTATGTTTTAATTTGCAATTGATATTGATATTGTTTTTTAATTTGAATTTTGAATTTGGTTATTAATGTTGAGGGTTTTTAGGGATTTAAATTAGATGTTTTCCATATTGGTGTAATCCCCAAAACCCTATTTAACTAGTAGATTGTATTTATCATAACAGAAAGACTGACAAGACTCAAGACATAACCTGGCAGTAACATGGGCTGCAGTGTTACACTCTCTTTTGACCCAATAGAAAGAACAACAGGATAAAGACTCAGCAAAACGTAAAGTTACTCATAAACAACAGTTTTTAATTGTTTTTTTTTTTTCTTTGCTTTCCTTTTCCTTGAAGGCATCGCGGGCTTATCTGTGACATATGGACTTACTCTAAACATGTTGCAAATGCGGGTAATATGGTTTCTTTGCGAAATGGAGAACGAAATTATATCAGTAGAAAGAATGTTTCAATACACTTGTATCCCAAGCGAGCCAGCTCTCGTGATAGAAGAAACTCAGCCAGATCATTCTTGGCCATCGCATGGAGAAGTTGATTTTCGTGATCTTCAAGTTAGTTCTTAGCTATTTATCACCAAATAAAATCATACCATGTATAGGTTCATTCATGACCATGTTTTTTTGAGGTGTATATCAACTAATGCTAATCGTGCAATGTAGGTACGGTATGCCGCACACATGCCACTTGTATTACGTGGCCTCACATGTACTTTCCCTGGAGAAATGAAAACTGGCATTGTAGGGCGAACAGGTAGTGGTAAATCAACTCTCATACAAACGCTTTTCCGAATTGTTGAACCTATTGCCGGTCAGATAATGACAGATGGCATCAACATCTCCGTGCTTGGACTACATGATTTGCGATCTAGACTAAGCATTATCCCTCAGGATCCAACCATGTTTGAAGGGACTGTAAGAAGCAATCTGGATCCACTTGAAGAGTACACAGATGAACAAATTTGGGAGGTAGATTTGTTTCTTATTTGGTAAATGAAAGAATTCTCTTTTTATTACATTTTCCTCATAAATCAGGCATGCACTACTTTTCGGATTTGTAGTCAATAGATGGGACCTGCTAATAAAATTTATATAAGTTTTAGTTATGATTTTTCCCCTTAAATTGTTTTAGGCTCTAGAGAAGTGTCAACTTGGAGATGAAGTTAGAAAGAAAGAGGGAAAACTGGATTCTACAGGTGTTTTTTGCAGTTTCAAATGTAAAATATTTTAGAGTTGCGTTGCGGAAACATATTGCTTATATTCTTATGGACAATGCAGTTAGTGAGAATGGAGAAAATTGGAGTGTGGGTCAGAGGCAGTTGGGCTGCCTTGGCCGTGTGCTGCTTAAGAAAAGTAAGGTATTGGTGCTTGATGAAGCTACTGCATCGGTTGATACCGCTACAGATAATCTAATTCAGCAGACCCTCAGGCAACATTTTTCCAACTGTACAGTCATTACCATTGCACATCGGATAACTTCCGTTCTTGATAGTGACATGGTTCTGCTACTAAATAATGGTTAGTATGACCATACAATTTTAAATTGCTCCTATAGCCTTTGCCTGTTTAGTTCTTTCATGGTTAGAATGATTTCATTGTAATCCTATGGTGAGATAGAAAGGAATGAGTGAAAGGGTTAGATATCATTCTAGAAACGAAATCCTTCAAAACTATAAAGGATTCCTTGGATTCACAAGAAAGACTGGAATCCACCAAAATAGAGACAATAAACTAATTGAACTTTAATTAATAAAATATGATTTCAATTGTTGTTTTATAGATTACAGCATTGAAAGCTTCCAAAAACTTATTTTCCTAGTAAAAACATTTCTATAGAAATTCTAAATCATGCATTTCATGGCAGGGCTCTAATTTAACTAGAAAAACCTTAAAAATTATCTAAAATCAAGGAAATAAAACCCAACTAAAAAGACTTTGATAATTACATAAAAATTTCAAAAAATTAAGAAATGATAAAAATGGACTCTAGATTTTGTCTTAGAAGCCCTTCTTAATCTTTGTGTAGGGCTTATTGAGGAACATGATTCTCCAACAAGATTGCTTGAAAACAAATCATCATCTTTTGCTCAACTTGTAGCAGAGTACACTGTGAGGGCAAATTCAAGCTTTGGGAAGTAAAGTTGTTGAGATTATTTGTGCGCTGTTCGACTCTGGCAACTTTGTTGACAATGACTAAAATTAAGTGTTTCTATGGTCTTGTTTGAACTGTGAGAAGGATATCAGTGGGATTTAGGTGACCTAGCTAGTTAGTGATTACTTTAGTACATTTCAAAAAGGAGATTGTAATAATGTTTTTTGACAAGAGTAACTAAGTTGTAACTTTTATGCTTGAAATGGGACTATATGTGTTTTTGGCATATTCTATCAATAAATATTTGTCCAACTCGTTAGGCTTAAGAGAATATATCTTTTATTTCTACTAGTAAGTTGCATGTGCGATACACGGATAATATTGTAATGCTTTATGTAAAATAAAATTTGAAAAATGTTATACATATATTATAGCATATTTATTATAAAATTTTGTAGTAATGAGTTCATCATAAAAAGTAACAATTATAAATTTCACACACATATCTATTATAATTATTTTATTCACATAATGAGCAATAATTAAAACAATTTTTGAGTAATATTGTATAATAAAAATTAATAAAAGCATATTAATTCATTCTATATTATTGATTTTTATTATGTGATATAATAAAAAGTTTCATTTGTGTTAATCAGTAATGAATTGGCACCAGAAGATTCTTGTTTGGATCCTACAAAGTTTGGATTTTGTCGCTAAGATTTTTAGTAGGTATTTGTATTCATATTAAATATCAATGATGTAACAATTTTTTGTAAATGTTTATATATATATATATATATTGTTAATTTTGGAATAGTGCAGCAAAAAGAATTAATATAGCATATTGGATTGTGCATTTTTTTTCTTCCATACCTTTTTGTCATTTGAAGGTACATAAAAAATCTTAGCAACTATGTAATTTTCAAAACCACCCTTTCGATTGAATTCATTCAAATGAAGTAGGAAAATCCTTTTGTTTTCCTTAATTTTTTTTTCCAAATCATTTGGGATTTCTTCTCCAATATCAATAGTTTTACATTAATTTAAATAAGTTATACCTTAGTTTTTTTTTTCCAGCAAGCTCTCTTGTAGATTTATTTTGGATTTTCTCTGCATCTCGATCAAATATCACAAAAGTTGCTTTGTTAATTGCATCAAAAACTTCAATTTGAATCATATATTTGAAGTAGTTTGCAATTGTATATATATAGTAGTTATAGTGAGATGAATATATTATAAATATTTGGAGGTGTGTAGTCAATGTAAGTGCCTCTAACCTTGGGATAGAAAGATTTGTTTTTGCACACCAAAATGATCCCGTTTATGGTTTGACATTCCTTTCATGTACAAAGCACGCATGAAATGTAATACCAACCTATTGTTGTATCAATGTTACTTATTGCTGCAATACCTTAGCATTCACATCTTGCAATGAACTTTGAAATTAGTATGTATTTTTTTTTTTAATATAAATAACATGATGTATTATTATTTTTTATGTAAATGATGAGTATAATTTGAAATGATTAACAAACATATTTCATAGGATTTCATTCAATGCATTTTATCTTTACTATTGTCTTCATATTCTTTAAAGATAAATCCTCCTATGAAAATTGTTTTGCATGTATTTTTGGTATTTCTTGTATAGGATCATGTTTTTTATCATTCCTATCATTGAATTTTTTTTTTTATTTTACGGAAAATATTAAGTAAATGGCATTTTGTGAGATAGTATATGCTACTAATTAGATTTTTTGTTATTAGAAATTTTAGAAATACGCACTTGTCGATTATTTTAACAACCTTGGAGATCTCAAGATATATATATATATATATATTTAAAATGTTGCACAGGTCAATAACAAAGAGAATTTGTCTGCATAAATTGCATAGAACATTATTAATAGATAAAAGCATATTGAATTGAGATTGAGGAAAAATTAAGACATGATTTTATGAGAATGAGATTTTTTAGAAGTATCATCTATATGTAGGTGAGGAGGAAGAGAGTTTGTAAGTGGGTAAGAGTTTTGACTTTGATTTACACTTGAGAATGGTCAAATTTGGGTCATAATATATAAGGTAATAACTAAGCTTGAGTTTTTCATAAGATTTGGTCTATTTTAAATAAGAAGTCCATTTTGTAGATAATAACTTTTGGTCTAATTGTCAAGAACAACCCATATTTTATATAATAATAAAAAAGAAGTTACTATAATCTATTGGGTATCAGTAAAAAAAAAAAAATTAATAAAAAGAGGTAAAAAAGACTAAATTTATATAATAGTAAAACGAAATTATTATGATCAATTGGGTAATAGTAAAAAGTAACTTAATATAATAATAAAGAGAAGTTATTATGATTTAATGGATAACAGTAAAAAAAAAAAAAATTTAATAAAAAGAGGTAAAAATGGCTAAATTTATATAATAGTAAAAAGAAGTTACTATGATCTATTGAATAACAGTAAAAAAAAAACTTAATGAAAAGAGGTAAAAAAAGTTAAATGCAATATTAGAGTGCCACATGGCAGGACCTCATGCACTCTTACATGAGGTCTCTGCTTTTATATATATATATATATATTGATTCTTTCCCTTAGTATTTATTTTGTTGAATTTGTTAAAGTACTCTCAGTTAAGGTATCATTGAACCCACTGAAGTGAGTTTTATCTCCCAGGATAGAAATACTGGTTAACAATCAATAACTCAAGGAAGTGAGACTTAGGAACCGAACTAATTGGCCTTGTTGAGTCTTTACACTATGTTTTGATACACATACACTCAAAAATTGGTGAAAAAAGCAAAACCAAATGAGATTTAAAGGCATTAACCCTTCACTTCATCTCAATAAGAAAAATGTAATTTTATCAAAATTCTAAAAACATTAGGTTGGAAATGTGACATAACTATCAATGAAGCAGCTCCTCTTTCAATATAGAACTCTCCTCCTAAAGCATCACCGAAGAGGATCAAGTGGACTAAAGTGGACCTAACTAAAATAGACTAAATGGACCAAACTATACGAAATGGGACCGAAGTGGATTGGATGGACTGAATTGGACAAAAAATGGAAAGAATGGACCGACGTGGACCAAATGAAGCAAAGTGGACCTAATGGACCGAATATACCAATGTAGACCAAAATAAACCAAATGGACTAAAATAGACTTGATGGATAGGAATGCTAAGTTGATATAGTTTAACATGAGCATAGCAACAATGAATACTATGCTTAAACTTTTAGATATTATATAGATTCCATATCTTGATTGCATATCATACACATAAGACTTGAAGATTTTTTTGCTTATGCAAAAATTCCTAACAAGGTGCAACTTGTATCAGGAAAACTTGAAGGTGATGCAGCAATTTTTTTTTTTTTTTTTAAGAGAGTTTCAATTTATGGTGTCCATTCCTAATGATAGCTCTTTATCATCAGACTACGACACCAATCATTTTTTGGTGTAGGCAGGGCACAAATCTCTTATTCAACCATTAAAGACTTTACAAGTTTAGCTAGCTGGAATTCACTTGTGATGCAGCAACTTGGTGGAACAATATATAATGTTAGGATATATGTGTTTCACTTGTTAAAAACATATGTCATTCTTTTATGTAATTGGCTAATCTTTTGACAAAACGTACTTTACTTGTAATTGGGTAGATTTTGGTGTTTTTAATACTTCAAGAAATAAGGTTTCAAGATCAAATGTTAAAGTCATTTAAGTCTGTCCAAGAAACAAGTTGAAGAGTGCATGTTCATTAAAACTCGACAACTGCATCTATCGAGCTTAAGAAAGCTATTTTAGCCCGTGTGCTCGACAGCTCCTATTTGTCGAGGTTTAAGAATTTCAAAATTCTGATTTGATTTTCTTGGAATCCGTGAATGTATCTTTGGGCCTTCTTTTCTCCTAACCCTAGACATATAAAAGGATTATTTTAAAAGCCGTCAAAGAGTTCACAAGTTGCACAAGCATTGAGCAAAGTCTGTTCAAGCAAATTGTGATCGGAGACAAAGTTTTGCCCTAGTTCATCTCTTGTGAAGAAGTTTCTATGTATTGCACCATAGGGTTTTTTAACCAAGCATCTTCTTGATCTTTATTGTGTGGATGAACTAAAGAACTTTGCAGCCAACAAACTTCTCTAATTGGTGATTGAAGTCGTGTATTGGGATCCGCATAATTGGTTAGTCATGTACTTGAGAGCCGTGAATCAAAAGGAGAAATTATCATTACAGAACAAGTCTAATTGGGTATTGGGGTAATGGTTCAACTATAGGTTGGTATAAGGTACTGGGATTCCTTTACTTGAAACTATTTGTTGTGATAATAGTGGAATTTTGGGAGTGGTGACCTTAAAATCACCCGATGGAGTTTTTGCCATGTAGGTTTTCCCCATTTATAAACAAATCACCGTGTCAATTTATTTTCCGCTACATACTTAGTTTAATTGGTGATTTGTTTGTGCTACCACTCGATTTGTATGTTAATTTGATTAATTAATAACTTGGCTAATTAATCAATTAATTTAATTATAATGGGTCAATATATTTTTAGCCTATCAAGTGGTATTAGAGCAGGGACATTCTGATTAAGTTTAATCTTTGCTGTGTTTAATCCATTGACCCTTATTGTCATGGCTGTAACCGGCTTGAAGATATATTTATTTTCAAATACATCTTGTTTTTCTAATCTCTACTTGTTTGAGTGTCTCCAAAAATACAAGTCTAAAAGTTATTTGAATTCTCTTATGATGAATATTGGAGAAGATCTTAGTTTGACTAAGAAGAAACTAGACTATCTTAGAATGAGAATATGCAGAGGAGTTTGTCTGAGAAGAGTAAAAATTAAAGGCTTAGCTTGTAAAAGACAGATGAGAGAAAGTACCATTCCCACTGATCTGTCATCTAAGCACGAAGTGTGTTTTATAATGAAGTCTACATTTAAAGTTATGGACACGTGTTTATGGTACCTTGATAGCGGTTGCTCAAGACACATGACTGGAGACCGATCTCTCTTTAAGGTTTTCGACTCTAAGAAAGGTGGCAATGTCACTTTTGGTGATGGGAGCAAGTCACAGATTAAAGGGAAATGAATCATCTCTCTACCTAGACTGCCGAACATTGCAAATGTTCTATATGTTGAAGGTCTAAAGGTGAACTTGTTAAGCATAAGTCAAATATGTGATCAAGACTTCATGGTACTATTCTCAAAAGGAAAGTGCCTTGTTATGGATGAGTTTGGAAAGAAACTCATAAGTGGTGTTCGCACTTTATACAACTGTTATGGATTGGTTCTTGATGCTGATATTGTGTGCAATAGCATTCGTTTGCCAAATGAAGATCTATGGCATCAACGGATGGGACATGCTAGTTACAAACATCTTTCTATTGTATCTAAGACACGAGACTAATATAATGACCCAGTTTGGATAGCGCGTTTCTCGCGGTGCGTTTTCTCTTTTTTTTTTTTTTTTTTGGCCGCACTTGCTGACTTTAGGGACAAAATTTACTGTGCATGTACTGTGCTGCACTGTTCACGTACTATTTATGTACTGTTCACGCAATATTTAATATTAAAAGTGGGTCCCACAATACTATTCACATATTTAAAAATTATTTTGCTACAGTGTTTTCAGCAACAATCAGTTTTTATCAACTTTCAGCAACAATAAGTGCTATCCAAACGGACCCAATATATTCCCATGGAGGCTACACAAGTGGGCTTCGAATTGGAGCATTTATGAGCCCACATGAGTCCATGATAGAGGTTGATGCAAAGGCTGTAATTTGACAAATCCAGCCCCTACAGCTGGAACCATTAATGACCATATACAATCAGCATTTAATGTTGAAAACCTTGAGAGACAATTCAGCAGCATCCAATGGTATATACAATGTTTGTGCACTCTTAGCATGTTGATCACAATTTAAGTGTGTAAGTGCTTGTAAGGGAATTTTAGCATTTTGTCCTTATTTAAAAAAAAAAATTAGCAATATGTCATTGTTTTTAAACTATTTAGGTTTATACCCTTGTTTTGAAACTTGATTTTAATAAAATCGAGTTTCAATTGGTTTAAAATCGAGTTATGTCCTATCAAACTTTAAAAAAAATTTTTTGCATGGAACTCGAATTCATAGAGTTCAAGTTCCATACCTATAGCTGCGTTCAGGGAGACTTATAGTGGCATTTTAAATGGAACTCAAGCTCCATGAACTCAAGTTCCATGCAAGTTCCATGCCTAAGATTGTTACCCATATAAAAATAACCCCCCGATGTACTCTTTCTATCATCAGCATTCCCATCCCAATCAGCATCAGAATACTCAGTTAAGACATCATTTGTGCCCTTGCTATATCACACACCGAACTCAGCAGTGGTTTTGATATACTTTATAATTCTTTTTAAAGCAGTCATATGAGATTCTTTGGAGTTAGCCTGATATCTAGCACACACCAACATTGTAACTAATGTCATGTTTACTAGCAATAAGGTAAAGAAGACTACCTATCATACTTCTATATAGAGATGAATCAACACTCTTGCCTAACAAGTCCACAGTGAGTTTAATATTTGGGCTCATAGGGGTTTTAACAGAACTAACAGATTCCAAACCAAACTTTTTCACAAGATTCTTAGCATATTTAGATTGAGATAGGAATATACCTGAATCTAGTTGACGAATCTGCAATCTAGGGAAGTGAGTCAGCTCTCTAATCATACTCATCTTGAACTTGGCTTACATGAATTTTGAGAAGTCATGAGCAAGTTCATCCTTAGTCGACCCAAAGATGATATCATCAACATAGACTTGAGTAACTATCAACTCACCATCTTCCTTTTTGATGAAGAGAGTCTGATCAGCTTTTCCTCTTGTGAACTCGTGTGACACCAGGTATTGTGTGAGCCAATCATACCAAGCTCTAGGAGCTTGCTTCAAGCTATAAAGTGCCTTCTTGAGATACAACACATGATTTGGAAAGTGTGGATCAATGAATCCTTTTGGTTGAGCCATATAGACATCTTCTTTAAGTAGCCTATTCAAGAAAGCAGTCTTTACATCCATCTGATAAAGTTTGAACTTCAAATGACATGCTAAGGCAAGGAAAATTCTGATGGACTCCATACGGGCAATTGGGGTAAATGTTTCATCATAGTCTACTCCTTCCATTTGTGAGTATCCTTGAGCTACAAGCCAAGCCTTATTGCAGATCACATTGCCTTCTTCATCAGTTTTATTGCGAAATATCCACTTTGTACCAATGATGTGCTCACCCTCTAGTCTAGGTACTAGAGTCAGACATCATTCCTCTAAAATTAAAACAGTTCATTATGCATTGCTTTGACCCAACTTTCATCCTGAAGAGCTTCCTCAATTTTTGTGGGTTCAACCTGTGACAAATAACAAGAATAGGACACAAAGTTAGCAACAGATTTATTAACTGTACATTTCCTTAATGTGAGTTCATTCATGTTTCCCACAATAACTTCTGGAGGATTATTTAATTTAATCCTAGAGGAAGGTCCTTTCTCTTCATGAGATTCAGAATTTAGTGAAGTGGGTATATCTGCAGAATCTTCCACAACACTGGGAGTATCGGGAATACTTGAAGATGCAGGTTCTTGTTCAACAACTTCTTGAACTTCCTTAGGCTTAAGAGGGAGAATTTCTTTAGGGCGTTCCTCAATACCTTTCTCAGAACGGGAATCTGAAGATCTCTCAATAACAACATTCACTATCTCTATTACATTCACTAANGTTGAGCCATATAGACATCTTCTTTAAGTAGCCTATTCAAGAAAGCAGTCTTTACATCCATCTGATAAAGTTTGAACTTCAAATGACATGCTAAGGCAAGGAAAATTCTGATGGACTCCATACGGGCAATTGGGGTAAATGTTTCATCATAGTCTACTCCTTCCATTTGTGAGTATCCTTGAGCTACAAGCCAAGCCTTATTGCAGATCACATTGCCTTCTTCATCAGTTTTATTGCGAAATATCCACTTTGTACCAATGATGTGCTCACCCTCTAGTCTAGGTACTAGAGTCCAGACATCATTCCTCTAAAATAAAACAGTTCATTATGCATTGCTTTGACCCAACTTTCATCCTGAAGAGCTTCCTCAATTTTTGTGGGTTCAACCTGTGACAAATAACAAGAATAGGACACAAAGTTAGCAACAGATTTATTAACTGTACATTTCCTTAATGTGAGTTCATTCATGTTTCCCACAATAACTTCTAGAGGATTATTTAATTTAATCCTAGAGGAAGGTCCTTTCTCTTCATGAGATTCAGAATTTAGTGAAGTGGGTATATCTGCAGAATCTTCCACAACACTGGGAGTATCGGGAATACTTGAAGATGCAGGTTCTTGTTCAACAACTTCTTGAACTTCCTTAGGCTTAAGAGGGAGAATTTCTTTAGGGCGTTCCTCAATACCTTTCTCAGAACGGGAATCTGAAGACTCATCAATAACAACATTCACTATCTCTATTACCTTCATAGTTCTTTTGTTGTATACTTGATAAGCCTTGCTTGTGAAAGAGTAACCAGAAATATACCTTCATCGCTCTGGGAGTCAAACTGTCCCACATTTTCTCTATCCTTGAGGATGAAACAAGTACTTCCAAAGATTTTGAAATACTTCACATTCAGCTTCTTTCCTTTCCATAACTTATAAAGAGTCTTTTTGGTACAAGGTCAGAAGTACACTCTACTAACCATATGACATGCAATATTAACGGCTTCTCCCCACAAGTTTCTGGCCACATCTTTGTTATGCAACATGACTCTAGCCATCTCCTGAATAACCCTGTTCTTTCTTTCTACCACACTGTTCTACTGAGGAGTAATAGGAGCAGAGAATTCTTGAGATATACCTGATCTTGTGCAAAATGACTTCATATATGAGTTGTCGAATTCTTTACCATGGTCACTTATAATCCGATCAATCTTCAGGCTCTTTCCATTCTACAGTCTTGTGTACAAAACTTCAATGTGCTCAGGAGTATCTGACTTGGATCGTAAGAGAATGACTCAAGTGTACCTAGTAAAGTCGTCTACCACAACCATAATGTATCTCTTACCACCAAAAACTCGATTCTAGTTGGACCCATAAGATCTAAATGTAGAAACACTAATGACCTAGATGTAGCTGATGTCTGAGTGCCTGGATGCTTAGCTTTCGTCTGTTTCCTAAACTGACATAGTCCACACACCACATGACTCATTCTACTAAGCTTTGGTATCCCTAAGATTGATTCATGCTTCTTCAAGGCCGAGGGTACCACATAGCATGAAAATTTAAGACTGATCAATTTCATTATATGAATATCCCATCAAATTAGACATCCAAGACAAGTAAGTCATCTAATTTAGTTTGTTTTTTTTTTCCCCTTAAATTCCTAATGAAGATAATTTACAATGTGGATTGCAGTCAACTCAACGGGTAAAGTCTATGATGGTTGTATAAGAGATCTAGAGTCTAATCCCTGCCTAGATCAAAAACTAATTAGTGTCTTAGTCTGGTGATAAAATAATTATCATCAGGAGCGGACGCCATAAGTTAAAACTCTTTAAAAAAAAACAAAAAGATAATTTACGATGAGAACAGTCAACAGTTAATTTATTAAATTTTTTAAAAAAACATTTTATGAAAAAAAAGTAATTAATTTTTTTGATAGTTTTTATATTTTCCATAAAAATTTATATCAAAATTTTCTTAAAATTGTCTATTAACAAATATCCTAAAAATACCCATTAACCAAACTCATTTACAATTTTTTTTATCTGAAATTAAAATCATATTCTATCATAATTTAACCATTTACAATTTAACCATTAGTGTGTTGTACTTGTATACTTTACTAGAATAAATTAAGACTCTTTTATACCCTTCAAGACAAAATTTAACTACAAAATTAGCTGTAACTAAATTTTGTTCTCTTAAATTACAACTAATTTTGTAACTAAATTTTGTCTTCACCTTTACTATTTTTGTAACTAAATTTTGTAACTAAATTCTACTTTCACATATATCAAGGCACACCAATAGGATAGCGGATGGAGTACTCTTCTGACAGAATTATGCTTTCTTTAAAAAACGAATGTGGGACTTGTCATGACATATGATACCACAGATGACAGAACTAGAATATAAATATTATCTTGAATCACCAAGAAAAAGAGGAAAGGCATCATTTCAAAGATGCTAAAATGAACTATGGCATAATTATCAATGAGCTGAAAATTCGATAGAGACCTTTGTTCTTCTAGACTAAAACACGCTACAACACTGATAACCGGACTAGACAACCACCTCCTCGAATATTGATTATAATCATGTGTCGTGATTAAGGTGGTCGATACCGTACCGGTACCGGCCGTACCGGCCGGTACATACCGTACCGGCTGCATACCGGTATCGAAACATCAACGTTTCGTACCGGTTTAAATACCGGCCATTATCTTGTGCCTAATTTCTTCGTTTGTTTGTTTAGCAGAAATTATTTCTTTGTTTGGTTGTCTAGCAAAAACCAATTTTTTTTTTTTTTTAAAGGTGAAGATTTTATAAATGTGTGGATGTTATCTTGCGCCTAATTTCTTCGTTTGGTTGTTTAGCAAAATAGATCATCACGACCAAGGGAGTCAATACCGTACCGGAGGCTGTACCGGTTTGCCCAACGTACAATATATTTCGGATACCGGTCAATACCGGTGTACCGTTTCGGGTTTACCGTTATTTTTTATATTTATAAATATATATATATATATATATATATATATAATATATATATGTATGTGTGTGTGTATATATTATAATAAATATAAAAGCTTACCATAAAACATTTCCTCAATTCAGAACTAATTATTCATGATTTTATACTTTAGTATCAATTAAAAGAAAAAGAAAAAAACATAATATAAAAAATAGAAAGCTTAAAAGTTATCATTGCATACTAAGAAAATAAATAATACTAATAATTTAATACAAATAAGTTACCATTCTGCCCTAAAAAAATTTAAAAATTACAAAATTTAAAAAAAAAAAAAATTTCTGTACCGGCCGGTATTGCCCGAAATTGGCCGGTATGGCCGGTACGGCCGGTATTTAAACCGGTACGAAACGTTGATGTTTCGATACCGGTATGCAGCCGGTACGGTATNCGAGCTTCTTTCTCACTTTTATGAGAAACCTTTTGTTTAGGGTGGTAAGCTCAACACCCCAAGCATGGGCTTTTCTAAAGGCCTGCAATTCCTTAACATGGTGATGACCTTCACTCTCACACCATTGTCTTACTATAACTCCATCATTGAGCCTCATGCTCGTTTTCTGTTGTCTTTGATGGAGGATCTTTCGATTGACTTTTCTTCTTACTTTATCACTTCCATTCTGGATGTGTATTTGGATGCTGCTACTCATGATAAGCTCATCTTTCCTTCAACTATCATGCGGATCCTTCAGCATTTTCACATTCCCATTCCCATTCCCCTTTCTTCTCTTTTAACCATCATAGGTGCCATTAGCGCTGGTTTCGTTTGGCGGAGCGAGGCCCAGCTTTGACTAAAGCAGCCACATGTAGAGACGACCAATCCTAAAGCTCCACCATCTTCGACTCCATCTTCTTCCGCTCCTTCTTCCTCCACAGCTGGTGGTGTGACCCTCGAGGCCATCATAGAGTAGCTTCAGCGGATGCAGGTTGACTTTGGTGGTCATCTTGTTTATTTCACTGATGAGATGTGTTAGATGAACACCAGAGTAGGCCACATTACCTGCTGATTAGCTCACATGGTTGGTCTTGCTTCTTCTCCCTTTCCTTCTCTAGAGGCTTCTCATGATGATGAGGATGATGCTAGCTCTTCCAGTGATGACGAGATTATGACCTCTCCGTGACATGCCTTTTGTCATTCGTGACAAAAAATGGGGAGTAGTTTTGGGTTTTTTAGAGTAGTCTTGTACTTGGGGGGGGGGGGGGAGTTAGTATAGGGCATTTTTTTTTATAGGGGGAGTGTATATTGTTTTGAGGGATGTAATGAGGATTTTACATATTTCTTTTCTCTATTTACATTAGCCTCTTGAATACCAGTTTTGTGACCATTTTATTACGTACATTGTATTTTATTTTCATATATATGACGATGATGTATGTTTTTCTTCATTCACCTACCTCTACATGTATTGTTTCTTTTCTCTCTTTATGCACATGTTTCTTTATGTATGCAATCTTTATTTCTGTTTCACACTTGATGCCTTAATGAGTTTTATTTTAGTGTTTCAGAAAGACAGGTTATGAAAGTCTATCAGGCCATGAACCCTTTTCTTGCAAAGTTTTTTGAGAGTTTGTAGTAGGGATAGATTTATTTTGTAAAACAACAAGTGCTTATGAGTTTAGTGATTTAAGACTTCTCTCATGATTATTTGTTTTATTGTGATTTTGTCACGGATTGTCAAAGGGGGAGATTGTTAGGGACATATTTTATGTAATTGACTAATCTTTTGACAAAATGCACTTTACTTGTAATTGGGTAGATCTAGGATGAGTTTAAGTCTTCAAGAAACATATTGTTCAAGTCAAGTGTTAAAGCTATGAAGATCTGACCAAGAAACAAGTGAATAAGAGCTGTTCATTAAAGTTCGACAGAAGTTTCGACAAAATCCTTTCTATCGAGAATTATGAAATTAGACTTTTTAGATCTGATTACACGAATATTCCTATGTATTTGTGTAGGGTTTCTTTTCTCACAACCTTAGACATATATAAGGCTTATTTTAAAGGTCCTCACAGATGATGCAGATAGTGACCTAGTTCATTATTCTCTCTGAAGAAGTTGTTGCGTCTTTACGCCAAGGGTTTTGTGACCAAGGAGCTTCCTAATCTTCATTGTTGATGAACTGAAGAACTTTATAGCCAACAACATCTTAAGTTGCTAGCATTAGTCACGTACTAGGATTTGTGCATTATTGGTTAGTCACGTACTGGGATTCATGCATTGATCGAAGAGATTGCCACTACAATACAAGTCCAATTGGGTTTTGAGGTAAGGGTTGAACTCTAGATTGGTATTTCAGGATAGGCTAAAGGGTTTGGTAAGGTTCCTTATATTTAGGAGTGACGACCTTAAAATTACCCGGTGGGGTTTTGCCTCGGTGTTTTCCCCATTCGTAAACAAATCATCCATGTCAAATTTATTTTCTGTTGCATTTTGTATTATTGGTGATTTGTTTGTGCTACTACGTTTTGCATGTTAAATTGATCTTAATTAATTAACTTGGGTAATTAATTAATTTACACGGGGTCAATACATTTTTGCCCTATCAAGATCATGTTTTGATTTTTTTCTAACCAAAAAAAGATATTTTTACCTTATCCTTCATTTGCTTAGTGATTTAAAAAAAAAAAAGAAAAAAGAAAAAAAAAAACTAGAATTAAATTTCATTCAATGATAGACAAAGAGTCATGATACAGAGCTTCCAAGGCTAGTGGTAGAGAATCCTCCAACCAAATTACATCATCTAAAGTATCTTTTGCATAGTGGGCTAAGCTATGTGCAACCAAATTTGCACTCCTATTCACCCAGTGTACCTCTGCCCACCTTAAACCTAAAATAAGCACTTAGATGTCTTCAAATACATGGCCTAGCGAAGACAAATTGAACTGGTTTGAGTTTATTGCAGATATCACTTGTGCACAATCCCCTTCAATGACCAACTCAGTAAACCCAATATCGATAGCAAATTCTAATGCTCTTCTGCAAGCAAGAGCCTTTGCCTCCAGGCTATCCGCAACCCCTGGTCCTTTAGCTAACATTGCTCCTATAACTTCACCCTTTCCTTTGCATATAATCACTCCCATACCCGAGCATCCCAGGTCTGCGAAGATTACCGCATCAAAATTGAGTTTAAATTTTGAAACGGGTGGTGGTTGCCAGGTTTGCACCCTCTCTTCTGTGCTTGTCACAATCAGCTGCTCTTGTGCTTGATTCGATTCCTTTGGCTCCAAATAAACCATGCTTGCACTAAGAATAGTTCAAATTCCTCCTTGTTCAGGCGTAGCAAGAGTTTTTCAAAGAGATGGAGGACATCATGTTGTCCTACAACAAATTTCTACAATTTCATTACATTACCAGTCTAGATATCTTGTGCAACCCCACATTCCCACAGTGTGTGAAGTCCAGATTTCGGAGTAGATTTGCAAAGTGTACAGGTGTCATCAGTTGTAATTTTACACGTAAATAAATTTTCCTTAGAGGGTAATATATTTAGGTCTGCCCTCGATGCAAACACCCTTATTTTGTTTGGAATCCTAAGCTTCCATAATTTTTCCCACACCTTGTTACTTGGCGAACCCCAGGAGCTTTCAGCCCAATTTTTCTCCTCCTTTACAAGTTGTGCAGCAACATGATAGCCCGACTTTACTGTATAAATGCCCTTCTGTGTATGGAGCCATATTATTGAGTCTTTAATATGCCTGCGACTCAATGGTATTCTCAGAATTGCCTCTACAACTTCCTTTTGAAAATCCAGCAGCAGACATTCCCTATCCTAGCACTGTGTATTTGGATCAATGATATCAGATACCCTTCATTCTCATTGGTCCTCATTTAGGGGAAAAAGGACCTTGTTTGAAGGATAGTTTGGAATCCATTTATCCTGCAAAGGACTTATGGATGATCCATCACCCACCCTTCAACAACTTCCTTTTTTCAGAATAGGTTGGCCAGCCATTATGCTCTTTCATACATAAGAGCTGTGTGGAGAATCAGCAACTTCCAAAAATGACTAGCATGGGAAATACTGAGCTCTAAAGCATCGGTAGACAAGTGACTCCTAGGTTTGTAGAAGTCTCTACCCTTGCTTGGCTAACATAGCAATGTTGAAAGATTGCAAGTCACTAAACCCTATACCTCCCACCTTTTTGACTGAGTTAACGCACTCCAACTCTTCTAGTGAATTTTCCTCTCCTCCCCAATCTTTCCCCACCAAAATCTAGCACATAACGAATTGAGTTCATCACATAGTCTCATTGGCAAGAGGAAAACTTCCATTGTATAAATAGGAATTGATTGGGCCACTGCTTTAATTAAAACTTCCTTCCTAGCTTTAGATAGTAGCTTGCCTTTCCATTCTTGTAATTTTTTCCAAACCCTAGCTTTAAGATAAGAGAAGGTTTGGTTTTTTCCCCTGCCAATCAAAGTAGGCAAACCTAAATATTTTCAAACCGCTATTCTTATTGTCTTTGATGAGTTTTGGATTTTAGAGCTTGATTATTGGCTATAGAATATTAAAAACTTGATTTTTAAGGGGATGAGTAAATAAATTAATCCTAAAAAATATTTTAACATTAGAATTTCATTAAAATAATTGAATAGATGTATTCTACTAAAAAAAAATCAAGTAGAAACTTTATCTAGGTCATAGTAAGGAATTTTAGAAGGGGAAAAAAAATATGGAAAGGAAAATTTGGAAAAAAAAAAAAAAAAAATTGAATGTAAGGATCCTCAGAATCGCAAAGCCCACGCGCGGGCTTTCACAAGAAGATTGTAAAGCCTGCTTTGGGCCGAAATACAGCGTAAAAATTATTGTTATTAAAACGTTAATAATTTTAAAGGACAATTTCATAATAATACTTTTGAAATTATTATGTGAAAAGTTGAAGATGGTCTTGTTATCGTTCCGGTGATAGTGTTCATATTTCCTTAATTATTAATTAAAAAGAAAAAAGAAAAAGAAAAAAGACTTCATTTCAAACCAGTATGGTGTTTTGAAGGCTATCCTATGGCTGGCTCTTCGCCTCTTCTTAGTCTTCTATGGTTCTTTTATTGGCTAAAACCCATTAAATATGTATCAAGGGTTATCTGTTCTTCAAGCTTTGTGATTCGGGTCTTATGTGTGCTATAAAATCTGGCTTGAATACAGGATACAAAATAAAAGGAGACTTTTAATCAAGCAAAATAAACAATAATAATGATGAGGATGATCAAAGGAGGTTTTAGAAGTTAGCAAAGAGATTTCGATAATCACTTCATAAATATAAGTGTTTGTAAAGTGTTGGAGGTAAGGGCTAGAATTTATGTTTCTAAGAGTAAGTTTCAAGAATTAGGCATGGGCACCGTGCAAAAAAATTGAGAGCATACTATTATTTTTAACAATAGGTGACGAAAAATTATTTCGTCACCAAAAATACCCAAATCTTTATATTGGGTGATGAATTTAGAATTTCGTCACCCAAGGTAGGTCTTTGGTGATGCAAATATTTCGTCTCTCTACGTTAGCGTTTTTTTTTTGACCTATAGTGACGAAATAAATATTTCGTCACCAATTTGAACGTCTTTAGTGACAAAATAATGATTTTGTCACCCATTTAAACTATTTGGTGACGGAATCTTCTTTTCCCCACCTAATGCAAACATTCAGTGACATAATTGTTTATCCTTACTAGATTATGTCACCATAGCCTATTTTTATTGTAGTAGTCACACACATATACACTTAAGTTAGGTTAGAGTAGAATTTATATCTTGTATTAAAAAAAAAGTTAGCAAAGAGAGGAATTTTGAATTTAAGGGAGAAGTATGATGGCTCACTTGTTCAACCATGAGTAACGAGAGCATATCCAAAGGTGGAGTTTATGATTGGCGATCAAGGCTAAAGCCAAAGAGCCATCCCACATTCCATGTTTTCTATGTGGTCTTTGGAGTACTCACAGGTGTATATGGGGTTACATTAGTAATTTTATTTTTACATATGATAGAGTTTAGGATCATGAGTATGATTCAGAGGTGAAGTTCAATTCTATAGGTAATTTTTTTTGGGGGTTTGAAATCTCTCGAGTGGTTTTTTCCTTTGGATATATTCATACATTTTTACTTCATCACTAATTGTTTGTGTTATTTATTTTAATGCTTATTGCATTTTAAATTGGTAACTTGCATAATCTATGGTAATTAATCGAAAATAACTTGAATTACATTGGATGAATTAAGTAGTTGATTAATTCTGCTATAACATTAACCAAAAGATTTAAAGTATCTTTTAGATAAATCTCATGGGAGAGTGATGTAATTTACTCAAATTAATATTATATAAATTCATGTCCAAATCATCTCATATGGCGTTATCTGATAGTTGAGTCATACCAGGGGCGGCTCCATTTTATGGTTAGGTTGTTCAAATGAACACCCGACGGCTCCATTTTATGTAGAACAAAGTTTAGCTATAAAATTGGTGTATTGAATTGCATGTTTTTTACGCTTTTACTACACATGTAAAATTTTGTGTCAATAAGATATTGTGGGGCCTGTTGGTTAAAAAGATATAGTAATCCTCAGAAGTGGGCTCGGGACCCAACGGCCCAATCCGAGGACGCTTAGTTATCCGAGGATAGCCTAAAAAAAGTTTTATTATTATTAAATGGATAATATGGGAGAATGGAGTGGATATTGTATACAGCGGCACAACGTACGTCCGAGGACGCCAAAGTCCGAGGTGAATGTAACTTTCATTTTATTGAGGAGACTCCGTAAAGTTGTATCTGAACTGGAGATTGGGTATAGACCTAAGGGGGAGTCGGGGAAGGTAGCAAATATCTTCCAAGGCCATCACCTCCACATTTAAATGCTTTCCAGCTAACCCTCTGGCCGCATTAATGTGGAGGTGATACCTGAACAGTGACTAAGCAGCTTTATGGCCACTGAACAGAAAGTTCCGGTAGGTGCTAGATGGGACAGAAAGGAGCTCACACGATAAGAACTACACGTGTACAATGGAAACGGAGGGGAGAACGGAGTATATAAGATAGAAACGAATGAAATTGGAAGAAGGCTTTTTAAAAGGGAAAAAAGAGAAAAGAAAAGAGAGACGGACTGAGAGAAAGCCGAGGAGAGTTTTTCTCAAGTAATGAACCTAAAGTATCCCTTGTTACTGGATGAGTATAACCTTACCTATCATACAGCACTAGTTCTTGGACCCATGCTCTAAAAATTCATTGTTTGGGCTTGTTGGGCTAAAAACCCATTCATACTCAGGGTCAAATCCAAATTGAGTCCCTACAATTGGCGCCGTCTGTGGGAAGAACTTGATTTGTTGATAAGGAAGGGCAGGTGTGATACTCACGATGGAAGAGGGAGTACCGCAACAACCATTGACGGCCCCGCAACAGGCAGATGCTAATCAGCACCAGGCAGAGTCTAGGGGCTCTCAGCACAGTAATCCGTTGGTAGACCACGAACACGGGGAGGATCATGAGGGGAGTACCCGAACAACCCATATAGATAGAAGCCGCTCTCGGGGGAAAGGCCATGCTTCCCCTGTAAAGAGCGGAGGAAATTTGCAGCGTGAGATTAACAAGTTGAAGAGGGAATTGCGATATGAGTGACGAAGGCGTAAGGCTCATAACTCTAAGCACTCCTCTGAGGAGTCGGATGACACCAGTTACAGGCAGAGGTCGAGAACTCCACCCAGCGAATCTTTTTCGTGTGAGGAGGAGTACCACCGTGGGCGAAGAAATAAGAGCCCGACTCGCCAGGGTCAGGGGAATGATGCCTTGAACAAGGCTTTGAATCAAGTCTCTAAGTCGCCTTTCACGCGACATATTGAAGACGCTAGTCTTCCTCGGCGATTCCACCAGCCTGTGTTCACCATTTATAATGGTCGAACAGACCCAGTGGAACATGTTAGCCACTACAGTCAGAGAATGGCTATTCATGCCAGGGATGAAGCCTTAATGTTCAAGGTTTTCCCGTCTAGCCTGGGCCCAGTGGCGATGAGATGGTTTAATGGCTTGAGAACTAATACTATTGACTCTTTTGAGAAGCTCACCCAGGCCTTTGGTGCTCGTTTTATTACATGTAGAAGGGTTGTTCAACCCTTGGGGTCGCTACTATCCATGTCTATGCGAGAAGGGGAAACCCTAAAGCCTACTCAGACAGATACTGGGAAATGTTCAACGATGTGGATGGGGCTCACGATGACGTGGCTATGAACACTTTTAAGGAAGGTCTTCGAATTGAACACGGTTTGAGGAAGTCTCTGACTGGCAAGCCTGTTACTAGTGTGCGTCAGCTTATGGATCAGATAGAAAAATATAGAAGAGTAGAGGAAGATCAGATGCAAGGCAGAGGAAAGTCTAAAGCAGTAACTCAAGAGAGGAGGGATTTCAGGCCGGACCGGTATAACAACAACCGACCTCGGAGGGACTTTGGGGGGCAGTCGTGGCCTGCCAACTCCCAGGCGGTTAGCGCGGTATTCCGAGAACCAGTGCAGCGAGTTCTGGAGAAGATAAAGAACGAGCCGTTCTTTAGGTGGCCCAATAAGATGGCGGGGGATCCTGCGATGCGTAATCAGAATCTTTACTGCCAGTACCATCAAGACCACAGACATATCACCGAAGATTGTAACAATCTGTGGGATCACTTAGAGCAGTTGGTGCAAGAAGGAAAGTTGACCCAATTTCTGCATCATTCCGGCGGCCGAGGAGGCCACGTAGGCTCGGCGTTTCAGGGGGATGCTTCAAGGGGACCTCCTTTGGGCACGATAAACGTTATATTCGCTGCCCCGGGGAGAACCGGATCTTGCCCTTCCAGGGTAATGTTTGTGTCTCAGTGCTCGGAGAAGGACTCCAGCTCGAGGCCGAAGAGAGCCAGACCGGGCACCTCGTTGGTGTTAGGCTTCTCAGAAGAGGACAAGAGAGGAACCATACAACCGCATGATGATGCTTTGGTGGTTACGATTAGGATCGGAGGGTATGACGTTAAGAGAGTGATGGTTGATGATGGAAGTGCCGCCGAGGTAATGTACCCTGATTTATTCAGGGGGCTGAATTTGAAACCTGAAGACCTGACAACATATAGTTCCCCGTTGGTGGGCTTCGAAGGTAAATCGTTCACCCCGTTGGAAATGGTTAGATTACCTGTGCAGACTGGTTCAGATATGGTGGAGGTAGATTTTATTGTAGTGGATGCCTTTTCTCCGTATACGTCTATTTTGGGAAGACCATGGTTGCATGCTTTGGGGGCTGTTTCTTCCACTCTTCATCAGAAAGTGAAGTTTCCCTCAGGGGGCGAGGTTTCAGAGATTTTGGGAAACCAGAACATGGCTAGGCAGTGTATGATAATTGCCATTCAACATCGGCCAGAGATAAGCACATCGGCTGTAACCGAGGGTGATTTATAGCAATCAAGGGTTTAGGGAGCCCAATTCGGCGCGTCCCCAGAGGAAATGAGGTGTGAAAATTCGGAAAGGGTGAACGTTGATGATGATCTAGAGAAGTATTTTCAGGTCGGGGCTCAGTTGCCTTTGTTGGAGAAAGAACAGTTGGTCGAGGTTCTTAGAAGAAACGTTGATGTGTTTGCATGGAGTGCCTATGAAGCCCCGGGAGTGGATCCGGAGTTCATCTGTCATCATCTGAATGTCAACCCCTCTTGTATTCCAAAGAAACAACCACCTCGGTGTCCGTCCAAGGTACACGTCGAGGCTATTAAAGATGAGGTGACCAAGTTAAAGCAGGCTGGGGCAATCAAAGAGGTATTTTATCCTCAGTGGTTGGCCAATACAGTCGTAGTGAAAAAGAAAAATGGAAAGTGGCGTGTGTGTGTTGATTTTACGGACCTTAACAGAGCGTGCCCAAAGGACCCTTTTCCTATGCCCCGTATAGATCAGTTGGTGGATGCTACAGTGGGCCATCCTCGGATGAGTTTCTTGGATGCCTTTCAAGGCTACCATCAGATCCCACTCGCATTGGACGACCAGGAGAAAATCACTTTTCTCACTCCCACTGGAAATTACCACTATAAGGTAATGCCCTTTGGTTTGAAGAACACGGGGTCTACCTACCAAAGAATGATGATGAAAATGTTTGAGCAGCAGTTGGGCAGAGACATTGAGATTTATATTGATGATATGGTCGTAAAGAGTAAGGTAGTGGCAGAGCACGTGACGGACCTCAACCACACTTTTGGGATTTTAAGGAGGCATAAATTGCGGCTGAACGCATCCAAATGCTCATTTGGGGTAAGTTCAGGTAAGTTCCTTGGTTACATGGTGACCCATAGGGGAATTGAAGTTAACCCTGACCAGATTAGAGCCATCGCTAACTTGCAACCACCTCGGAATCCCAAGGAGGTCCAGAGACTGACTGGGATGACCGCCGCATTGAATAGATTCATATCCAGATCGGCGGATAGGTGCAGGCCTTTTTTCTTACTGCTCCACAAGTGGAAAGGATATGAATGGACTGAGGAGTGTGACTTAGCATTTCAGCAGCTGAAGGAGTATCTATCTCGGCCACCCATCATGTCTAGCCCCAAGGTAGACGAAGTTCTTTTTTCCTACCTAGCGATCACCACTTATGCGATTAGTTTTGTTCTGATACGAGTGGACAATGGAGTACAGCGGCCGGTCTATTATGTGAGTAAGTCTCTTCACGAGGCTGAAATACGCTACCTGCCATTGGAAAAGGCCATTTTAGCA
>NW_027069531.1:1574789-1644545 GCF_002906115.3 Quercus suber | reverse complement strand
GAATGGAAGTATTAAACAGAAACTAAGTCATGTCAGGTCCTCGGACCACAACTTAGTGGAAATTAGTACACTATGAATGGAAGTATTAAACAGAAACTAAGTCATGTCAGGTCCTCGGACCACAACTTAGTAGAAATTAGTACAGTATGAATGGAAGTATTAAATAGAAGCTAAGTATGTCAGGTCCTCGGACCACAACTTAGTGGAAATCATTACGCTATGAGTGTAAGTATTAAACTGAAACTAAGCTACAACAAACTATTTAGACATCAAACTTACTTGGAATCTAGGTCTTCTGAAAGGGGTTCGTGTGACTAGAGATACATATCGAAGTAAATGCTATGAGCATCACTTAAAGCATTTCAAAGGGATCAGTACCCCTCTGGATGAAGTGTAAAAATGCTATCCTAGGTAAGTGTAATTTTCTAATGAATGTTACAGGGAGCCTTTATAAAGCCGCGGAGGTCACTGTTATAGCCTGCTTTGAGTTCTCAATAATTGAGTATAAAGTTATGATTCTTCCCTATCATGTCAACTTTCATCCTTTTTACAGTCCGAGATCATAAGAAAGGTAGATAAACAAACGTAAGTAATAAAAAACAATCATACATGAAATTATATAGGTAATAAATGAAACCCCAAATGTCTCTTATAACTTGCCAAAAAAGAACTACGCGTTACAACCAGGAACATCCTTGAAAGGATTTAAAAAAAAAAAAAAGAGATAAAAAGGACACTAAAAGGAATTTGACTACAAGCAACAATTTGGTTAACTTTATTTGAAGCTTTGGAGGGGCTTTGCCAGCTACCTCATGAGGAACGTCCTTTTCCTGCGCCATGGGAGCATCTCCAGCAGGCAGGGTAGTTGAGGCTAAGGCCTGTTCAAAAGTGTGAGAGGCCGCTCCGCCTTTGGATCCTGCTACTTCTTTGGCCGAGGATGGATCCTTTGCTTTTTCAAGCACTGGTAATTGCTCCTGCTGACTGAGTGTGGGAGGAGCCTGAGTCTGAACTTCCTTGGGTGGCTCAGCAACAATAAAAGATACCTCCCCTTGTGGGGTAGAGGGAGTGGAGGCCCGAATAGCTGGAGGGAAGTAGATATTTTCAGGTTTCCTCAACTCTGAGGAGGATTCAACTCCAGCTCGGTCGAGAGCCTCTTGCCAGGTCAAGGCACAGTATTCCCGGCACACGACGGGCACCTCAGCTCGGAAAGTGTCCTCTGTTTCGGCAACGCCCACATTGTAACCCTGCTGCTCAGCGACGTCTCTTTCTTTTTCAGCCTCGGCTTTGGCTTTCTCAGCCTGATCTCTGAGCTTCTGGACTTCTTCCAGTTGTTTCTGCAGGGTCAGCACCTGTTCCTTAGAGGCTGCTAACTGGGCGTTGGCGTCACGCAGAAGCCGCCCTTGGTCCTCGGCCTGTCTTTGGAACCCCTCTAGAGTCGAATCAGCACTCTTCCGAGCATTTTCCTTGGCTACTAACTTCTTCTTCAGCTGCACAATGTTTTGCTCGGAAGCATTCAGTGTGTGTACAGCTGTTATCTTTTTCTTCCTCTCCTCGTCCATTTGATTGTAGTAGGACTCGGCTATTTCCTCCAGCCTGAAGGTGGCTTGAACGGCCTAGAGAAAAAGGAGTTAGAAATACGCAACAAAATAGATAAAACTAAAATAAATAAAAAATAACAAAATAAAGATAATAATAAAAATGTAACAGTAAAAGCGTCGTACCATGCCTAAATATCTTTTGGTATTTTGAAAGACCTCGTCCCTCTTGATCGCTCTCAGCTTAGCCATGTCCCTGGGAAGAAGAAGTGTTTCCTCTAATGCTGAGGCAACTCGGCATCCAAGTCCGCCACTAAAGTCCCTAATTGAAGCATCCTCCCTCAGAGGCCTTTTATCGAGCATAGGGGTTGGGAGCCAAGCCTCGGGATCCGAGGACTGAGTTGTTGTTTTATCCACCCCTCGTTGTGACCCATGACTTGTTTTCTGCTGCTTAGTAGCCCTTTGGTCCTCACCCTCACCGGTAGTGTGAGTCCTCCCTGCGTCCGTCACTTCTTTGCCCTTCGGCTCTCTCCTCCTCTTCGGATCACTGGGCTCAGTCACAGTTGGTTGGGATGACAGAGGAGGCGGAAGAGGGAGAGATGGAGGGTTGACCTGAACTTGCTTTTCCACCACCTTGCCAGGTTGGCCTTTAATTACTTCTTTTAAACTCCTCTGACTTCTCCTTTGGATAACCATTTTCTTAGAAGTCACCTCAGGAGATTGGGGTTGATCAAAAACTTCAAATTCGTCGGCAGAATCAGGTAACTCTACAAGCCCTCCTGGGGTGTCGTCTTCTTCTTCTTCTTCTTTTTCTTCCTCTTTTTCTTCTTCTTCTTCGGCCTCTTTTTCTTTTTCTTCTTCTTCTCTCATTTTTTGGGGAACGGAGCGTGATGATGAAACTCCTATAGAAAGAGTGGCCTCAGGCGATGGTTCAGTAAATGGCTCACCTTCAGGAATAGGGGTGGCCTCAGGAACAATGAATCCCTCAAAGGCTATACTGATACGGTGGTGCTGAGGATCTTTTGTCTTTATCACGTACTTGGGAGCCTGAAAGGCTGTGGACGCAGGTTTGTACTTGAGTATTAAGTGTGCTGCTCTTAATTGGCGGTTGGAGGGATTCACATACACCTCGGACCGCAGAATTCTATCTAGGCTCTCCCTATTGATCAGCCTGATATTGCGTCTAGTGGCGCGCTTGTCTGCAAAGTAATTAAAACATAAAAGGAAATTTCCATTAGAAATAAAAACTGCTTCAATTAAAAAATTAATCTGACTTATCAGGACATACATCCTAGGAAACCACCTGGTTGTCCCTCTTCAGTCGGACAAGGCAAACCATCGTGCCACTCCCGGAGAAAATAAGGAAATCGTCTTTAAAACCCTTGTTTGAGGTAGGGAGGCACTGGATCAATCTTACTGCAGGGTACCTAGACTTAAGGTAATATCCCTGATCTTTCAAATGATTGAGATTATATACCCAGTTCACATCGTGATGGGTCAAACCTAAATTGTATAAGGCGTTTAAAGCCTCTATGCTCCCAAGCACCCTGAACATATTCGAGGCGCACTGCGTGGGAGATAACCTAAAGAACCTAAGGTAATTTCTCGTCAGACTACCCATTGGGATAGTCATCCCTCTCTCGACAAAAGCTACCATGGGATGACTACCTCTCCCGTTTCTCTATCGTGCAACCAAGTTTGGGGAAGCGTATCTCATACCCACTGTTGAGGGAATCCTATACTTAGCCCTAAATGATTCTATTTGCTCCTCGGAATCAACTAGATACTTAAATCTACCCATTTTCTAACAGTAGCAGAGAAAAACTGATACAGAAGATGGAAAACTAGGAGGGTTAAGGAAACTTACAGGTTTGGAAAATAAGCTCCTCGGACGGGCTCTTAGTATTTATGAGAGCGTGGAGTAATGAGAGAAAGACAGATTCAATGAATACGTGCTGAGAGGAGTAATTTGTAACTGAAGAAAGATTTGATTTGAAAGGCACTTTATAAGGGCACAGAAAGTGGAGCGGAAAAACCCCGCCCATAAATGCAAAGGATCCCCCACCGTTAGATTTGCATCAGGTCGTTGAACGTGTGGGACAACAGAGCAGTTATCATTTAATAATGGCGTGCTCATGACGCCGAAACGTCAGGAGCGTGCCTTGGGCAAACAAAAAGACATTCTGAAAGTGGGGGAAACTTACGAAATAAATGAAGGCTGGATATCAAAATCTCCCTTTTCCGAGGTGGCAAAAAGCGAGATTTTGAGGGGCTATTGTGGGGCCTGTTGGTTAAAAAGATATAGTAATCCTCAGAAGTGGGCTCGGGGCCAACGGCCCAATCCGAGGACGCTTAGTTATTCGAGGATAGCCTAAAAAAAGTTTTATTATTATTAAATGGATAATATGGAGAAAGGAGTGGATATTGTATACAGCGGCACAACGTACGTCCGAGGACGCCAAAGTCCGAGGTGAATGTAACTTTCATTTTATTGAGGAGACTCCGTAAAGTTGTATCTGAACTAGAAATTGGGTATAGACCTAAGGGGAGTCGGGGAAGGTAGCAAATATCTTCCAAGGCCATCACCTCCACATTAAATGCTTTCCAGCTAACCCTCTGGCTGCATTAATGTGGAGGTGATACCTGAACAGTGACTAAGCAGCTTTATGGCCACTGAGCAGAACGTTCCGGTAGGTGCTGGATGGGACAGAAAGGAGCTCCCACTATAAGAACTACACGTGTACAATGGAAACGAAGGGGAGAATGGAGTATATAAAATAGAAACGAATGAAATTGGAAAGAGGCTTTTTAAAAGGGAAAAAAGAGAAAAGAAAAGAGAGACGGACTGAGAGAAAGCCGATGAGAGTTTTTCTCAAGTAATGAACCTAAAGTATCCCTTGTTACTGGATGAGTATAACCTTACCTGTTATACAACACTAGTTCTTGGACCCATGCTCTAAAAATTCATTGTTTGGGCTTGTTGGGCTGAAAACCCATTCATACTCAGGGTCAAATCCAAATTGAGTCCCTACAGATATTATTTACTATATGATTTATAAGCTTATATTTTATACATAATTTTAAAATACAAAAACTTGCAATTTAAACAATTTATTGATGACATAATTATTGATCTTTAATTTTCTAGAAAATTTTCAAGTATAGAGAATATAAGAAGATGATTTTATCTAATGGTGGATTTGTCAAAATTCACCTTGAATAAAAAATTATTGAGTAAGATTGTAGTTTAAGACTACAAAAAATTTTGTAGCTAAACTTTGTTTATATATATATATATATATATAATATTTGTCTACCTTAAATAAAAAAGTCCAATAAATGTAAACACAAAAATCAAGAAATTGAGTAACAACAAAATTAATGATGCGGACACAACAAAAAATTTAAGTTGAGTTAAATGGTTAATAAAGCATTACTATAGTCTATAGACACATTAAAATTAAATTATTAAGAAGAAATTTTTTTTAATAGAGTTATGCTATGCACACAACAAAAATATTGCAACAACAAAAATTAGAGTTAAGTTGAATTTTAATTTTAATAGAAGAAAATAGAAAAATTCATGTGTGTGTGTTTTGTGGTGTCAATATATTTAAGTTATTTTTCTATTATATTTTGTATAATTTAAGTCTCGTTTCACATCAGCTAGTGTAAAAATCTAATTTAGTATAAAAGCCTAATTTTTGGAGTCTTCTGGCTGAATATTGTTGAATTTGGGGTATTTTTGCGTTATAGACACTGTTTGAACTTATTTAGGGGAATAAGGAGAGAGAGTGAATTTCGGCAACACCGTTTACAAAATTTCAACAAAAGTATGAGAGAGAAAGTGAAAAAGGAGGAGAGAGAAAATTTAGAATTTTGGCAATGGTATTACCGAAATTCCTGTTGCCGCCCAAATAGCTGACTGAGTGGGTGTGTGTGTGTGTGAGAAGTGCTCGAAGTGTGGGTGCCCAAAAAAAATTTCCCTATTGTGGCAATGGCATTGCTGAAATAGGGAAATTTTTTTCCCCCTATTGTGGCAATCCCATTGCCAAAAATGGGTGGAAAGAAAAAAAAAAAAAAAAAAAAGGTGGTTGCCGAAATTTGGGAAAGAATTAAAAAAAAAATAATGTTACGTACACAATATTTTTACAACATTTTTTTTTCACAATAAATCACATGTGATTTTCACAATAAATCAATGGTATCGCCACAATTGCCAAAAATATTTTTCCCCATTTCGGCAATGCCATTGCCACAAATCCATTCCACATTTTTTTTTTTTTGAGAAATGATATGCGCACACAATTTTTATAACAAATCTTAAATGACAGGTTGTTATTGTTGGATTAAAAAAGTAATCTCAGTGTTAAATTTAAATTTGAACTAATAACAATTAATCACATATGCCCATAACGCATTATATTGTGAAAATACTGTAAAAATATTGTGTACGTAACACATTATATATTTTATAATTCTTCCCAAGATTTTGGCAACTACTTTTTTTTTTTTTTTTTACCCATTTTCGGCAATGGGATTGCCACAATCGGGAAATTTTTTTTCCCCTATTGTGGCAATCCCATTGCCGAAAATGGGTGAAAAAAAAAGAAAAGAAAAGAAGAAGAAGGTGGTTGCCGAAATCTGGGGAAGAATTAAAAAAAATATAATACAATATTTTTATAACATTTTCACAATATAATGCGTTATGGGCATATGTGATTAATTGTTATTTGTTCAAATTTAAATTTAATACTGAGATTATTTTTTTAATCCAACAATAACAACTAATAACAACCTGTCATTTAGGATTTGTTGTAAAAATTGTGTGCGCATATCATTTCTCAAAAAAAAAAAAAAAGTGGAATGGATTTGTGGCAATAGCATTGCCGAAATGGGGGAAAAAAAACCTTTGGCAATTGTGACAATACCATTGATTTATTATAAAAATCACATGTGATTTATTGTGAAAATGTTGTAAAAATATTGTGTATGTAACATTATATTTTTTTAAATTCTTCCCCAGATTTTGGCAACCACCTTTTTTTTTTTTCACCCATTTTTGGCAATGGGATTGCCACAATAGGGAAATTTTTTTTCCCCTATTTCGGCAATGCCATTGCCACAATAGGGAAATTTTTTTGGGCACCCACACTTCGAGCATTTCTCACCCACACACACACCCACTCAGACAGCTATTTGGGCAACAGGAATTTCGATAATACCATTGCCGAAATTCCAAATTTTCTCTCTCCTCCTTTTTCACTTTCTTTCTAATACCTTTGTTGGAATTTTGGCAACACCGTTGCCGAAATTCACTCTCTCTCCTCATTCCCTAAATAAGTTCAAACAGTGCCGATAACGCAAAAATACCCCAAATTCAGTAATATTCAGTCAAAAGACTCCATTTTACTGACCAATAAAATGACTAAAATATTTTTTTTTGTAATTAAAATATATAGCTAAATATTACACACACACACGTGTGATATATATATATATATATATACATTTTAAATGGAAACCTCTTGTATCATCCATTTCATTCAGTCCGGTCCTCATCACCTTTTAACCATTGTACTAATAGAAGGCATCTCCCATTTATTCAAATCGTTGAAGTTCCTGTCAGGAAGTGATAGAGGTTAGCATACTGTCCAAAATACCCTTGTTTGATATAATATTTCCGTGAAAGGTAGGAGAGACAAGTAATGAAGACAAAACATCGTAAATATATCCTTTAGAGCAACCATATCAGTCCGTCTAAAATTTTCGTCTATTTTATACTAAAAACTTACTTTTTTTATTTTTATTTTACACTACCACATTTTTAAAACACCCATATCAGTTTATCTATTTTACAAATCTTTTCTAATTAAANAATTCCAAATTTTCTCTCTCCTCCTTTTTCACTTTCTTTCTAATACTTTGTTGAATTTTGGCAACACCGTTGCCGAAATTCACTCTCTCTCCTCATTCCCTAAATAAGTTCAAACAGTGCCGATAACGCAAAAATACCCCAAATTCAGTAATATTCAGTCAAAAGACTCCATTTTACTGACCAATAAAATGACTAAAATATTTTTTTTTTGTAATTAAAATATATAGCTAAATATTACACACACACACGTGTGTATATATATATATATATATATACATTTTAAATGGAAACCTCTTGTATCATCCATTTCATTCAGTCCGGTCCTCATCACCTTTTAACCATTGTACTAATAGAAGGCATCTCCCATTTATTCAAATCGTTGAAGTTCCTGTCAGGAAGTGATAGAGGTTAGCATACTGTCCAAAATACCCTTGTTTGATATAATATTTCCGTGAAAGGTAGGAGAGACAAGTAATGAAGACAAAACATCGTAAATATATCCTTTAGAGCAACCATATCAGTCCGTCTAAAATTTTCGTCTATTTTATACTAAAAACTTACTTTTTTTATTTTTATTTTACACTACCACATTTTTAAAACACCCATATCAGTTTATCTATTTTACAAATCTTTTCTAATTAAATAATATTATTTATTGTTTTTATTATTATTATTTATTAATACCATTCTCTCTCATAAACACCCACAACATCAGCTCTCTCACATTCCTCCCAAAAAAAAAAAAAAAAAAAATCTCTCACCCGTTCCTCTCTTTCCCTCACTCTCTTCCTCACAGCCGCCTCACCTAGCCCGCTGTCGCCACCGATCTAGCTTGTTGCCAATCCAACTGGCCGCCTCAGCCCTCTACCGATTTGGCCTCCCTCTCGCTTTCACCCTCCCTCTTTCCTTCGCCCCTACCTCTCTTCCTCCACCATCGACCCTTCGCCTCCCACCTCCAACCAACTACAGCAATGGAAGATCTGGTGGCAACAATGAAAGACCATCAGGCGGCAGCAGTGGCAGCAGATCCTGCTTCGTTGGGCATTTCATGTGAGTTTTCCATTGAGTATGGTTTGGGCTGGGTTTTCCAATGGGGTTGGATTGTTTTTGGGTTGGGTTTATCGGTGAGTTTTGATTGATTTTGAGTTAGGTTTTCAATGGGTTTGTCTTGATTTTGAGTTGGATTTTTTAATTGCTTTTTCATTGATTTTGGGTTAATTTTCTGTTGATTTTGTGTAATACTCTGTGCTAGGTTGCGGTGTTTGGTGGTGGCGCTGGGTTTGGTGGTTGGGTGGTTATTCTGGCACGCTGGATTGTTGTAATTGTTGGGGAAGAGAGGTAGTTTGATAGAGGAGAGAGAAAAAATATATAAAAATCGTTTACACATGAATAGTAACAATGTATATATACACGGTTATTGTTTATTTTCACAGCCGGGTGTATATTTTGCATAATTTTACACCCATTGATGTTGGTGTTTTTTTGGCCAAAATGTGTAAAAAGGGCTGCTTTTTATATTTTGCAAGACTATCCACGGACTGATGTGGATGCTACATTATATATTTGGCCTTCAAAATTTGATATTTTTATTTTAAAATCGTCTTTATATTTTATTAAAATGTTTCAAAAAGTTTTTTTTTTTTTTTTTTTCTTTTGGGTTAACTTTCAAAAAGTTATTACCATGAATAGAAAATACTAATATGGCAAAATTCATATTGTAAGGACCCAAAAAATGTTTGCATACTAGCCCACTTAAAGCAATGGACTGAATTTGTTAAACTTGGTCCAAACCAATAGAATTTATAAGAGATGGAATAGAACAACAAGCATGGGTTCAGCCTGAGAGCTATCCTTGGGCAAAATCCAGTTTATACTTAGAACTAGATGAACAACTTTTCTCAGAGGCTCCTCTAAAGGCCAGCCCCAAAAGTCCCCAAAAGAATCCCAAACCTCCTCTTTTTATAGCCCTTTCCCATTGCATCCTCTCCGTCCATCTCTATCTGACCTTCATCCCTCTTCAACACCTGTCACCTTTTGCATCTAAAGTAGGTGGTGGCGGTAGCTGGTGTAGCTGTGGCTAATACTGTTCAGGTCACTTCCTCATTTAATGTGACTAATAAAGTTGGTGTACACCATTTAATTTGGATGTGACAAGCAGCTCCAGCCCAGCGATTCCTTGTCTGCCACTAACCTTTATTTCCTTCAGTTTGCAATTCACTCTATAGAACGCTGTATGGCACTTCAGCGAATCCATCTCCTTCCTCGAGCATCATCGCTCCTTGGGCCCTCGTTCAATGTTGTGCCCAAATCAATGCCACGACCTTTCCTATTCCTCTTCGGGCCCCAGCCCAGTATTTTAACTCTACAACTTCCTCCTCGGTCCTTGAGTACCCACAATAGCCCCCTAAAACTTTCACCATTTGTCTATGAGACAAAGATGAAGTTTTAGTTTCATAAGTGGAACAAGCACATGCCACATGCGTTCACACCTATCAACGTCCCTTCATCTGTCATTCGCACGCTTCTGGTGCTTCAGAATCCACTAACTCTCATTTATGGCGCCAGGCGGCTGCTTGTCTCCCTACGTTCTATGGTCTGATAAGAATCGTACGGCCTTTATTTCCTCTCATTTGTGGGCGGGAATTTTACTGCTCATTATTTACTCCTATAAAAGGAGGATCCAAAGTTGGCTAAGGCTCATTTTTGATATCCTGGCGACTTCAACTTTTGACGAAGAGAAAAACACTCCCGAGGAGCGCTCTTTGCTTTCTGCAGTAGGTGTGTTGGTTTTCCTTGCGTTTTGTTTTTTTGTTTTTTTTTGTTTTTTATTTATAAGTTCCTCACTTTGCCCTTTTAAAAACCATGGGTAGATATGCTAGGTTAGTAGACACCGAGGAGGCTAGGACAACCTTTAGGGCTTAATTTAGGATCCTTGATAGCGTGGAAATTAGGCATTGCGAGGAGGGTGAATGGTTAGTTTTGAACCGACCTCCTGAGTCAGTGGTTATTCCCATGATTGCCTTTATTGAAGGCGTGATGGAACTTCCTATGGGATTAGTAACTAGGGACTACCTCATAAATTATAGGCTAACCTTGACCCAGTGCTCTCCCAACATTTTTAGGATCCTCGGATGCGTAGACGCCATAAACCGTAGAATGGGGACTCACCTCACTTGGCATGATGTGAACTGGGTCTATAACTGCCAAAAAGGGGAAAAGACAAAATATTTCATGAAGTGTAGGGTCCCGCAGTTAGGTTAATCTCATGCCTGCCTGATTCAAGCAAAGGCATGGACAAAGATTACCTTATTGTTTCGGGAAGATGGCACGATGGGAGGCATTGCCCCACCTAGGAAAGGGAACCAGGTAGCACTCCCGAGGATTGGGGTCACCATTAAGATTTCGAGTAGTTTTTTTTTTTACCGTTTCTTTCTCCTTTATCCCTCTTGGGGTTTAGTCCAGGACACCCTAGTCAACACTCTTCTTGGTTTTATAGGATTTTCAGGCACAATAGCAAAGAACTTAGCTCCTTTTTTAATGCAATGACCAGCTATCTTCGCATCAAAACTTCCATTACGAAAAATTACCTTATTCCGTTGGAGCCATATAAGCCAAAGTGCCTGAGGGAATAGCATTTTCCAAGGAATACGAGGCCAAGAAAAAAATTGGACTTCTTCAGCTCTTCAGCATTTGCTCATATATTTCTATTTCATAACGATATTCTCAAACTTATCCTTAATGAAACACGCGTCAGTTTTCCTTATTCAATGAGCCATCAAGTAAAAAGGTTTTTCTATTTCCTGTTTGATTTTCCTTTAAAACCATGCATGAAGTAAGTGCTGACTCCTTAATCAATTTTTATAACCTTCTTTTACTTATTTTGAAAATTACCCTATTCTCTCTGCTTCTTTCTCCATTTCTGGTTTCTATGTATCTACCATTAGTTTCCTAAACAGTCTTTCGAGCATATAATTTCCATAGTGCATTGAATGTAAGACTCATGTAGTTAAGAAATGCTATTGGAAAGAAGCAAAAGACTTAATGGAATAAAACACTTTCAAACAATGTCAAGTGTTGTTTGTGCTTACACTTTGTTTGGTTGGTAGTGATTTGGGGGGAGGATGGTAAAATGAAAGGGGAAAATAGATGAGAAAATGGGAAGAAAGGTTGTTTGGTAGGGCTTAATTGTTTTATCTCCAACCCCATCAAAATTTCATCTCTCCAACTGGGGAGAAAATGGAAAGAAGAGTTCCTATTTACCCATTTCCATCCTTCTATTGTACGTTGTTGTTGCTGTTGTTTTATTTTATTTTATTTTATTTTTTCCTTCTAAATTATTGAAAGATTTTTTATTTATTTAATAAACATGAGAATAAATTTATAAACTACATTTTCTATTATTTTATTTTGTTCTTAACTAAATAAATGAGTTTTTCATCCATCTATTTTTTTTCATCTTTTTAATATTTTTCATCCTTTAACCAAATAAATTTGATATTTTTAAAAAGTCTTAATAATATTTAGTATTAGCTGGCTTAAACCTTAGGATTATTTGTGTGTTTTATCCTAGATTTATTGTTTGATTAAGGTTTGTGACTTGCAAGTTGCAACATTGTGGATATCTAATCTAATCTAATACTATATATAATAGCAGAAGCTTTTATCGGGTGCTGACACGTTAGGTAAAATGACGCCCTTAAAATACTGACACGTATTCAATTTTTCTTTTAAAAATCCGTACGTTGCAACGTTTGGTACTTCAAAACTCTGCCACGCTTGCAATTAAAAAACCGGTTAGAAAAAAAACCCGTTAAATTAAAATATAAAAACAAGGCGTTGCAATTAAGAGAAAGAAAATTGGTTCTTACATTTAAGGAGGTAGTGACACGTTTAAATAAAAAGGCGATAAATTAGGTTGTTTGGTATTGCTACACACGAATTTTTTTTCTAAATAACAATAAATATTAAAAAATTTAGTTAGTTGTCACGTTGCAAAAGAATTTTGAAAACTAGCATCTCGAGTGTTTAAAACTCGAGTTCCATGATAAAAATCAAGTTTTTGAGGCTTGATTTGTAAAAAAAATCCAAGTGAAAATCGAGTTTTAAAAACTCGAGTTCAGAAAACGCCGCTATAGGACTTAAAAACGTCACTATAGGGCTTAAAAATGGAGTTATAAAAAAAATTTAGCCGAAAAACGCCACTATAGGGCTTTAAAACATCAGTATAGGGCATAAAAACGCCACTATAGGGCTCACTGAACCTGGTATTAAACACTTCTGAAAAATTTTTGCAGAAAAACGCCGCTATAGGGTTTTAAAACGTCACTATAAGACTTAAAAACGCCACTATAGGGGCGATAAAACTATAATTTTTTTTGCATGGAACTCGAGTTTCTAAAACGCGAGATTTATGTAAATGGATCTCGATTTTCTAAAACTCGAGATGCCTAATTTCCTTTATAGTTTCACGCGTTGTCTAACTAAACAAAAACTCTTCTTAATCATGATTATTCTGCTCATTCCCCCGCTACACACCGTTTAAAAGCCTGTTGTTATAAATAACAACAAAATAACCGGTTAAAATTAAAGCATATATGCAAATGGAAATTGAGAAGTGATGAAAGACAGGGAACGGAGAACGAAGACGGAGAGAGAGATCGAGAGATCAAAAACTGAAACCCAAAACATCAGACACCATTCAAGATGAAGAAGAGCCGTACAGTCTCTTCCAATATCCCCAAACTCTCTCTCTCTCTTCTCACGAACCCTAATCTTTTTCTTCAAGAATATTCAATCCCTTCAATCCAGGCTACAAGTTTGTTCTTTAATTCAATCTTTTTCCGATTCAAGATTCACGTATTTGTTTCTTGCTCTCTATATTATTGAATTCCTCAAATTTTTAAATTTTTTTGAAAAATCAGATTTGAATCGATCTTTGTGTGTGTGTGTGTATGGCGAACGGTACAGATTCGAAGGAGTTCGTGTTGCTATGTTGGGTTCGAACGGGTCACAAGCGCGAGTTCGCCTTCGCAATGAAGGCGCAATCAGAGATCTGCGGGTATCAGAACCGGCTCCGGTACGTTTTTCTTCATTTTTTAAGACTTGGGTATGAAATATTACTTATTATTGAGTTTTTTTTGTTGGATACGTTTAGATTTGATCTTGGCTTTGATTCCTTTTTGTTTTGGGTTTTTGGGTTCTCCATGAAAATGTTTGTTTTCTCAATTTTTCGATATTTTTTTTTCCTATTTTGGATTACAGAAATCACTAAGCCTTTCCCTGTTTACAAATATCTGCATTCAAAGTTTTTTTTTTTTTTTTTTTTTTTTTTNAATGAGGATTTGGCTAAGGATGAGAAGATTGAGGGGGTTTTGATTAATGAAGATGTCAAGCCGAAGAATGTGGCTCCAGAGACGCCTTCAAGGAGGTTTACTCGTTCGGCATTGAAGCCGAGGCAAGAGGAGAAGAGTAATGTGAAAGAGAGTGGTAAGAAAGTGGTTGCAAATGTTGATGATGGAGTAGGTAGTTCGTCGGGTATGGTTACAACGACTCCGGCTGATATGAGAATGTTGAAATTGAAGAAGTTTCCATCCAAGTTGAAGGATTTACTCGAGATGGGTATTCTCGAGGGAATGCCAGTTAAGTATGTCCGGGGTGCCAAGGTATTAATTTTAACATTGCTTGTTTATGTGTGGGAAATAAGTGGTTTTGGGTATGAAGTATTGGCTATGTGTCTTTTTGAATTGCAGGTTAGAGCAGCTGGAGAGACTGGGTTGAAAGGTGTGATTAGAGGTTCTGGGATATTGTGTTACTGTGCCAAATGCAAAGGGGTTGAAGTGAGTGTTTTTGGTTATTATTTTCAAGTAAGGTTTTTTGAGGACCCATTAATGTTGTTGTTGTTCTTATGAATCATTGTGTGCTTTATTTTTTATGTTGAATGTAGGTTCTTACACCCACCGTGTTTGAGCTGCATGCTGGCAGTGCAAATAAACGTCCACCGGAGTATATTTACCTGGAGAATGGGAACACTCTTCGTGATGTCATGAATGCGTGCCTAAATGCTTCGTTGGACACGTTGGATGAGTTTGTCCAAAATGCTATTGGTTGCACTGCTTTAAAGAAATCGTCCATCTGTTTGAATTGCAGAGGTTGCTTTTACATGCCTTTGATAGGATATAGTGTTCATCTGCATGCGTGTGTGTTTTCCTGGAAAAAAAATGTAATGTTTTGGATGTTTAATGGATTGCAGAGCCTATTCCTAAATCTTACAATGGGAAGTCAATGCTGCTATGTGAATCATGTGTGGAGTTGAAAAAGTCTCAAGTCACCCTAGCTCAAACAATTGATACTAGCAATAGGTATGCATTGTTAATATCCTGCCATTGCAGTTATATTGTTTTAGACCTTTCTGGCACTGCTGAGTTGACATTGTTTATAACATGGCTAGAGCTTGTTAGATTTGATTATCTTGAACTATAGAATTCATCATGAACATTGTGTGTAACAATTTAACAAAATAAATTATCATACTTATTATTTAGTTTTATAGATATTAAATTGTTAGTACACATTTCTGAGGTGAAATTAGTGTTTAGCAATTTCCAGATACATATACACTTTGAACCTTCTGGAAGTCTTCAATTAGGACAGATGGTGTTCAGACATGATGCTTAGGGGACCGATTATGGTTGTGATTTCTTTGGTAAATTATAAGTTTCATTGTAGCGATGAAGAGATAGGTATTGAATTTAAATGCATTACCTTATTTTTAAGACTTCTTAAATTTTGAACTTTTAGGGTTCAATGAATTGCTCATCTTTCAAATTTCCCTGCTAATTATGGACTTTCCTTCATTAGTTTGTTGTTAATGACTGTTAGCGCTAGTAGATGGGGAGTATAATAAAGAAACAGAAATAGCTCTTATAAAAAATGAAGAACGCAAATAGGCTATATTATCAAGGAGGTGCTTTAGAGGCAAGCTTAAACTTACTAGGTAAGTTTATGATGCTACTTTGTTGTGCCCTGCTAGACCTAATATGATTCTAGGATTTTATACTCTGCCTTCATCATGGTTTTAAAACTTAGCATTTTTTATACAGTTAGACTCGCATTATGATTAAATAAGGTAGGTGTAGGTAAATTAGAATGGTGACACATAGATTGTGTTTATATCGGTGTTTATTTTTCCTATTATATGACGTGGATGACTGTTACTCTCTTGTGGCATATAAAATTATTGTTGTACCAATAGTTTTGGGATATGATCAAATGAGGTTGTTGTAGGCTGCTATAATGCTTTTTTTTATTCCTAGATTTTCTTACCCTTTTAAATTTAGATTGTATTATAGGCTCAATTTTTGTTCACCTGCTGATTACTTGAATTTTCCTCCATATTCTCCAATAAAATATCATCTATATAATAAAAAGCAACAGTTTTCTTTTCTTGATTTATTTTATAAACTCTGATATTTAAAATTGATTTATTTTTTTGAATTATTTCAGATCTCCAAAACCAGTTCTGGTTCCAAAGTCATCTGAAAATGTTTCAAAGTCATCTGAAAATGTTGCAAAGTCATTTGACAACGTTTCAAAGTCATTTGACAATGTTTCAAAGTCATTGACAATGTTTCAAAGTGTACCTCATCTCGAAGTAAGAGCCAGGGAAGAATTACTAGAAAGTAAGTATCTTTCTAATTTTATTATTCTGTTCAATTTGATACATGTCCAGTAATTTGCTGTTTTGTAGTGATTCCAATTAGAATTTTAAACTTTGTCCTTTCCTTCTTATTCTTTTGAAAGGGACCTACGCTTGCATAAGTTGGTTTTTGAGAAGATGTTCTGCCAGATGGGACAGAAGTGGCATATTATTCTCGTGGACAGGTTGTAGCAATGAATAGAATATCAACAAACCACACATATATATATACACACACGCACACATACATTAATTTTATTAGATTTCTTTTCTGAGTAGCGATTTGTTGGCAGAAATTGTTGGTCGGTTACAAAAAGGGAATTGGAATTTATTGTACTTGCTGCAACTCTGAGGTAAATTGGTTTCTTCTGATTATCATGTATGCCAGAAATGTTCTCTTTCTTTTGGAATCTTTCTGAGCGGTTATATGTTCTATTGAATATTGTGTGTGCCAGAGATTAATCTTATTGGCATGTTTTGAACAGGTCAGCCCCTCACAGTTTGAAGCTCATGCTGGTTGGGCATCACGTCGCAAGCCGTGAGTATTTGTTCTACTCATTTTTGTGGTTGAGGTCAAATCATGTGGTCTTATCTCCTCAGTGGTCCTGTAGTTGGTGTATTTCTGGTGTATATCTGAGTCCAAATCAATTGTTTCCTTATTTGCCAATTGACATGATTCTGGCAAGACTTCCATGGGCTGGGTCCATGCTTATTTTGGAGACAGGATTTTTAGAAATTGACAGGAAATAAGTTGTATTAGTTTTCTTTATTTATTTATTTATTATGTTTTCATTTGACTTGCTCTTGTTTGTTAAGTGTATATGTATCTGGAAATTGCTAAACACTAATTTCACCTCAGAAATGTGTACTAACAATTTAATATCTATAAAACTAAATAATAAGTATGATAATTTATTTTGTTAAATTGTTACACACAATGTTCATGATGAATTCTATAGTTCAAGATAATCAAATCTAACAAGCTCTAGCCATGTTATAAACAATGTCAACTCAGCAGTGCCAGAAAGGTCTAAAACAATATAACTGCAATGGCAGGATATTAACAATGCATACCTATTGCTAGTATCAATTGTTTGAGCTAGGGTGACTTGAGACTTTTTCAACTCCACACATGATTCACATAGCAGCATTGACTTCCCATTGTAAGATTTAGGAATAGGCTCTGCAATCCATTAAACATCCAAAACATTACATTTTTTTTCCAGGAAAACACACACGCATGCAGATGAACACTATATCCTATCAAAGGCATGTAAAAGCAACCTCTGCAATTCAAACAGATGGACGATTTCTTTAAAGCAGTGCAACCAATAGCATTTTGGACAAACTCATCCAACGTGTCCAACGAAGCATTTAGGCACGCATTCATGACATCACGAAGAGTGTTCCCATTCTCCAGGTAAATATACTCCGGTGGACGTTTATTTGCACTGCCAGCATGCAGCTCAAACACGGTGGGTGTAAGAACCTACATTCAACATAAAAAATAAAGCACACAATGATTCATAAGAACAACAACAACATTAATGGGTCCTCAAAAAACCTTACTTGAAAATAATAACCAAAAACACTCACTTCAACCCCTTTGCATTTGGCACAGTAACACAATATCCCAGAACCTCTAATCACACCTTTCAACCCAGTCTCTCCAGCTGCTCTAACCTGCAATTCAAAAAGACACATAGCCAATACTTCATACCCAAAACCACTTATTTCCCACACATAAACAAGCAATGTTAAAATTAATACCTTGGCACCCCGGACATACTTAACTGGCATTCCCTCGAGAATACCCATCTCGAGTAAATCCTTCAACTTGGATGGAAACTTCTTCAATTTCAACATTCTCATATCAGCCGGAGTCGTTGTAACCATACCCGACGAACTACCTACTCCATCATCAACATTTGCAACCACTTTCTTACCACTCTCTTTCACATTACTCTTCTCCTCTTGCCTCGGCTTCAATGCCGAACGAGTAAACCTCCTTGAAGGCGTCTCTGGAGCCACATTCTTCGGCTTGACATCTTCATTAATCAAAACCCCCTCAATCTTCTCATCCTTAGCCAAATCCTCATTCGTTTTCTCGACTCCCGGCTCCGCCTTCATCTCTTCTTCGTTCACATTCGGCTTGCTTTCGCACACTAATTCCTCTTCCTTCACAGGATTCTGAACCATTTCAACCACTCCACCCTTCAATTCCTCGTCGAAAACCGGCATCGACGTGTCCTCCTTGGAGACCCCTTCTCCGGCCGATTCCGATTCTCCAACGTGGCCTTTTGGCTCGTCGTCGCTCGTTAGGTCCACCACGTCGCTTTTCGCTTCCTCCTCGCTCATCGAATCGCCCGAATCTCCCAAATCCTTCGCCTTCTGATCCATAACATCGTCGTTCTCGGCGTCCTTTGGATCCGACTTCTTCAATTTCTTGCTTCTATTGGTCGCCACATCCTCATTCCGGGTCTTCCTGGACCGGGTCCGACCCAAGGACCCGCAGATCTCTGATTGCGCCTTCATTGCGAAGGCGAACTCGCGCTTGTGACCCGTTCGAACCCGAGATAGCAACACGAACTCCTCCGAATCCGTACCGTTCGCCATACACAAACACACAAAGATCGATTCAAATCTGATTTTTCCAAAAAAAATAAATAAAATTTGAGGAATTCAATAATATAGAGAGCAAGAAACAAATACGTGAATCTTCAAATTGGAAAAGATTGAATTAAAGAACAAACCTGTAGCCTCGATTGAAGGGATTGAATATTCTTGAAGAAAAAGATTAGGGTTCGTGGGAAAAGAGAGAGAGAGAGAGTTTGGGGGTATTGGAAGAGACTGTACGGCTCGGCTTTCTTGATGTAATTGAAAGAAGACTCGGGGAATGAGAAAGACAAAGAGAGCACACCTGTAATTTTCGCATTGCCGAAAGTACCCCTGGGAGATGACGTTTTGTCTCTTATGGAAGGCGAGGTTTTCGTTTTCCACTTGGAGGTCCTATATTTTTGGTGAATTGTATTTGTACTAGTCTCCATTTTTTCTTTGCGCTGATTTCATTGTTTTCAACTTTTCTTTTTCTTTTTTGTTGTTTTTTTTTTTTTTTTAAAGAAAGATTATCACTTCTAAATTCTAATTTCCTAAGCTATATAATCAAAATATGTTTCTTTTGTATGCTATATTAATATATTATCTAAATATGTATTTTTCAAATAGATCCATTGGATTTGTTAGGGCCCGTTTGGTTTAGAGGTGTCTCAGTTTTCATATCTTAGTTCTCAGTTTTTATAACTCAAACTGAAAACCCATAACTCACAACTCAAACTTCACTATCACTCAAAAAATCCAACACTTTTGTTTGGTCACAAAACTCAGTCATGTATCTCAGTTTTTAACTTTACTTTTTGCCAAAATGATGGACCCACCCATTGACACTGCACAGAAGAATACAGTTGCTACCCGCGTCCCTTTTCTTTTCTGCTCTTCAAACCCAGCTTCACCGAAACCCAGCTCCACCACCACCAACGGCAAACCCTTCATCCACCACCATCAACCTAGCTCCACCACCACCACCACCAACGGCAAATCCAGAAATCCACAACCACAACCACAACCACCACTACCAATAGCCCTTAACACAACCACAACCTCCACCTCCACCAAAAAATCCAAATGAATCAAAAATCCAAACCCACCAAGCCTCAAACCACCACAACCACAACAAAAAAACCTAAACCCAAATCCTTAGATCGGAGACCCAAACTCAGCCATCTCTACCATCACCGCTTGAAGAAAAAAAAAAAAGCAGCTAAAAGAAGAAATCAGAGTGAAGAACAAAGAAAGAAAGAAAAGAAAAAAGAAAAGAGAGAAGAAACTAAGAGCAAAAATCCACCTTGAAGAAGAAAAGAAATAGAAGAGAAAAAAGGCTTAGGCCTGGGCACCGTTGCATGTGGGACGAAGGTTATGAGGGGAACCCAATAGTAACATTTTATGGTACATAGTGTTAAAATAGATCTAAAAGTTGATACATGAAAAGAAGATTTAAAAGTTAGGATTTAATTTTTACAAAACTTAGCTTTTAGATCTTCTTTTCCTTTAATTTTTTTAGTTTTTTATGTTTAGAGAGGAGAGAGACATAAAAAATTTACAAATTTACAAATTTATCCTTATTTTTAACAGAGGTGGGTAACTAGAAACAAACGGAGCTAATCTCAGGTAGGTAAAGTGTCAATTTTTAAACCACAGGTAGGCAAAGTGTTTTTCGAGCAAACCAAAGGTGGGTAAAATGTAATTTTCCCAAATTCTAATTTCCTAAGCTATATTATCAAAATATGTTTCTTTTGTATGCTATATTAATATATTATCTAAATATGTATTTTTCAAATAGATCCATTGGATTTGTTAGGGCCCGTTTGGTTTAGAGGTGTCTCAATTTTCATATCTTAGTTCTCAGTTTTTATAACTCAAACTGAAAACCCATAACTCATAACTCAAACTTCGCTATCACTCAAAAAATCCAACACTTTTGTTTGGTCACAAAACTCAGTCATGTATCTCAGTTTTTAACTTTACTTTTTGCCAAAATGATGGACCCACCCACTGACACTGCACAGAAGAATACAGTTGCTACCCGCGTCCCTTTTCTTTTCTACTCTTCAAACCCAGCTTCACCGAAACCCAGCTCCACCACCACCAACGGCAAATCCTTCATCCACCACCATCAACCTAGCTCCACCACCACCACTACCAACGGCAAATCCAGAAATCCACAACCACAACCACAACCACCACTACCAATAGCCCTCAACACAACCACAACCTCCACCAAAAAATCCGAATGAATCAAAAATCCAAACCCACCAAGCCTCAAACCACCACAACCACAACAAAAAAACCTAAACCCAAATCCTTAGATCGGAGACCCAAACTCAGCCATCTCTACCATCACCGCTTGAAGAAAAAAAAAAAAAAAAAGCAGCTAAAAGAAGAAATCAGAGTGAAGAACAAAGAAAGAAAGAAAAGAAAAAAGAAAAGAGAGAAGAAACTAAGAGCAAAAATCCACCTTGAAGAAGAAAAGAAATAGAAGAGAAAAAAGGCTTATTCAGTGAATACACACGGACTACTCTCAATGAACACCACAACTCCAAACCACAAAAACACAAAAGGCTCTGCTGTCCAACCTCACACCTCCTTACGCACGCACTCACCCTAACCACGCCCACCGAGCCCACCTCAGCCAACCCGCGCCGCCCCGAGCTCAGACCGTTCCTCACGACGCCGCTGCATCGATCTTCCCCACCATCAACCTTTTTCTCTGGAATTTTAGCAATCTGAAGGTTTATACCCAAAGCGAAACCCTCTTTGAACATTTTATTTCGAAATTTATAATGGGTCTTGTAAAAGCTGAGCTCTTTTATACACTTTATTTAGAAATTTATTTGTGGTATTTTGCATCCTTGTTGATTTTTGCCAACCCGTGGTGTTTGTGTCTTGGGTGTTTGCTTCTTTTTTTTTTTTTTTTGATGTTTGGGTTTTCTTTTCTTCGGGTTGAGGGTTGTGACCATAGTTTTGACAAAAAATGAAGAAGGAGAATGACAGAGAGAAGAACGGGTTGGAGAGAGATCAAGTAGTGATGGGACAATACAAAAGCGATGGGCTCCACGAGGTCAAGAATATTACAATTTTGCCACTGAGTTATGTAACTCAGAAACTGAAAACACCAATTTGGTGTTTTCAGTTTTCTGCACTGTAGCTCAACTCAAACTCAGTTTGAGTGATGAAAACAAGAACAGAAAATCAAGCCAAACACAAGGTTTTTAGTAGGTCCCACACCAATTCTCAGTTTGAGTGATGAGAACTCAGTTTGAGTGATGAGAATTGGTTAATACAAACGGGCCCTTACTCTTTTTTTTTTGATATCTATAGTTTCTATTACTTGATTTTGAAATAAAATTCCACAACTGTTCTACTACTACCAACTGCAGTACAAGTGTCTATCTTTTTGTATTTTCATTTTAAATTGTAGTTACTTTATTAAAATAAATAAAGTAAAACCATACTTTTTTTTTTTTCTATGCAAAGATTCGTTTTATGTCTCTCCAAGGGCGGGAAATGCGTAAACTGTGTTTTCGAAACTTATTATAGAATGGGATGGAATTGGAAGCTATTGATTGGCCTATTGCAGATTCAAGTTTAACCCCGCTTATTCGATGTGATGTGATGTGTTTGTGTTGTGAGGTTAAATTAATGTGTTTTTTGGTCACGTGTGCTCCACCCACTGCTCATTAAGGAGTAGTATTTTATTTGAGGATAGCTTGTTTATTATTTATGGCCAACTTGCAATTGTTGCGATACCAAAATAAATGTGAGTCCCTATCAAAAATTTAAATAAACAAATAAAATATGTGACTTGGAAAACAATCATTGAATTGTGAAGAACAAGGGGTACAAAATAGAAAATAATGACATGCCTTTGAGCCTTTGACTTTGATAAGTGATATCAACTTATCAAGTGAGCTCTAAAGATTTGTGGCTGTGGGCCATATGCAAAGTAGTAAAAATTTGTCACATTAATTATTTGTAAAATATTATAAAATCATTTGTAAATGTAAAATCATTTGTTTCTTACCCTATTTAAGTTTTTTTAATTTTTGTTTTAGGTGAGTTAATGAAATGCAAAAGGCAAATAGTCTAAAAAAAAAATCATCAAAAAACCCAAAGTAAACTCATGTATATCCAAAATAAAAAATAAAAAATAAAAGAGAGAAAGAGAGTATAAGTTGAATCCATATATGTGGGTACTTATAATTTTTTTAATTGTACCGTGCATATGCGTGGATTATGCACAAGTATATATAATGAGAAACCATTATATATTGTAGAAATGTATGGTTTTATAAAAAATGTAAGCTAATACGATATATAATTTGAATATCTTCTTTAAAAAATGTACTGTACAAGCCCAAAAAAGGCTAAGTCCACTTAGAATAGAGGAGCTAGGTTTAGAAGGCCCAATGCAATTAATTTGTTTGAGTATGGGCTTCCAATGTCAACTTTAATACACTTGTATGATCCAGTTTTTAGGTTAGTAAAGAAAGTTGAATGAATAATAAAAAGGGAAACTAAATTTGGGATTAACACTACCTCGGGTCTGTCTGAGGAGCAAATGTTCATAAAAAGTTTCAAGTCTCAAATACAGGATTATACTACATAGTTTATCTTTTCTCTTTTAATTCTTCGTCCCCCCATTTGGAGGGGTTTCCTTTCCTTATATGGTCAATCTAATTGCATCTTAGCCCTCCACTTGTACAGTCAAAGGCCTTAGTTTGGATGCTTGTCCCATCAGGGCTTTGCTGGAGGTGGTAGAGTGTGTTGTGAGCTATGAGATTATTGTTTAGGGGTCATTCCTTCATCAATGCGGCTAACTAAGTTGGTACAGTGCATTGAATGCAGAGGTGGTGGCCACTTTACTTGGATATTTCCCTTATTCTTGACTTGCACGCCTTTACCGTCTTCCTCGGTATCTTGTCCTTTGGGGCAAATGGCCTGCTCAACACTTCCCAAGGTAGGCTCGCTCCTTGGGGAGTTGGTCTCCTCATCCTTCCTCCTTGGATTCTCATCCGCGTGTTGGGTTAGAACTTAAGCATGGATGGGCCCTTCCATCCCATGAGCCCTATTCCGTACTTGGATCTTGCCCCTCCCACATGTATAATTTGAATTGTATAATTGTGATTGTTTTTAATTGTATGTGTACATATGCATGAAACTATACACTAGTACAACCGTAATAAAGGAAGTATAATTGCCTCTGTATTAAAAAAATGTAGGTTTTAATTATTTACTAAAAAAATGTAGCTTCAATTTAGGTCTTTATGCAAGTTTTTTTTTTTTTTTTGTTTAAAGAGAGTTCCTGCATACGGTATCTATTCCTAATGATAGCTATTTATGCAATTTAGATGTGCATTTACAATATCAAACGGATAGAGTTACCCATATAAACGCATCAACATGTTTTAAATTAGTTTAATCAAAATTAATGGGATGTTCCTTGGGTAAGCCTTCTCATACCGCCTACACCAAAAATTAATTGGTATCTTGATCTAATGATAAAGAGTACTCATCATGAGCAGACGTCATAGGTTGAAATTCTCTATAAAAAAAATTATAGGATGTTTCAAAAGACAAAAATGAATTTTAGGTTGATCAAAAACAGTAGTTGCTTTAATGTGGATAACCTTTCCCTATCCTTGCAATCATAATTCGATTTTTTTTTTTGAAAGTCAATCATAATTCGATCTTAACTCTTTGTTACCGTGATATATATATATATATATATTTGGTGGATGTAAAGACAATGGGAAATTTTAATGTTTAAAAAAGCAAGAGCGATATAATTGATATAGCCAAATTTGTAGTTGAATTTTAATGTAAAATTCTCTTTTTCCTATAATTTTAAAATATTCTCTCTCTCTCTCTCTCTCTCTCTCTCTCTCTCTCTCTCTCTCTCTCTCTCTCTCTCTCTCTCTCTCCATTAATTGCAACTCATATCACCACCAACATCTTTGCCCTTATTGTGAGACGTATCATTGCCCACACTACATTCTTAAGACAGAGTTGTAGGTACATGGTAAGCAATTTGAGGGCAACAACGTAAGGTTCATGTGTAATGTCTTAAACCGAGAAAACAAATTTTCTTGGAATTTTCTCTCTCTTTCTTCTTCTCAATTATTAAGACAAGAAAAAAATTATAATGAGTATTTATAATTAAATATAAAGGAAAATGAAGGTTGTAATGTATAATGTATTTGAAAAATATGTAACTAAAATATAAAAGGTGAGAAAAAAGAGAAGAATTATTATTATTATTATTTTTTTAGAATACTAAGTATTTTTAACAAACACACGGAGAGAAGGAAGAAGGTTTTTTTAAAAAAAACTTACAGTGATGTATATTCAAAAGAAAAGAATTATTAGTTATTACACGTTAGTTGCAAAACCAGAGTAAATAAAATTATTAAAATTAGTACCATTTCTCTCTCTTTCTTGGTTTTGTTCTTTCTTAAATTAATAAATGTCAGTTAAAAATAAGGGAGTAATGGTCTGTCTAGTCTGATTTTTGCATTTCTTGGGACCAAACCAGTCCGTTTGATCCCATAAAAGCCTCGACCAAACCTATCCGAATAAGTGTCTAGTCTCAATCCGTCTGGTTCCAATTGGTCCTAGTCAATCCGATTCAGAGTTTTAGTCTTGGGGTTGCATTGTTGGGCATACAATTTTTTGGGCTTTTGCAAAATAAATTTGGATTTTTTTTATTTTTTTAAAAAACTAGTTAATTCAAAATGCCAAATATATGTTCGGTTGTATTAGAATAGAATGGGAGGAAAGAATGAGAGAGTTAGGTCATTAGAGTTATATATATATATATATATAAATTATATGTGCATAATATTGGTTTGGCTCGGTTCTTTTTTTTCTTTTTCTTTTTTGGTTGCAAAACCGGGATTGGACCATAATCCAAAATTTTTATAATGGAGGACTGAAATTGACCAGATACCTCAGAAAAGTGAAGCAACCCAAATTTCCAGTCAATATGGTCTAAACAGGTTTTTTTACTGTCCTAGTTAAAAACAATTACAACATACATATTGCCAAAAAAAAAAAAAAAAGGATTACACAATGTTTTGATGTTCCCCAAATATATTTTAATTAAATTACATAAGGCCTTCAAATTAATTTGATTTCGGAACTGATTTAATAATATTAATTAAAAATTATTATAATAGAAATACATTTTTCACAAAACTTTTCCTAATATTATACGTATTGTCAAATAAAATCATCCTATTTAATATAATCAATATAATAAATGTAAATACCTTATACATAATTACATATAGGCATATAGCTAAGGAATAAGTATTCTCCAACTTAACATGAATGTTTGCTTGGGCCAAAATTTTTTTTTCAGTCTTGACCTTTTTTTTTTTTTTTTAAATAGTATTTATTGAGTTCATGCACTATTTACATGATTATCCCAATTGGTTTATTAGCAGAACGTCTTATGAAACTCAAATAACCATATGTAAATTGAGAGTTTATAATTTTTTGATCCCAGCAATATAACCTGGGGGCCAAAATGAGAGAAAACACCCTAGCCTGCCAGGTTCACGATAAAATCAGAAAGTACAGTGGCATATAAGCAAAGTTTTGCATTATTTTGGTAGGAGAGGAGTCAGCGACAATCTGAGCCACTGTGTAGGGGTAATATCGTCACGAAGCCAAAAAATGGGTGATCCTTATCACAATATTTCTGTTTCCCCTCTTATATTTCCCCAATTTTTTTTTGAAATTCGCGATTTTTCGCGGCTTTAGCCAGCCAATTGAGAATAGTGACCAAATAACAAATCCACAGTCGCCAAGTGTACACACGTCTGGTTTTGCTTAGGTTTTTACCGAGGTTGAGACAGTGAGGGGCCACACCGAACTTACGTGAATCCCACGTATCAAGCGGCACGTGAATGCCACGTAGACTCTAGCTCTTTCTTTCTTATCGGAGAGTGAACCTCACGCGTTGTAAAAGGAGTGGGAGAGAAGTTTTTGGCTTAAGTAATCAGTGTGGGTAAATCGAGAGAGTATTTACTTTTATTGGTAAATACTCCACCTGCTTCTTAATCTTAATTTTAAACATTTTAAACCCCCGCGCACCACACCCCCCCCCAAAAAAAAAAAAAAAAAATCTAAAAATACCCTATTTAATTTAAATTTTTACAAAATAAAATCATCAAAAAAATTAAATATTTTTAATAAAAATAAGAGGAAATATTAGGAAGGTTATTAAGAACTTGTGCCCATTATTTCCTAGGATTGCATTTAGAAAACATTCAAATTTCTATAAATTTTACTATAAAAGACGTATACATGATAATATATATAAGGAGAAACTGCATATTTGGTCTTTATTATTTACACTATATTTTAATTTGGTTCCTAATTTTTCAATATCGTGTCAATTTAGTTCTTATTTTTGTCTCTCAATGAAAATCGTTGATATAGCTAACAATCAAAATAAAAAATGAGTTTTCTTGATGTTGCAATACACTAATTTTTAATTTTGGCCGTTTGTCATGCCAAAAATTTCCATCAAAGAGATAATAGTAAAAACTATATTGACACGCTTTGAAAAGTTATTGATCAAATTGACACAATTGAAAGGTTAGAAGACTAAATTGAAATATAATGTAAAGAATAAGTACCAAATATGAAATTTACCCTATATATAATTAACGTCACTTCAACAATATAATAAATAAATAAATAATTGATTTTTTAATTATAAAATATTTATAAAGTTTATATGTAATAAAAGTTGTAGTGCTAATATCTTTTAGCATCACTCGTAATATTTTGAAATATAGCAAAATAAGATACAGTGGAAAGAGAACCTATTTAGTTATAAAATGATTATTCTTCTAATAGAAAAAAGTTATAAAATTATGTAATTTATTGAAATTGGGAGTTGGAATGTATTACACTAGCTTAATCACCATTAACTTATCTTGCAAAGCGCACAATCACTACAAATTATATTTTTTTTAATAAAAACTATATATTATACTTAGTAGCTATCAGTTGTTTGAAAGATGATTGGTGATGAATCTCCATTATAGATACTATTGAATCATCATTAATAAAAGTTGTCATATCTCAGAAATTACTTATGAAATTTTATTTTATATATTCTTTTTACTGTACTTGTGAATTTCTTATATGTATGGAGATATAGTGGTGAATTTGTGTCCAAATGCTAAGGTAGCGTGGGATGATTGGTTATGTTTGAAATTTTGGCGCTCGAGGGAAATCCTTGTGGAGCGCCACGTGGAAAAAGGGATAATTTGGCCGTTTGAACTTTGAACATTAAAAGTTCAAATTTTAATCCCTAAATAAACTATGTGGTAGGGAACTAGGGATAGGATGACATAGTGACATACACATGGTATATTATTGGCTGCATTCTGCTATTAGAGGTGGTACGAAATACAAATGATATGCCACACTTGCACTTGGTATTATGGTAGCTTTCTCCTTTGTAATATTCTATAAGTATTAATCTCTATCAAAAAAAAAAAAAAAGAAGAAGTATAAGTCAACTGCAATATTTAGGTACAGAACTTAAGTGTTGTTTCTTAAGTTTCCCTTTTAAAATTATACTATGTGGATTTTTCCTCATGAGATGGAAGCGTATTTTTTTAATTAAATAGCCACATAACTAAATCTTAGAAGACCTAAAGAACAACACATAAAGTATTGTACCTGAAGAGGACAAAATTTGGCGTGATGTATCCGTTCAAGTAGACCCGATGGTACTAAGTTAGTGGGTTGTCAGAGATAAGGCAACAAAGGGGGATTGGATGAATGGGACATGTGACAGATGGACTCCTCCCAATAATGGACAGATAGTCCTCCGATATGGAAGGATTCAAATCACATGAATACAAGGTAGACGGATACTAAAGCCATGTGATACCAACATGGTTTTGAGTGGGCTCCAAGGAATCCTAAATGGAAATTACTTGAGTCCCATGGTTAACCCTAATCAGTAGAGTTCTAATAGGAAAAGGATCCTATAATATACGCACTTTTATGATGATCTTCCCCTTAAAGAAAACACCTTCCTACACAAAAAACGGAGGTCGGTTTTACATTACTATAAAAACCCAAATCCCTCAGAAAATAAGGTACACATAATTCACCCCAGCTCTAGTACTCTAGAGTTGTGAAAAGTTATCTAACTTAACCATCGGAGGGTTTTTGGCCGGTACCACACCAGTACACTCCAAGGTCTTCTTGTTTTGTGTTATGTAGGTGTTGTCTTGAGCACGTGAGGACTGTGTAACTAACTGATGATTTTCGCCATCATTAATTGGTGTCGTCTGTGGGAAAGCCTTGAGATAAGCCATACCTACCGCTTCCCGGACAAAAAGTTGTATGGTACTTACTCGTTCGATAGTAACAACCACTAACAATCAGGGCAACGAGCCGCACACCACTGCCCTAGAGAGACAAGTTCAAACTCTTGCAACAGTAGTGGAACGTCTCACAAAGCAGAATCATGACTTAGAGGAGCAGTTGCGCTAGAAGAACGTATCACTTAATACCCAAGAGAAGGACTAGGAAGGAATCAACGCTAAAAGAAGGAATCAAAAGGGGCCGGAAGGCAAAAACGCCCCAAGCAGACAAGAGCGATAGGATACCAGTCGTCCATCTTCCACGGATACAGCTCTCCTTCACATAGTTGCGGAGATGCAGATGATGAAGGAACGGATGGACTTTATGATGAACGCCCTCAGAGGACGGGTGTCTAGCGACCTCAATGACTTGGTCCATTGAACTAATTCACCATTTACTACATTTGTCACGTCACTCCCCCTACCACCAAAGTTCCATATGCCTTAGGTAGAAAGTTACGACGGATCTAAGGACCCCTTAGATCACTTAGAGTCCTTCAAGACTTTAATACACCTGCAAGGAGTGGCGAACAAGATCATTTGCAGGGCCTTCCCCACTATGCTGAAGGGCACATCAAGGATTGGTTTAGCAAGTTGACGCCCAATTCCATTGGTACCTTTAAAGAGTTGAGTGCCTAGTTTGCCTCATACTTTATCGGGGGGCACAGGTATAAGAAATCCATTGCATGCCTAATGAACATTAAGTAACGGGAGGATGAGTCGCTAAGGTCTTACATAACCCGCTTTAACAATGAGGCACTCTCAATCGATGAAGCTGACGATAAGATACTCATTGCCGCGTTCACGAACAAGCTACAGAAGGGTAAGTTTCTATTTTTATTGTATAAGAATGACCCGAAGACCATGTCAGATGTGCTTTACAGGGATATTAAATACATGAATGTGGATGACGCGTTGCTGACTCGCGAAGAGAAGCCCAAAAAGAGAGAAAGACAGGAGGAATTACGACAGGACAGGGGGCGAAAGATGGCCAGGATAGGAGATAGAAGGGAAAATAGATGCTCCAAGCCTCCAATCGAAAGATTCACAAGCTTCACCCCTTTGAACACCCCGATTGATCAAGTCCTAATGTAGATCAAGGACGAAGGGGCCCTGACATTCCCTGGCAAGTTGAAGGAAAACCCCAGCAAAAGGTCTAGAGACAAGTATTACCGTTTCCACCACGATCATGGCCACGACACGTCCGAGTGCTACGACTTAAAGCAGTAGATAGAAGCTCTCATTAGGTAAGGGAAGTTGCAGAGGTTCATCGGTAAGGAAGGGACGGAATAGCCCCAAGGACAGCCTGCCCGGACAGAAAACGAGTGCCCTAAGCCACCTTTGGGAGACATAAGGATGATTATAGGGGGCAGTGCAACTTCCAGTTCTTCCAGGAAGGCGTACAAGACCTACCTATGAATGGTTTAGAACATCCAGCTGACGGGGTACGTTCTAAAGATGGCACGAATCGACAGCCCCATAATTGGGTTCACGGAGGAAGATGCTTGGCGTCTTCATCACCCACACGATGACACACTTGTAATCAGCATACGTATAGAGGATTACAACACACACTAAGTCTTTGTGGACAATGAGAGCTCTGCCAATATCCTATACTACCCAACATTCCAGCAAATGAGGATAGGGAAAGAACGGTTAATTCCAACTAACACACCACTCGTAGGATTTTGAGGAACAAGGGTGCATCCCCTAGGGGTGGTCACCCTGCTAGTTACGGTCGGTGATTACCCTCAACAAATCACTAAGGATGTCACATTCCTTGTTGTTGATTGTTCATCCGCGTACAATGCCATATTGGGTCGTCCTACTTTAAATTCATGGAAGGCCATAACCTCAAACTACCATTTGATGATCAAGTTTCTCACCAAGTACGGAATGGGAGAAGTAAGAGGGGATCAAGTGGCGACATGCGAATGCTACATTGCCATGCTGGAGATGGACGATCATTTGTAGACTATGTGTATAGAAGAACAACGAACAGTAGCAGAACCGGTGGAAGGGTTGGAAGAAGTACCCCTTGATGATTCTAGGCCTGAACGAACAATGAGGATAGGCACTTTGGCCAACCCACCAATGCGTCAAGTAATCACGATGTTCCTACGGGAAAACTAGGACGTGTTTGCTTGGAGCCATTAGGACATGCCAGGAATTGATCTGTTAATCATAGTCCACAAGTTGAATGTATTGCCCTAATTTTCTCCTGTCCGACATAAAAAGTGGGTGTTCGTACAGGAGCGGGACAAAGCTATAGCTGAGGAGGTTCGTAAATTACAAGAAGCAGACTTCATACGAGAAGTGTACTACCCTAACTGGCTGGCGAATGTAGTGATGGTAAAAAAAGCAAATAGAAAATGGAGGATGGGCGTAGATTTCAGGGACCTAAATAGGGCCTACCACAAGGATAGCTATCCTCTCCTGCGGATTGGCACCTTGGTAGACTCAACCACAAGACACCAACTGCTAAACTTAATGGACGCATTCTCTGGTTACAACCAAATCAAACTGAACGAGGCGTATCAGGAGAAGACTTCATTTGTAACCAGTCATGGTCTTGTTTGTTACAAAGTGATGCCATTCGGACTCAAGAACATGGGCGCCACATACCAAAGGTTGATGAACAGAATGTTCGTACATCAGATTGGAAGGAATGTGCAAGTTTATATGGGCGATATGCTGGTAAAAAGCACATGGGAGGACGACCACTTAAGCAACCTCCAAGAGACCTTCGATACCCTTCAGTCGTACAACATGAAACTAAATCCAAACAAGTGTGTGTTCGGGGTGACGACATGAAGGTTCTTGGGATTCATGGTATCCCTAAGGGGTATTGAGGTCAACCTAGAAAAGATACAAGCCATAATGAAGTTAGTTTCGTCAAAGACGGTCAAGGAGGTACAGAGCCTGAACGGCAAGGTAGCGGCATTAAACAGGTTCTTCTCAAGAGCAACGGATAAATGCCTAGCTTTTTTCTGCACATTGAAGAAGTTGTTTAAATGGACGACTGAGTGCCAACAAGCATTTGAGGATTTGAAGACATATTTTTCTTTTTCGCCATTTCTAAGCCCATCTAAGTCAGGGGAAGAACTATTCCTATACCTGGCCGCTGTCAGCGCGGCTTTGGTTAGAGAAGAGGATGGGGTGCAGAAGCTCGTATACTTTACAAGCCGAGCACTTCGAGGAGCGGAAGAGAAGTACCCCCCGATGGAGAAGCTCGTTTTCGCGTTAGTAACTGCGGTGTGAAAGCTCAAGCCGTATTTCCAGGCATACACTGTGGTCGTCCTGACGAATAAGTCCCTATGCAGAGTAATGAGCAGCCTTGAAGCTGTGGGACGGATCGCATTATGGGCAGTTGAGTTAAGTGAATTCGACATACAATATTGATTGCGCACGGCTATACAAGGGCAAGTAATCATTGACTTCATTGCAGAATTCACTGTCATGAAAGGCCAGGGGGCAGAAGAGAACCCACAATGGAGCATCCATACAGACGGATCCTCCAATAGGCAAGTAGGTGGAGTTGGTGTGGTACTCCACAGCTTGGAAGAAGATAAGATTGAATGCATGGTCTGTCTTGACTTCCCTATGATCAATAACGAAGTTGAGTACAAAGCCTTGATAGCAGGGTTAGACCTTGCCAAGGTGATAGGAGTTGAAAACTTGGTTGTATACTTCGATTCCCAAGTAGTAACTAGTCAGGTTAATGACGACTATTAATGCAAGAATGAATGGATGAAAAAGTATCTTGAGCATGTGAAGGGTCGAGTTGGCAACCTCCAAGTAAAGTTTGTTCAAATTCCAAGGGAGGAGAACGAGCATGCCAACCGAATTACCAAAGCTGCTTCAGTGGAGCACATGCTCGTCCTCGGTTAGGTATAATCCTTTGTTCAGATCTCATCATTAATAGACGATGCCAATATGTAGGAGATAGGTTCAAAGAACTATTGGACGACACCAATAGCTTCCTACTTGAAAGACGACGTGCTACCAGACGACAAGGAAGTTGAAGGTTTAAGCAACTCGCTTCACTCTGATTAACGACATTACTTGAGATGCCTCGTCCCGGAAGAAGATAATATCAAATGCATGGTCTGTCTTGACTTCCCTACGATCAATAACGAAGTTGAGTACAAAGCCTTGATAGTAGGGTTGGACCTTGCCAAGGTGACAGGAGTTGAAAACTTGGTCGTATACTGCGATTCCCAAGTAGTAACTAGTCAGGTTAATGGCGACTATGAATGCAAGAATGAACGGATGAAAAAGTATCTTGAGCATGTGAAGGGTCGAGTTGGCAACCTCCAAGTAAAGTTTGTTAAAATTCCAAGGGAGGAGAACAAGCACGCCGACCGAATTGCTAAAGCTGCTTCAGTGGAGCTTATGCTCATCCTCGGTCAGGTATAATCCTTTGTTCAGATCTTATCATTAATAGACGATGCCAGTGTGTAGGAGATAGGTTCAGAGAACTATTGGACGACACCAATAGCTTCCTACTTGAAAGACGACGTGCTACCAGACGACAAGGAAGTTGAAGGTTTAAGCAGCTCGCTTCACTCTGATTAACGACATTACCTGAGGTACCTCGTCCCCGAGGAGGCAAACTATGTCATGAGATAAGTCTATGAAAGAGTCTGCGGAAACCATTCTGGATCACGGTCATTGGTGCATAAATTAATCCGGGTGGGATATTACTGGCCAACCATGCAGAGAGATGCCCATGCATATGTCGAAACTTGCGACAAGTGCCAAAGATTTGGAAACCTCATAAAGTAACCAATAGAGGAGCTCACCCCAAGGATGGCCCCATGGCCGTTCGCTTAATGGGGATTAAATATAATGGGCCCCTTCCCAACAGTAGTTAGACAGTTGAAGTTCCTAATAGTTGGCATTGACTACTTCACTAAATGGGTAGAAGCGGAAGCCCTGGCCATCATCACAGAGAAGAATGTGCGTAACTTCCTATGGAAGAACATTATTTATAGGTACGGTATACCTAGAGTGCTTGTCTTGGACAATAGGAAGCAGTTCGACAATGACGCGTTCAAAAAATTTTATTTGCAGTTAGGAATCAAGAACCATTATTCATCTCCCGCATACCCTCAAGCCAATGGAAAAGTTGAGGTCACAAATCGATCCTTGCTCAAAATTATCAAGACTCAGCTTGAGGGGGCGTAGGGCATATGGCCGGACGAACTATTAAGTGTTTTATGGGCATACAGGACGACGACACGTACGCCTACAGGGGAGACACCGTTTCGACTAGCATATAGAAGTGAAGCAGTCATCCTAGCTGAAGCAGGACTTATAAGCTACAGGGTAGGGAACCACAACAAAATCAAGAACGACGAAGCCATGTGCCTGCAGCTTGATCTAGTGGACGAAGTCTAAACAACGGCTGAGTTAAGGCTAGCACGATACTAGAACCTCATGGCTAAGCGCTACAACTCTAAAGTCAGATACATGGACTTCTAGGTTGGGAATCTTGTCTTGAGAAAGGCAACAAGAGCCACAAAGGACGCCTCCCAAGGAAAGCTAAAACCTAACTAGGAAGGGTTGTACAGAATTGCATCATGGTATAAGAAGGGAACATAGCGCTTTGAGACATTGGACGGGCAAAGATTGCATCACCTGTGGAACACAGAGCACCTGAAGAAGTACTACCAGTAGACAGTGACAAGAAAACAGCACTCCTCATTTCTAGTTTACTTCCTTTTAAGTTAATTTTTATTTTTTTAAGAGTATTTTAAAACCCGAACGGCAGTAACTTATTTTTTCTTTTTTACGAACAATTTCTAAGCATATTTTATCACATAATAAGAGAAGTTATTCAGAAATGCCATGTATATGCTGTCTACATCCCTACAGTTAAGTCCGTAAGAGGATGGATTCATCTTAAAAGTGTGATTTGAAAAAATGATAGTCCATCAAGTGGACGGACTCAACCACGTGTTGAGATAAAAACACAAGTCTGTAAGAGGACGGATTCATCCCAAAAGGGTGATTTGAAAAAATAATAGTCCATCAAATGGACGGACTTAACCACGCGTTGAGATAAAAACACAAGTCTGTAAGAGGACGGATTCATCCTAAAAGGGTGATTTGAAAAAATGAGTCCATCAAGTGGATGGACTCAACCACGTGTTGAGATAAAAGCACAAGTCTGTAAGAGGACGAATTCATCCTAAAAAGGGTGATCTGAAAATTTATGAAAGTCCGTAAAGTGGACAAACCCAACCACGCGTTGAAATAAAATCACGTTTATAAGAGAACGAGTTCATCCATGAGCGTTAGATTACAATCAAGTACACAAAGTGGACAGACTCATCTTGAAAAAGATTATATTTAACAGGTCCATAAAGTGGATGGAATCATGCCAAAAATAATAGCTCAAATTGACCAAGTCTACTTAGCGGACATATATATCTTTTAACCAATCCATAAAGTGGACAGGTTCACCCTAATGAGATGACATAAACTCATCAGGCTCACAAGGTGAACAGATTCAAATACATTTGCTTAAACCTACAAGGCAAACGGATCCATCCTAGCCACTGAGTTATATTCACATAACCATAAACTGAACGGATTCATCTACAGGAATAAAAGGCCAAAGTAGACGGACATTTTAAAAGAAATTATCAATATACTATGAAAGCCCATAAAGGGGATGTCTGGATACAAAAAGCAACGGATAAATTAAACATAAATATTGTTCTTAAAAACTTTACATTTTAGCTAAAGTAAATAGAAAAAACTACTACTGGACCGGGGGGGGGGGGTTTCTTCATCATTCTTTGCCACAATCTGAATGTCTTTAGGTTGACAGGCACCACCCTCGATGGATTGGATTTGGCCTTCAATAGGAGTAGACTCTCTGTCACCACGAGGATAGTCAGTAAGGACATCGTTAGCAAATAGTTCATCTGTACTCTCGGAGTGGATGGTCTGAGCTGGGGTCTGGGCTAGGGCATCAATAGAAACATGTGACAGGTCCAGGTCTTGAAAAAAAGCTTTGACTTGACGAAGGTAGTCATCATAGGCATCAGCGTAAGAGCCTCTGAGCTCTGCCAAGAGGGCGTCAGAATCACGGTACTCCCATATCACATCTTCCTTCACCTGATGGAGCCGATCCTTGGCATCACTGATCTCTTTCTCCTTATCCTTAATGACTTGCCTTAGCATCTCTGTATGCTTCTCCAGCTTACCTCTAACTTGCTTTGAGCAAGCAAGCTTCTTCTCCTGAATCGTCATCCAGGCCTTTAGCTCAGCAAGCTCATCCTCCGTTGACCTTGCCTTCACGCTAACACAGTCCAGTGCCGTCTCGTGGTTTAGGCAACGACCCATCAACCCTTTCATCATTAACATTGCTTGAAAACAAAAGAGGGGTTAGTAACCAGACAAGTTAAAGGAAAGGGAAAGAAAAAGGAGACGAAAATGATTACCTGCGTAATGCTAAAAAGACCCGTCTCCCCCATAGCTTCGATTGCGTGGTTGCTTAAGTCCTCGTAATCGTCAACTGTGATGATGGACAAAAGCTTTTCCAGCACATACCGAGAATCCTTGCGAAGGAGGACAAGTGGTTTTTCAGTGACGGGGACATGACTCGTCATGAGTCCCTTGCCCTTCCTTTGGGAAGGCGGAGTTGCCATCTTCTTAGGTTCAGCCTTTAACCTGACGATTGGATCGGGTGTCACCTTGGGCTTTTTTAGAGGACGGTCAGTATTCTTTGATGGTTTCCTCTTGAACGACGGGTTGGCCGAACCCGTCCTTAAGGAGTTGATTCCATCTTGTTTTTTCTTTGTAGCTTGTTGCTTGATGTAGGCTTTCTTTTGCTGTCTTCCATTTTTGCACAAAGGTGGATGGATAAAATGAGTTAGATAATTTAAAAGTAAAGAAAGAAACCAATGTATTGGGCAACGAACTTACGTTGGCGAACTTGACGGTCGTAGCGACGGGTAGCTGCTATGGGTTCTGGTTCGTCACAATACTAGTAAAGAGCATCTAAGTTGACTAGTTTAGCCTACGTCCTCTCTGACAGCGTGGTTTTGTTGAAAATTTTTTCCAAAAAAATCCACTACTCAAGTGTGACTTGAGGACGGTCCCGAGCTGCAATAGGAGATGGTTAAAGTAATAAGTAAAGCTAACACAATTAAACACCTAAATACAGACAGATGCATACTAGATGGGGGCATTATACCCCATGTCTTGTCGACGGGCATGCACTCTTGGTCACCAAGGTGACACATCCATTCGTCAGCTTCAATAAAAAATAGCGACTCTTCTAGTTTTTGTTTGAGTCGGGAGTGTCACACATGAGCCTTAGCAACGGGCTCTTGGGCACAAAACTATACATGCCTTTGACTTAACGATCTCAGTCGGACGGTAACAGTGAAAAAACTCTTCCACTGTCAACCTACGTGCCCTATCAGACATGGCCCTGTACAAAACCTCCACTCCAAGGGAAAGCCTCTGGGCGTTTGGGACAATTTGGGTGACGGCCAATCCTAAGTATTGAATTAGGCGACAGTGGAGAGCACTCAGTGGGAATCTGAGCCCTGCTTTCAGCATTTCTCATAGATTCTGACGCCTTCGACACCCTCGTAATAACACTTCTCTGATTTGTAGGGTAGACAGAGGGGTATGTGGATGGGTATCTGATACTTCTCCTTAAGTGTATTGAAGTGTGTTTATTTGATGGTAGAAATGAAGTCGTTGACTGTCCACAGAGGAAGTATTATAAACTCCCTAAGTCCATCTAGACCTATGATGGATTGGGTTGGGGGTTCAGCACCAACTAGCCCATCAGTAGAATCACCTTCTAACCTATCAGTGTCCAAATCCTCATCTTTTGTGGAAGGTGAGGTGGCCGATGGATTCCTCTCGTCAGTTGAATTCTGATTTGATGGGAACACTCATCGTAGCCTGCCCCCTCACAGACACACGATTGTTCACTCGACGCACTAGACATCTGTCACCTACACATGATGGGTAAACCCAAAGACACTGACGAATCTACATAGATGACGGGTGTGCAAAAATCTAAAAAATAGAAAGGGCATTCAACAGAAAGGTGAAAAATACTTATCGGTTGAAGATGAGCAATAGGAGAAGTGTAGATGACGACTGCACCAAGTAGACGGTATGCTAGTTTATCAAAGGAGACGGTAGCACTCTAATCGTGAATTCGCTGAAGAAAGTAAGGAATGAGAAGTAAAGAAGCAAGTTTATATAGAGGGAATGACGCAGAAGACGAAGGGACGCTTTGTTCCAAGAGATAACCACTGAAGAAACGCCACATGCCCCTACAACATTAATGACCCTAGGCTAGCCTCTCAATGTATGCACGCTTCTTAGGAGACGAGTCAAACCGTCACTCCTCGGATCCGTCCTAAGGGGGTGACGGATCCATGGAGTGAGGGGACAATTGAAGAGGACAAAATTGGTGTGATGTATCCGTTCAAGTAGACCCAGGTACTAAGTTAGTGGATATCAGAGATAAGGCAACAAAGGGGATCAGATGAAAGGGACATGTAACGGATGGACTCCTCCCATAATGGATGGATAGTCCCCCAATACGGACGGATTCAAATCACATGAATACATGGTAGACTGATACTAAAGCCACGTGGTACCAACATGGTTTTGAGTGGGCTCTAAGGAATCCTAAATGGAAATAATTTGTGTCCCACGGTTAACCCTAATTACTAAAGTTCCAATAGGAAAAAGATCTCATAATATATGCACATTTATGATGATCTTCCCCTTAAATAAACACATTCCTATGCAAGAAACGGAGGTCGGTTTTACACTACTATAAAAACCCAAAACCCTCAAAAACAAGGTACATGTAATTCACCCCAGCTCTGGCACTCTAGAGTTGTGAAAAAGTTCTCTAACTTAACCATCGAAAGGTTTTTAGCCGGTACCACACCGGTACTCTCCCAAGGTCTTCTTGTTTTGTGTTGTGCAGATGTTGTCTTGAGTACATGAGGACTGTGTAACTAACTGATGATTTTCGGCATCATTAGTACCTATGTTTTGTCCATAAGTCAATAACTCCTGCATGACTGCCACTTTTAGTCTCTACATTTTCAGGCATCATTAGTTTAATAAAGGCGAAAAGCCACTTTTAGTCCCTACATTTTCAGGCGATTCCCATTTTAGTCCCTACATTTTATTTTTACCGCTTTTAGTCCCTATCCTGAAAAACGCTTCCCGTTTTGGTCCCTGCCGTTACATCAGAAATAGAGAAAGCTGAGGTGGCAAACGGCAGGATAAATAATACTTATTTAATATCCACGTGGCTTAAATTAATAATAAAAAATGCCACATCAGCATCTAAATTAAAAAAAATTAATTTATTAATTTTAACTAAATAAAAAAATTAAAAATAGAACTAAAAATTAAAAATCATATGAATTGAGATCTAAGTGTGTCTTGAACAAGAACAACAAAAACACAAATCCAGATTCAAGAACACAAACCCAGAAATTCAAAAAAAAAAAAAAAAAACCCAGTAAATCAATGACTCATCACCACAACCCCAAATTAAAAACCCAATCAAGCCTTTTCTACATAGCACAACCCAAAATTATTAAACACCATTACAATGACTCATCCCCACAAAACCGACTTCTACTATCAATGAAAGATCAGAGACCGATGGATAGGATTATTGATTAAGGCAGGAACATATCAGCCATGGTCGGCTAGATTAGACGGTTGAGCTACCATGGGTTCATCATAGAATCAGGAATCTCCGGAATATCCATGGAGAATCCACTCATTTCTTCGATCATTTGAAGCACCGAGTTCAAGGATCACAAGCGATCTGTGAGTTTCGCATGCTGAGCTCTGAGAACGTTGTTGGCGGATTCGATAGCCCCGTAGTTCTGCTCCTTAGCATTGATCTTCTACACCAGATCGCAATTCGAGAGCTGCAACCGAGTCACCTCGTCCATCAAATCCTTCAGCTTGCTTCTGCTTCCTCATCCGAGATCGCCTCGCTGATTCGCCGACATCCTCTTCCTCTTCCTCTCGTCGATCACCACATCGGATCCAGATCTCAATATATCTTGTTTCTCAAGCTCTTTCCTAATTCGAATCTTATGGGCTTTAACTTCTTTTGCAATTCTAGCTTCTTCACTCTACATAAGGCATTTTTTTTTTTTTTGGTTTGTTGAGGATCTGTGGTTTGATGATGTAATTTATGGATTTTGGGTTGATGATTTGGTTTTCTATAGGGTTTGTTGATGATTGGTGCTATGTTGTTTTGTTGTTGATGTTGGATGATTTAGATGTTTTGTTCTTGATTTGGCTGGGTTTTGATTTACTGGGGTTTTTTTTTTTTTTTTTTTTTTTTTTTTTGAATTTATGGGTTTGTGTTCTTGAATCTGGATTTGTGTTCTTGTTGTTCTTGTTCAAGACATACTTAGATCTCAATTCATTTGATTTTTAGTTTTTAATTCTGTTTTTAATTTTTTTTATTTAGTTAAAATTAATAAATTTTTTTTTTTTAATTTAGATGCTAACATGGCATTTTTTTATTATTAATTTAAGCCAAGTGGATATTAAATAAGTATTATTTATTCATGCCATTTGCCACGTCAGCTATCTCCGTCTCTAATGTAACGGCAGGAACCAAAACAGGGAGCGTTTTTCAGGATAGGGACTAAATGGGAATCGCCTAAAAATGTATGGACTAAAAGTGGCTTTTTGCCTTTAATAAACTATATAATTTTGATCTATTTTATCTTTTGTCTAAATATGAAGTAATAATTATTGTAGTTATTAATATGCATGTATTATAATTCTATTTGTATCTAGAAGTAGAAGTAGAACTATCAAATTATCCAAACATAAAATCATAAGGTATAAAACCATGAGGTCTTCAAAACTTATGTTGCAACAATATTAAAAGGTTAACTAAATGAAGGATGTTTTCCATCTACAATTATGGCTAATTTTTCCAATAAAATTTTTGTAGGCTTTCTTCTCAAAAAAAGAAAAAAGAAAAAGAAAGAAAGATGTTTTCCATTTTATATATACTAGGGATCTGGGGTAAAGTTGTGGCTTCATTGGTTTTTTTATTATATATATATATATATATATATTTTTTTTTTATGGTTCATTAATATTGGACTCTTTGGCTTGTATATGGGATAAATCACTTTGCACAATATTTTTTAAAAAAAATTAGACACATTACCCAAAATTTAAGCTAAATTTGGAAACTAATTAATATTCTATTTGGATTTCAATTCTGCTTATAATATATAGTATGTGGATTTTTTTGGATAAGTGGAAGTAATAACAAAAAAGAAAAAAGAAAGAAAGAACAGTGAAAGCATAAGAGCATCAGCATCCGGTTTCAAAAAAATTTCATTTTACCATTTCAAAAGCTACTTTATCTATTATACCATATCACTTTACAACACACTCAATATCCCAACTTTTTTTTCCTATATAACACATTAAAACAATAAAATATATAACCTAAATCCATCTCTCTCCCTCTCTCTAATTTGTAACTTTCTCCCTCCCCTTCTCTTTCTCTCTCAACCTCTCTCTCACCACCACGAACAAACCCAAAGCCCAACACAACCACCATTCAAACCCAACCAACTACCAATCATCAACAACACAACCTGCCATCACCATCATCAACAACATAACTACCACCCAAACCCACCACCTAACACTGCACACCACCAAAATCAACCTAACAGATCACAACAAACCCATACCAAAATCACAAAAAAAAAAAAAAAAAAAAAAAAACCTTAGCAAAATCACAACAAACCCAAAACCCAAACCTAAACCCAAAACCACCACTGTAGCAACCACCACCTCGCATTGCTGCCACCCACTAGACCCACCACACCATTGCTATCCATTGACCCAAAACCCACTCCCACACAAATCACAAGCCATCAAAAACGAACGTATGATAGAAAATCACAATTGATCCACAGAGAGTGAAAGTTTGAGAGAGAAGAAAGTAACCCACCTATGGCGGCAAAACCCCCACGGCGCCACTGCCTTCAACCAGAGAGAGAGAGAGAGGGAGGGAGGGAGGGAGGGAGGGAGGAAGGGAGGCTAAGATGAGAGAGAGAGAGAGAGAGAGAGAGAGAAGAGAGAGAGAGAGAATGAGATTTTTTTTGATGAGGAGAAGAATAAAAAAGAGTGTTTTATTATTGAAATTGGGCTACTGTGTCTTCTAAATTCAAAATGGTACCGTAGCTCCGTTGTAAATTTTGTTTACAATTACAACTCTAGATAATGCATATTTTTAGTGGTTTGATACTAAAATTTAGCATATTCGAAGTTTTACAACTTTGGATACTGATGTTTTAACAACTGGCCATTGGTAATGTTGAAAATATCAAATCTTGGGCTTTGTATAATCAAACCCTTGAATTTTAGCTTTTGGGTTGAGACAAGATTTTACTTATTTTTGTGGAAGAATCCTATAACTATCCCAACTTGAATTTTAGGTTTAAATCAATTTAAAAATAAGTAACTTATCATACATTAGAATGCTTGTGATTGATAGCAACTTCATTTATTTCACCTATAGCCTACACATGATCACTGTCCCATACATGTGAGGGTCACATACAAGCACACCTCCTTAGAGACATGTGTATCACTATGGATGGGTGGTTAAACTAAGATTGAGTAATAACCTAGGAATTTTACCCCTTTCCACTACTTAAAATGTAAAAAATTAGTGTTGGGTTAATATAGTTTAACCTTGGTTAATTAATTCAATCACCCAAGTTGATTAATTAGGTCAAATTACATGCAAATTGTGGAGGCATCAACAAATGACCAAATAAACTAAATGTAGCAGAAATTAAATTGACATGGTGATTTGTTGACAAATAGAGAAAACCTTTCGCAAGGCAAAAATCCCACTGGGTGAATTTAAGGTCACCACTCCCAAAAATCCACTAATCAATAATCAAGCGGTTATAAGTATAATGAATCTTATCACTACCCTAGCCTATCCCAAAATACCAACCTACAGTTGAACTTTCTCTTCAATTCCCAATGGAACTTGATTTTGTAGTGGCTTTCTTTCCTTTGATGCACAAATTTTCAATTTGTGAGTAATTCGTTTGCACGGATCATAATACGTGACTAATTCCAATAACTTGAATAATTGTTGTTAGTTTCACTTCATCAACAATGAAGATCATAAAGCATTTGGATACAAAACCCTATGACCTACAAACGCAGTAGCTTCTCACATAGAAAATTAAACTCTTGGTCTTTGTATCCGTATATGATGGCAATTAAAATAAGCCTTATATATATATATATATATATATATATCTAGGGTTTGAGAAAAAAACCCTAAACAAATAATACAGCATGGGCCGAATTTCAGATTTGGAAACTTTGAAATCGTAATTCTTGATAGACCGAGCTTGTGTTGAGCTTCCCATTTAGTCTTGATAGCAACTATCTATCGAGCCATCTGTCGAGCTTTAATGAAATAGCTTTTCTTCACTTATTTATTGGATCAATCTTCATGTTTTTGATATTAACACTTGATATGTTTGAACAACATATTTCTTGATGTGTTAAATCCAACTTAGATCTACCCTATTACAAGTAAAGTGCATTTTGTCAAAAGATTAGCGAATTACATAAAAAATGTGACCCTAACAATTAGTATTTTATTTGGCTTTCTTATTCAAAGCATGGCATGCAATTAAGATAACTTATTTCTATATAAAAATTTAAGGGAGTGCATGATTCGATTAACATGACATTTGTTAACTCAATCAAGAGTCTATTTTTTAAAAACCAAATTGTTAAACCATGCAATATGGATAAGTAGTTTTATAGATAATCCATAAAGACTAATTTTAAAATTATTTTTATAAATCACCATAGAAATTTGATGATTAATTTTGTTTTCCTACTTGATTCACTTGGAAATGATGAGATACTTGTATCATTCTCATTCAATTAAACAACTTCTTATCGAAAATAAATATATTCAATTAATTAGTATTCATTTTATTATCAAAATGCAGTAACATGTTTGCTTGTTACAAAATACTCCATTATTGAAGGCAAACAGGCAAAATAATACTTTAAAAGCACCGGCAACCAAAAAGGGTAACTAAATTGATTATTAAAGAGTATCACCATCAGGTGTGCCAAATGCCAAAAATTTGGCATTTGGCATACTAAACACCAAAAAACACTTCATAGTAGGTGTTTCAAATGTGCCAAACCAAAATTATTCGACTTTTCTCTCTCCTCTCACTTCTTTAATTGATTTTTTTTTTTTGTCTTCTCACAATTTGTCTCTCTCTCCCAACCAATGTTCTTCCTTTGCCTCTTTCCTCTTCAGATCAGATTCCCAGCTCCTCCTTCAACCTCAACCTTAAACGTCTTTCTATCTCTTTGCACCTCAAATCAAACCCAAATAAACTTCTTTCTTTTCTCTTTATCGAGCAAACACCTCATAGTAGGTGTTTCAAATGTGCCAAACCAAAAAGATGATTTTTTATTCGACTTTTCTCTCTCCTCTCACTTCTTTAATTGATTTTTCTCCTCTCACTTCTTTAATTGACTTTTTCTCTCTCTTCTCCAAATTTGTCTCTTTCTCCCAACCGGTGTTCTTCCTCTGCCTCTTTCCTCTTCAGATCAGATTCCTAGCTCCTCCCTCAACCTTAAACGTCTTTCTATCTCTTTGCACCTCAAATCAAACCCAAATAAACATTTTTCTTCTCTTTTTATCGAGCGGCAGAGCTATGGATTGGGTCGTGATTGGTTGAGACAGTAGATGGGTCAGTTGAGTTGGGGTTTTTGGCGGGTTGTTGGTTGAGTTTTGGGTTTGGGTGATGGAGTTGGTTATGATTTTGGTATTGGGTGGTTACGATGGGTTTGGATTTTTGTTGGTTTTGGAGGTGGGTTACGGTGCCGACCTCGATGCGTAGTCCCTTATGCCACGCCGATCTCGCCACCTTGTTCTCCATAACTTGCCACCGACCTCTCTTAATCAAGGTGTGAGTGTGAGATTTGGGATGGTGCTGTGGATTTGAGAATTGGGATGGTGTTGATGGATTTGAGATTTATAGTTGTGGGCAGTGGTGTGGTGCTATGGATTTGGTGGCAATTTTAATTAAATATTATTTTAATGTGTGGATATATTATTTTAAAGTTTAAAATTCAATAATAGAAGATGTGATAAATGGTGAATTGTAAAATAATGTGTTAAAATAATAAAGTAAATTTTTGGTGTGTCAAAATGACATTTTTTATAAAAGACTGATGGTGATGAATTATACCATAGTTTTGATTTTGTACAAAGGTTTGCCAGGATAGGCATTCAATATTAATATATTATACCCATTAAACAATTAGTAATTAATTGACATGGACAGCTACGTGGGAAAAAGATGAGAAGATCACCAACTCTGCTTTTGTCATTTTCTAACACTGTTGATAATGCTGCCACCATTGGGTAGCACAAAACCTAATCCGCCATTGGTTATATATTTCCAACTGCACTAACCTAATCCGCCATGTAAAACCATAAACTCAACCTTACACGTCCTTTAAGGCTTGACCTCTCTCCATTCATGACATTGTGTTATATGGAAAATGGATTATGGACTCAGGTACAGGTGTCAGATTTTAGTATATGTGCAGGATATTCTTCTGGTTTCCAAAATATCCTCCACTATGTTGAAGTGTACGTGCAAATATTAGCCGTATCCTTATCCATGTGAGGTGAGGGCTATATAGCTATGGTTAACAAAGTAACTCACATGCATTTGTTTATTTCCTTTTAATTACTCTCTCTTACCTCATGCCCTTTGCCAATCTTTTAGATGTATGACATATCTGCTTTTGGTATCTATATACTTATATGTCTCTATGATTATTTTCTTGATTCTTTTTTTTTATAGAGACAGTGGTGACCATGTATAGAGAGACAGATAAGGGTCGAATAAGAGACCTATGACATCACAAAAAATGCCATCATAATTTTTTTTTTTTTTAATTATAGAAACAAACACACACATATACATATAAGGAAGAGAGAAAACTAATTTAACATAAAGATACGTTAGAAATTCTATTAAAAAATCATAATAACTTTTAAGGAAAATATCATTACAGTTGGCAATTATTTTGAACCCTAAAAGTTTGGAATACAAATTAAGTTGATAAAGGAGGGAATATACTTCAAAGAATATGCTTTTAGCTTTCGGCATTACTTAATTAAGAAAGGAAAAGCATAATACATATCTTAGACAATCATTTCTGAAGAAAGTTTTAAGGCATACTTTTTATTTTCCCCGTTGCCAATGAACTAGCAGCAAGAGCAGAAATGAATCAAATGATTGGTAATCTTCTGATCACGATCGGATCATAGATTAGGCTAATTCCCCATCAGAGTTGACTTTAATTTATAGAATGCTATTTGGGTTTGGGTGAAAGGAGGGGGGGGGGGGACCCTAGGGAATTTCATGCTAGTCATCTCTTAATTGAGTTTGTAGTTGCATGAAATTGACTAACCATGGGTTTGTTGTCGCACGAAAATGTTATTAATCTCTTGCTTTCTGTACAAGTCAGCATGGGATATTCTCCATTTTGAAATCGGTATATTTGTTCTTTAGTTGTTAATGTGTTAACAATTGATTTCTACGCAGTTAAAAATTTGCAAGTAGCTACTCTTGTATATATATAGTATTTTAAATAGGGGTATATACTACCCAAGAACATGACTTAGTGATAGGAAGTTTTTGTAACCCATTACACTTATGAGTCCAAGAATTGTGGGTTTGAGTAGTGGCAAACCTCATTATTGCTTGGATAATCTCACTTTATACAAGAGTAGTGTTTAAGTATAGAAAAATATAAAGTTTAAATCAAAGGATACTAAAAGATTAGTTTGGTTCAAAATCATGAGAAAATTTTGTTTGAGTTGTGGGTTCAAGTAATGGTAAGCTTTATTATTGTTCGTGCAATCCCACTTTAGACAAAAGTAGGGTTTAAGTATGCAAAAATATAAAGTTTAAACCAAATGATACTAAAAGAATGAGTTCGGTAAAATTTATTTGAGTAGTTAATATAACATTTTCGAACACCGCTTAATCTAAAAGACTAAAATTTATGAATTATGTTATATTAACCGCTAACTATTGTTATTATTATTTCATATCAAACTTCATTTACACACCCACACACAATTTCAAGACAACTTTCAAATTTTAAAGACAGATGAGAACTTGAATAGTCAATATATAGACTCAATACCTAATCTCTCCTGTGCTGTGAGTGCGCTGTGCGCGTGTTTGGACAACTAAATGTGTTACTGTGTTACATCAGATGAAAAGGCAGCACTAAATTAAAGCTTAACTCAATTGCTGGTAGGAACAAAGTGCTCATGTCAGTACTTTGTGTTGGATCGTAAGATATTGTGTTGCTCATATAGATTATAATTTATGAGAGGAATAATAATTGCTCTTACAGTCCGTGAAATATCCTCTTAATAATATTTGAATTACAACTATCTATAATCCATCCAAAGATTACTAAATTTTAGAGGGAAAAATAAAATAAAATAAAGAATAAACACACAGCTACTCCTTGTCCTATAAATGAGAAGAACTAATTCATCTTTGAAGACCTTGAAGTGGATATTGAATGCCAATCGAGCTATATATGCCATAATTAAGTTCTTTTCGTAAATTCTTGTACCTAATGCATTGTAAAGATTAACGAATAGTTTCTTCTGCCTCAAGTTTCCGTAGGTTTCTTTGCAAAATACCATTAATTATGTCATAAAACCTTCTAATATCTCTTGGCCTCTTTCTGTGAAAATGAGCCAAGTAATCAAACCAAAAGCATGGACCCAAAAACAGTTGTACAGTTCCTAAATGCACCGACCATGGAAATGAATGCTTTCTTCTGTAGAGACCTCAACAAGGTTCATAATATTAATGCTATCACATGATGATGCCCCAGTTGAATCTAAAATACCATATTGAATTACGCAGTTTGATACGTATTGGACCAAGTGTGTAGCCTTATATTAGGTTTAGAATTTGAATGTTCAACCTATCATATTCATATACCAATTTTTTTGTTAGTTTAGTGGTATATACTTCTCTTCCTCGTAAAAGAGAATTGAGGTTCAAGACTCATGGTTAGCGTGGAAGTAATTGTAATCCGCAGCGTAAATAATATTAAAAAAAAATTACAACAATGATGAANAATAATATTTGAATTACAACTATCTATAATCCATCCAAAGATTACTAAATTTTAGAGGGAAAAATAAAATAAAATAAAGAATAAACACACAGCTACTCCTTGTCCTATAAATGAGAAGAACTAATTCATCTTTGAAGACCTTGAAGTGGATATTGAATGCCAATCGAGCTATATATGCCATAATTAAGTTCTTTTCGTAAATTCTTGTACCTAATGCATTGTAAAGATTAACGAATAGTTTCTTCTGCCTCAAGTTTCCGTAGGTTTCTTTGCAAAATACCATTAATTATGTCATAAAACCTTCTAATATCTCTTGGCCTCTTTCTGTGAAAATGAGCCAAGTAATCAAACCAAAAGCATGGACCCAAAAACAGTTGTACAGTTCCTAAATGCACCGACCATGGAAATGAATGCTTTCTTCTGTAGAGACCTCAACAAGGTTCATAATATTAATGCTATCACATGATGATGCCCCAGTTGAATCTAAAATACCATATTGAATTACGCAGTTTGATACGTATTGGACCAAGTGTGTAGCCTTATATTAGGTTTAGAATTTGAATGTTCAACCTATCATATTCATATACCAATTTTTTTGTTAGTTTAGTGGTATATACTTCTCTTCCTCGTAAAAGAGAATTGAGGTTCAAGACTCATGGTTAGCGTGGAAGTAATTGTAATCCGCAGCGTAAATAATATTAAAAAAAATTACAACAATGATGATGACAATCAACCATCATATATAATAAAAAGCACATCGAGTTTTCATTACCACTTGTATGCCAACTCCTATTACATTATTCAACAAGTAGGAAAACAAATTAAAACCACAAAAAAGAAACTAATTAATCAACATCACGTATAGGTACGTAGCAACATACTAATCAATTATTCCATTGATTTTTGAAGGAGCAAGAAAATAGAAATAAAGTAAACGTAAGAAAATTTGTCTTAATCTTACAACAGAGAGCCAAAGACCTCGATCCGAACCTTAAAAAGTGTTAAATGCCAAAGGATGTAAATTGCCCTGTGGGAGAAACTGGCCAACCAGGAAAGGCTGATGATGGATATAAATTTCCAACCAAACCCCATTTTCTCCCAAAACCTGTAGCTTTTCTCAGCCACCTCTCACCATTTCAGACCAACCCACCAAGCCATCATGGTCGAACATGGTGGAGGTGGCACTCTTGAACTAAGAACACATGTGACTAGAAATCTTAAAGTCACTCATCTAATCAAAACACACACACACACACACATACACAAAAGTCAAGTCTTGTATAAGATTGCTAGGTAGATAATAAGTGAAGTTCATGAAAGAAGAGAGAGGGCTTTATATAATGGGCGAGAGAGTGAGTGTAAAATTTTGGTTTCCTTTCTCATAAGTAATGTGGTAGCATCTTCCAAAGGATATGCGGCGACCACCACCACTGCTCCACAATTCATGACCACAGCTTATTTTCTTCAACCTTTTATTTATTTATTTTTTCTCTTTTGCCTGCTTTAACTTACTATTATTAATAATTATATAATTATAATCCCCACCCTAGTTTTATTTGAGACTCACAAGCTCCACGCGGCTAGTGTGGTCGATATATACTTGAATTGAATAAAGCCAGTTTACATGTGCTGACTGCTGAGTCGCGCGTGCTTGGTACCAGCCTCTCCCAAATGCTCTTACTCTTTAATTAACAATGGTTTTTGCTCTTGCTTTTTCTTTGTCTCCATTAATTCTTAACCTGGAGTAAAAAATTGTGTTTTTGTTGGCTCAATGGTAAATTTTTTTACTATTGTAGGGATATCAGGTGGTAGGTTTGATCTAAAGTGTGAAATAAATTTGAAGACCACAAGTTAAGTACGTATGACAACAGTATTAATCCATGAGATTTTTAGGGTTTTTCATAAACAAAACTGCAAGGGCCAAGGACTAAAATAGTCTAGCCAATGGCTGAGGTATTATTTCTTTATATAAATAAGATAAATATTTTGTTATTGAATAAGAGAGGTGAGTTTGAATTTCATTTACATACCAACCAATTTTTTGCTCTTTTGGCTTGATTTTAAAGAATAATTATTGTGTATTAGGTTCAAAACTTCAAATCCTATTATATCCATTAAAAAAAAAAAATTCTCTAGTAACAAATGGGAGAAGAAGAGACATTCTAAAAGTGATTTAACATTAGTTTATGTAGGTGAAGAATTTGTTCCTCCCCACATCTAATTGTTGTCCTCCGCGGTGCCTGGCGCGGTGCGGTTTTTGCCCCTCGTCCCCGAGTGCAGGCAGGCAAGGAGGGTTTCATAGTCTCAGCCCCAAGCCTGGAATCCCACATCGGTTAGAGAGAGCGCCCCACTACCCTTTATAACGCTTCAGGAGCTTGGGTAGTGTACCACTACTCACGCTTTTTGTAGGTGAAGAATTTGTTCCTCCCCACATCTAATTGTTGTCCTCCGCGGTGCTGGCGCGGTGCGGTTTTTGCCCCTCGTCCCGAGTGCAGCACGAGCAACGCAAGCGCTTAGCTTGGACTTGTACCTCGAGTCCCACATCGGTAGAGAGAGCCGCCCACTACCCTTTATAACGCTTCAGGAGCTTGGTAGTGTACCACTACTCCACCTACCCAAGCTCCTGAAGCGTTATAAAGGGGTAGTGGGGCGCTCTCTCTACCGATGTGGGACTCGACGAGTACAAGTCCAAGCTAAGCGCTTGCTTGCTCGTGCCTGCACTCGGGGACGAGGGGCAAAAACCGCACCGCGCCAGGCACCGCGGAGGACAACAATCAGATGGGGGCGGAGGCAAGCTAAGGCTCATCCTAACCCAAAAAGCGCTTTTTGTAGGTGAAGAATTTGTTCCTCCCACATCTAATTGTTGTCCTCCGCGGTGCCTGGCGCGCGGTGCGGTTTTTGCCCCTCGTCCCGCAGTGCAGCAGGCAAGGAGGGTTTCATAGTCTAGCCCCAGCCTGGAATCCAACATCGGTTAGAGAGAGGCCCCACTACTCCTTTATAACGCTTCAGGAGCTTGGGTAGTGGTACACTACTCACGCGTGAGTAGTGGTACACTACCAAGCTCCTGAAGCGTTATAAAGGGTAGTGGGGCGCTCTCTCTAACCGATGTGGGATTCCAGGCTTGGGGCTGAGACTATGAAACCCTCCTTGCCTGCCTGCCTCGGGACGAGGGGCAAAAACCGCACCGCGCCAGGCACCGCGGAGGCAACAATTANATGGGAGAAGAAGAGACATTCTAAAAGTGATTTAACATTAGTTTATATTCATTAATTTAATTTACTTTTAAAAAAATAAACTCGATAAAGATACATCTGTACTAGAAAAAGCCTAAACCAAACAGAGTCTCAGTTTCATCTCAATCTCTACTAGTGGCGTAATGCATTTGACAAAAAAAAGAGTACGTAATGGATTTTGATTTGTCATGTGAAAGCCATTAATATAAGACATGTAGTACACAACTTTAGGTAAGGGCACTAGGAGTTCTTTTGAGACAGATGGAACCTAATTCTAATTATTTTGGGTTCAACTTTTTCAAGTTATGTGGAGCCACGTGATGGAAACTGATTCAGAACCATTTCTGACCGTCGATTCAAAATGTTGCTACAATCTAGTTGAACCAAGCATATTATATTCAACCAAAAATAAAAAAATAGAAAAAGCCCAGAGCATATTAGATGGTTTATTCTGTTACCTATTTGAGCAAAGATGACTTTTTCGGGTAGATTTAGAATTTATGGTCATGGGCACTATCCTTCCTTTTCTTTTTCTTCTTTAAATAAATATTAAAAGTTTAATAAAAAGGTTCATCACCGCACATTATCGATGTGATGGTTATATAAAATTTTTGTAAAGTGTGAAAAATAAAGGTCAGAGTTTAGTTTTCAAGAAAAATTTCACACATATGTGTGTACACACACACATATATAAAAGGTAATGATGATGATTTTTAAAATGCCCATTTGGAAATAACTTTTTTTTTTTTAAAATAAACCATTTGGAAATAACTTGAATTCCATCACCGCACACTATTAGTGTGATGGTCATACAAAGTTTTTGTAAGGTGTGAGAAATAAGGGTCAGAGGTCAAGTTTTCAAGAAAAAATTTCACACACGTGCGCATACACACACATATATAAAAGGTAATGATGATTTTAAACCGCCCATTTGAAAATAACTTTTTTTTTTTAATAAACCATTTGGAAATAACTTGAATGGGAAGCAAGGCAACACACACACACACACACACATGCATATATAAAAGGTAATGATAATTTTTAAAAACGCCAATTTGGAAATAACTTTTTTTTTTTAATAAACCATTTGGAAATAACATAGTCAGACACAAAGGTGTACAATCCGGTCCAAATCTGTACCGACAGTACAACAATTTAAGTTTTTAGGAAAAAATTTTACATACATGTGCTCACATGCGCGTGTGCACACACACATGTATATATAAAAGGTAATGATGATTTTTAAAAACGCCCATTTGGAAATAAATTTTTTTTTTTTTTTTTATAAACCATTTGGAAATAACTTGAACGGGAAGCAAGGCGACACATACACACATGTATATATAAAAGGTAATGATGATTTTTAAAAATGCCCATTTGGAAATAACTTCTTTTTTTAATAAACTATTTGAAAATAACTTGAATGGGAAGCAAGGCGAAGCTAGGGGTTGCCAAGGGGGGCCATGGCCCCCCCCCTAACTTTTGAAATTTTCCATTAATTTTTTTTTACATTTGGTAATAAATCTAAAAATTACACAAAAATGTATTCACTACTCCCTGAAAAAATTTTCTGATTCCGCCACTCAAGCAACAAACCAGAAACCTAAAAGATAAAATTTTACTATAATATAATAAAAGGAGATTGCTTGTGGCCCGGTGATATTATTATTCCAAGTTAGCTTTTCTTGCTCTTTGCATTTAATGTAAGTGTCTGCACTTTGAACATCATTTTCACTATATTTGCCAAGAATTACAATTTAGGATAGTCCTTAATGCAATAAATAAAGATAGTCCTGACCAATTAGTAACTTGAGCACTAGAAAGGGAGAGTGTAATATATATCATCACATAGTGAAAGTTAAAGCAATCCATTGGTGTAAGAGTTAAAGAACCAAGAATTTATAAATTTATTTCATTGAAGTGTTCTAATATCTAATATATCTTGCATGAGCTTGGCTTATCACCAGTAATTTTTTAACTGGAATCTTATTTTGTTTTAATGAAAAACTGCCACATCACCCATTAACTAAATAAAATGTGGAGATTAAAACTTACTACTACTTGCCATTTTGTATTTAAAACAAATGGAGACCTCCAGTTAAAAAAGTACTAGAGGTAAGCCAAACCCATCTTGCATAACCTTCAAACAAAGTAATTCTTAGGTACTCTTTGATTACGGAAAATGATGTTTTATCCTCTCATATTTATGGTAGGGTTCACTTATTAAATTTATGGTGGAGGCCACCATGAATGTGAGATGAATGATCATTATTTCTCCGTACCCTGAGAGTATCTAAAATTTTTTCATCAAGACTAGCTTGTTTAGTCTAAGTGGTACCTCCTACATATGTACCAGGTGCATGGTGTTCAAAGGGGATGGGTCGAGCAACAAGGGCTGCATTGTAGAATGCTTTGTTATAGTGGTAACGTAAATTGATAGTGTAATTTGGATTAAAAGGAGTATTTGTTAGTGATTGACTGATTGATCTTTGTTAGGATGCTTTGATATCATTTTAAAATTAAAAGAGAACATAAAATAGATGCAAGACCAAAAGCAAATAGAAAGAAGGAGAGAACACGAAAGTTATGTGATCCAACTTGATGGCTTACAATCACATCTTTATTGTATGATCAAAAGTACATTATATGAAAAAACTCTACTAAGATTTTTATGAGCATCACACAAAATTGAGCATCTTTGGTCTTTACACAAAATAACCAATATATTATTATCTTTAACAGTCTTATGTCAAAATCTTTTTGCTAATGGTCTTATCAATTTTGCTTGTTTGGACATATGTGATTCATTGTTAGGAATATATGTCACTATTTTGTGTAGTTGGCTAATTCTTTGACAAAATGCACTTTACTTGTAATTAGGTAGATCTAGGATGTTTTTAATGCTTCAAGAAACAAGGTTTCAAGTTTAAATGTTAAAACCATGCAAGTCTGTCTAAGAATCAAGTAAAGAAGTATTGTTCATTAAAACTTGATAGCTAGTAGTATCTATCGAGATTTAAAATAGCAGTTTCAGCCCGAGACTCGATAGCTGCTCGACAGCTAGGGTATCTGTCGAGATTTATGAAGTTCAAATTTTCATCCAAACCGTGAATGTATGTTTGAGCTTTCTTTTCTCACAACCCTAAACATATCTAAGGATCACTCTAAAGGCTGTAAAAGGTGACACAAGTTGCGTGAATGTATGTTTGGGCTTTCTTTTCTCACAACCCTAAACATATATAAGGATTATTCTAAGGGCCATAAAAGGTGACACAAGTTGCACAAGAGCACAATTCCACAAGTGTGAAGAATAGTGTAACTGGAAACCTAGTTTGCCATAGTTCTTCTTTCTCTTGAAGAAGTTGTTGTGTTCGTACACCATAGGGTTTTGTGACTAAGCAACTTCATGATTTTTATCGTGTGATGAACTGAAGAATTTTGCAGCTAACATCCTTCTCAAGTTGGTGATCAAGTCACATATTAGGATCCACGCAATTGGTTAGTCACGTATTGGGAGCCGTGCATTGAAAAGGAGAAATTGTCACTACAAAACAAGTTCAATTGGGTATTGGGGTAAAGGTTCAACTGTAAGTTGGTATAAGGTATTGAAATTCCTTTACTTGTAACCACTTGTTTTGATAGCAGTGAATTCTCGGGAGTGGTGACCTTAAAATCATTCGGTGGGGTTTTTGCCGTGTAGGTTTTCCCCATTTGTAAACAAATCACTGTGTTAATTTAATTTCCGCTGCATATTTAGTTTAATTGGTAATTTGTTTGTGCTACCTCGCATCTTACATGTTAATTTGATTAATTAATAAACTTAGCTAATTAATCAATTAATTCATCACAGTGAGTCAATACATTCTTGGCCTATCATTGCCCATATCCTTTTCCTAAAAAAAAAAAAAAAAAAAATAGGCGAAGCTAGGGGTTGCCAAGGGGGGCCATGCCCCCCCCCCCCCCTAACTTTTGAAAATTTCCATTAATTTTCTTTTACATTTGGTAATAAATCTGAAAATAACACAAAAATGTATTCACTAGTCCCTGAAAAAACTCAAGCAACAAACCAGAAACCTAAAAGATAAAATTTTACTATAATATAATAAAAGGAGATTGCTAGTGGCTCGGTGATATTATTATTCCAAGTTAGCTTTCCTTGCTCTTTGCATTTAATGTAAGTGTCTGCACTTTGAACATCATTTTCACTATATTTGCCAAGAATTACAATTTAGGATAGTCCTTAATGCAATAAATAAAGATAGTCCTGACCAATTAGTAACTTGAGCACTAGAAAGGGAGAGTGTAATATATATCATCACATAGTGAAAATTAAAGCAATGCATTGGTGTAAGAGTTAAAGAACCAAGAACTTATAAACTTATTTCGTTGAAGTGTTCTAATATCTAATATATCTTGCATGAGATTGGCTTACCTCCAATAATTTTTTAACTGAAATCTTATTTTGTTTAATGAGAAATTGTCACATCACCCACTAACTAAATAAAATGTGGAGATTAAAACTTACTACTACTTGCCATTTTGTATTTAAAACAAATGGAGACCTCCATTTAAAAAAGTACTAGAGGTAAGCCAAACTCATCTTGCATAACCTTCAAACAAAGTAATTCTTAGGTACTCCTGAATTACAGAAATGGTGTTCTATCATCTCACATTTATAGTGAGGTCTACTCATTAAATTCATGGTGGAGGCCACCATGAATGTGGGATGAATGATCATCATTTCTCCGTACTCTGAGAGTATCTAAAATTTTTTCATCTAGACTAGCTTGTTTAGTCTAAGTGGTACCTCCTATATATGTACTAGGTGCACGGTGTTCAAAGGGGATGGGTCGAGCAACAAGGGCTGCATTGTAGAATGCTTTGGTACAGTGGTAACGTAAATTGATAGTGTAATTTGGATTAAAAGGAGTATTTGTTAGTGATTGACTGATTGATCTTTGTTAGGATGCTTTGATATCATTTTAAAATTAAAAGAGAATATAAAATAGATGCAAGACCAAAAGCAAATAGAAAGAAAGAGAGAACACGAAAGTTATGTGATTCAACTTGATGGCTTACAATCACATCTTTATTGTATGATCAAAAGTACATTATATGAAAAAACTCTAGTAAGTTTAGTAAGATATATATGAGCATCACACAAAATTGAGCATCTTTGGCCTTTACACAAAATAACCAATATATTATTATCTTTAACAGTCTTATGTCAAAATCTTTTTGCTAATGATCTTATCAATTTCGCTTGTTAGGACATATGTGATTCATTGTTAGGAAAATATGTCACTATTTTGTGTAGTTGGCTAATCCTTTGACAAAATGCACATTACTTGTAATTGGGTAGATCTAGGATGTTTTTAATACTTCAAGAAACAAGGTTTCAAGTTCAAGTGTTAAAATCATGCAAGTCTGTCCGAGAATCAATTAAAGAAGTGTTGTTCATTAAAACTCGATAGCTAGTATCTATCGAGATTTAAAATAGTTGTTTCAGCCCGAGACTCGACAACTGCTCGACAGCTAGGGTATCTGTCGAGATTTATGAAGTTTAGATTTTCATCCAAACCATGAATGTATGTTTGAGCTTTCTTTTCTCACAATCCTAAACATATATAAAGATCACTCTAAAGGCCATAAAAAGTGACACAAGTTGCGTGAATGTATGTTTGGGTTTTCTTTTCTCACAACTCTAAACATATATAAGGATTACTCTAAGGGCCATAAAAGGTGACACAAGTTGCACAAGAGTACAATTCCACAAGTGTGAAGAATAGTGTAACCGGAAACCTAGTTTGTCATAGTTCTTCTTTCTCTTGAAGAAGTTGCTTTGTTTGTACACCATAGAGTTTTGTGACCAAGCAACTTCATGATCTTCATTGTGTGATGAACTGAAGAATTTTGCAGCCAACATCCTTCTCAAGTTGGTGATCAAGTCGTGTTCTAGGATCCGCGCAATTGGTTAGTCACATACTGGGAGCCGTGCATTGAAAAGGAGAAATTGTTACTACAAAACAAGTCCAATTGGGTATTGGGGTAAGGGTTCAATTGTAGATTGGTATAAGGTACTGAAATTCCTTTACTTGTAACCACTTGCTTTGATAGCAGTGGATTCTCGGGAGTGGTGACCTTAAAATCACCTGGTGGAGTTTTTGCCTTATAAGTTTTTTCTATTCGTAAACAAATTACTGTGTTAATTTAATTTCCGCTGCATATTTAGTTTAATTGGTGATTTGTTTGTGCTACCACGCATCTTGCATGTTAATTTGATTAATTAATAAACTTAGCTAATTAATTAATTTATCACAGTGGGTCAATACATTCTTGGCCTATCATTGCCCATATCCTTTTCCTAAAAAAAAAAAAAAAAAATTCCCCCCATATCCTCGCTGGGAAATTAAAAACAAAAATATAATATATAGTTGCCCAAACTACTAATCCAATCAAATAAGATTTAAATAAATATATTACGTACTTTTGAGCCCAGATAAGCAGATTTTGATATGAAAATATGAAACAATTTGTCTTGATTATAAGCTTTCAGTTATGAGGACAGCTAAAGATGACAGCTTCCAGCATAACATGCCTAATAAAATAGCACCCTGACATCAGTAGCTCAAAGTCGAACCAATATTCCACTTTGTAACAATGTGTGGATTTCTATGATAAACTTTCTGAGTTGCTTTGTCAAGGCCCCAGGCCTTCCATACAATATTCAGGCGCGTTTTTAAACAGTTGTACCAGACTGCCCTTAAAGTTATGCTTGATTGAAGAATTTGAGGTATAATCGCATAACTGCTATTCCATAAGTTTATTTTTCAGTGTTGATGAATCAGGCATATATAATAAGCCCACTCCTTGGGCCCAATATACTGATTTACTTCTTTCTTGGCATATCAATAAATAAATTCTGGCATTTCGTTCTACTACTAGGGTTGAATACCAAGCTCTCGTCGACGCTACCTTGAAGCTCCTTTGGTTAAGTTATCTTATATATGATTTGGTTGTCCCTCTCAACTTAATTATGCTACTCTTCTATACCATGACAATAAAAGTTGATGATACAAAAAATCGTTAGTTGTGCTCTTATCTATACTAATGGATGATTACAAGCAATTCCGTTGGTCAATTTGCAAGGAAAGACCACAAAAGTATAGAACACCGGTGTGGTGCTGGCTAAGAACCCTCCGATAATAAATAATTAATTACTTTTTTTTCCCATAAAAATTTTCTTTAAATGGATTATTAATGAGTGCCCTAAGAGCACTCGTTAGTATTTTCCTATTATTAAAGTCACCTAATTAAAATATCCCCACTTTATTATTAAAGTCACACTTAAGACCTATACTAAATTGCATTGTACTATTATAATATTATTTGGCCTTTATACATGTCCCTTTTTTTCTCATCCCAAATGGGAAAGAGGGTGTTGTTGTTTAGTAGTTTTTGTGAGTGTTTGGATCCAACTTATTGCGCGTCTGCGTTTTGTCTCTCACGTTTCCTCCATCTTTTTTCTTTTTTTTTTTAAGCTGCAGTTGTTGACCTTTCCGCCTTATATAGTGCACATCAGTGAGTCCCGTGCACTGTTCATGGAACTCACAAACTTTACTTTTCAACAACTTTTTCATTAAAAATGGGTCTCATGGTACTATTCACACATTTAAAAATTATTTTGTTACAGTATTTTCAGTAAAATAAGTGGTATCCAAATGGACGCTTAATCTCTTCATCAATTGCAAGACTCGCGTTTAGTCTTCATTAGTTGTGTGATGTGTTCAACCACTAGTCGTGTATTTAGTAACGCACGTGTACCATGCTTATTGGTTTAATTAGATAGATCAGTGGAGTTAGTTAGAGGTAGTGGAGTCTATTAGATAGAGTTAGTTAGAAGTCGTTTTTCCTGTTCAGTTAGTTAACGTTATTATATATATTCCTTTTCATTTGTCTGTTTCATCATATATTATATTATTGATTGATTGAATAAAATTCAGTAATTCATTCTTCATTTTCATTACTTGTTCTTTTGGATAGCATATTCTGATATAAATCATTAGCAGCATATTCTCTCTCCCTCTCTCCGATATGCATATTTTTGCATGCATCGATGTAAACTGTTGAAAATACATTTGTATTGGGTTTATGTGGTGTATTATTTGTAAGAGCATTCCCGTGATGCATAAATTATTAAAATGTAAAATAAATAATACCATGTACAAAAAGTGCATAAAAGTCACTCAGATTCGGTGAGCTAAATATGCAAAATTTTTTTTCCTCCTTTATTCCTGCTGTCTTCCCTTGTCTCACTTTCTCCGTTCTCTTCCTATATATACTCGGATTTTTTTGGAATTATACTTAAAAAGTAATAACTCAAGAGAAACAAATATAATACATCTGTCAATTAACAATTATATCATGTGCATATGTAATAAAAATCAACAATAAGATGTGAGAAATTTACATACTAGATTATGTTATTCAAGGATCTCACAAGCAATCAGGATGCTCTCCCCAACTGGTCAGGATTAACAAGAGCTTTATTTTCTCTTTTACAGCCCCTTGCAAGTGTGGCCTTGATAATATTTATAATATTCAGAAACGACATGACCAGTCATAAAATCCTTCCTATCGTAATAACACTTCATGTAACAGAAATGTTACATTTGTTAATAAACAACTTTATTAATTAGATTCATTAATGAAGAAGTTCATTAATGTGTTATTATTTTTGTAAATCCATGCTAATACATGGATACATCTATCGTTCATATCCAGAACTACTATAATGACAACACCTTTAATAGGAGTTCAAGTTACTGGTATTGACACGATAGATTTATTAAAGCCAACACTCAATGCGCATGAATCTCATTATGGAAGGACTTCCGAGATTATTATGTACTGACCATCGAAAGACTAGCACTTATTGTCTTCCATAGTCTGAGCAATTTTAACTTGCACTTCCTTTCCATCATGGTCCAATAATGTACCTATCAGAATAAGTTACATCATGATGGATATGGTCAAGTCAAGGCCTACAATGAATGAATTCATAATCTTAGTCTACTAAATCAAGTAGACCTATTTCAATATATCAATATCTTACATCATAAAAATATTGCATAATTTCACAGGAGACTGAACATTTATTTGCTAATAATAAAGGCATTATATATATATATATATATTATGTTGGGCCACATTATTCTAACAGATTTATTGTAAAGGTAATTGTTACTTTGTTAGTCATTGTAATCCGATATTTAAGCTGAGGGTTATGTCCAAAATACTGAAAGGTACGTAAAAAAATCAATTAATGCACGCTACTTGTTGCACACGCCGTACACATGACTTTCTAAAAAAAATTTGTGTTTGTAATAAGGTAGTGCTTAATAAACACTGCCCTTATTGTAATAAACAATTGAGAATATAGGAAAAAGCCTTATCATGTCCCATTCTCTTTTTCTTTTCTTCCGCTTCGCATCTCTCTCAACCATGCATGCATTTAAGGCCAGTGTTAAGAAGTGATTTCCACTAATACAATATTGCTTTAGTTGTCATGTTTATATATTATAGAATGGATCTTACTACATCCAAGTTTGAAGAAAAGAACAATACTCGAACCTGGATCCTTTAGATGTCTTGATTTTGATACAAGAAACCAAAAAGAGAAAGGTGGGTGCTTCAATGATAGAAAAAAGGGCAAAAGCATTGTCTATATTACTACTTCACATGAATAGGCGCACCAAGCCCCTTGGTGTGTGTTAGCCGAACAATATTAGTAGCTTCTAGAATTAAATCTTCTCAGCCTTCGTAATGGCTAATCCAACTTCTCAGCACCCACTAGCAACCTAGCCAAGACACTCTAAACTACTTCGATACATTGCTATAGTATTGCTAGTCCTGATTGTCTTGGTGGGTCTAGCTGTGCTCATCACTCGGCTAGTTATTAAGCCCAGACGATTTGTTTACACTGTTGAAGAAGGTTCAATCAAAAACTTCAACTTAACCAAAAACATTACTTGTAAAATAAAAAATAGTTGATGCAGAGCTCTCTTCATTAACTACACGACTCGGCGTTTAGTCTTCATTAGTTGTGTGAGATGTGTTAAACTGCTAGTCGAGTGGTTTATTTATTAGCACAAGTGTAGCATGCTTATTGGTTAATTAGATAGATTAGTGGAGTTAGGGTGTGTTTGGATACCGCTTATTGTTGAAAACTGAAATCTTATTGCTGAAAACTGAAAACTTTTTGCTAAAATCATTGTAGTAAAATAATTTTTAAAGATGTGAACAGTATCATAAGGCTCAATTTTAAAGTTAGATTTACGTTTTTTATACCTGCAGGTCCCGTAAACAGTGCACGGGACCCAGCCAAAAAACGCAGATGCCAGATGCAACACATCCAAACTCACGCTTAGTTAGAGGTAGTTAGAAGTCGTTTTTCCTGTTCAGGTAGTTAGCATGTGTGATTGAATGAAAATTGAGTAATTCATTCTTCATTCTTCATTTTCATTACTTGTTCTTTTGGATAGCATATTCTAATATAAATCATTATTAGCAGCATTTTCTCTCTTCCTCTCTCCAATATACATTTTTGCAAGCATAGATGTCAACTGTTGAAAATACATTTGTCTTGGGTTTATGTTACGTATTATGTAAAAGAGCATTCTGATTGGGTGATGCATAACCTATTAAAATGCATAATAGATATATAATACTATGTAACAAAAATGCACGAAAAGCACCCTGTGAGCTAAACATGCAATTTTTTTTATTCCTCTTTTATTCCCAATCTCTTCTCTTGCCTTACTTTCTCTATTCTCTCTCCTACTTTAACATTAAAGTAATATTATTTTAATGTGATGTAAACGCTAGTGATACAAACCTTTTTTATAATTTTTTTTTACAGTGGTAAGTAGTTATTAATAAATGAAAAAAAATGATGTTGATAATGAGTATAGATAAGAGCAAGCAAGAATTTTCCGCAACAATAATTTATAAAAATATTGTAAAATAGTTTGTGACTGTAACATTACTTGTAAAATAATGAATAGAATGTGAGATGTTGTAAAGTGGTTATATAAAATAGATAAATAGTTTTTTTTGGTAAGGTAAAACACATTTTTATTTATTGCATAAGCGGATGAAAATGCTCCGAGTAACCAAGAGGACAAATCATTAGTTTATGTCCTGGGAGGTTTGGGTGTTGGGTTTCCTGGTTGTGGCTGCCACTATGGGGGGTTTGGGCGTTGGGTTTCCTGGTTGTAGAATAAGGTTAGGTTGGGGCTAATTCATTAGATTTCTTTTTTCATGTGTGCCAATAACTTTGTGCCACATGTCCAAAGCTTTTTAAATAAAATATTTTAGTCCAAGTCAAATGCCACGTCAACACTCCATTAGATCACGTAGGACATAATCTAGTAGTCATAGATGGAAGGACGTAAAGTAGAATGTTTCGCAAAGTTTCAGGATGAAAACAAACTTTTGAAAGTGTAGGAATGAAAAATGAATTTTTTGTAAAAGTTTAAGGACGAAAATAATATTTTACTATAGTTTATGATTGTAAAATTACTCGTAAAATAAAAAATAGAATGTAGGATGTTGTAAAATGGTAATATAAAATAGATAAATAGCTTTTTGGTAAGATAAAACACATTTTTCTTTATTGCATAAGTGGGAAAATGCTCTAAATAACCAAGAGGTCAAATCGTATTATAAAGCTTATAATCTTACTTCTTGTCGTCCTTATATATGTATCCTACTTAGATTTATTGTAAAAGTAATTGTTAGTGTACCCTACTTGTTACATACATTGTACACACGAGTGATTTTTTTTTTAATAGAAGAGGTGACTGTCTAAAAAAACTTGTTTGTAATAGGTCAGTGTGTAATAAACAATTGAGAATATAGTAAAAAGCCTTGTAATGTCCCATTCTCTTTCGCTTTTCTTCCGCATCTCTCTCAACCATGCATGCATTTAAGGCCAGTGTTAAGAAGTGATTTCCGCTAATACAATATTGCTTTAATTGTCATGTCTATATATTAAAGAATGGATCTTACTACATCCAAGTTTGAAGTAAAGAACAATACTCGAACCTGGATCCTTTAGATGTCTTGAGTTTGATACAAGAAAACAAAAAGAGAAAGGTGGGTGCTTCAATGATAGAAAAAAGGGCAAAAGCATTGTCTATATTACTACTTCGCATGAATAGGCGCACCAAGGCCCTTGATTAACAAACCACACTTGGTGTGTTGCCGAACACTGGCTTCTAGAATTATACCTTCCCAACCTTAGTAATGGCTAATCAAACTTCTCAGCCGCCAAGACACTCAAAGATACTTCGATACATTGCTATAGTATTGCTAGTCCTGATTGTCTTGGTGGGTCTAGCTGTGCTCATCACTTGGCTAATTATTAAGCCCAGGCGATTTGTTTACACTATTGAAGAAGGTTCAATCAAAAACTACAACTTAACCAAAAACCACCTCAATGCCACCTTTGAATTTGCCTTAAGATCCTATAATCCCAACTCTAAAATCTCTATATACTATGATTCAATCGAAGCGTCGGTGGAATATGACGACCAGACCATAGCGTTCGAGGTGGTTGATCCTTTCTTTCAAGCTCATCGAAATGTGACTCGTTTGGATTTGAAGCTCACAGCTCAATATGTGCCACTATCGGGGTCGAATTCTAAGGACATTGCGCTCGAGAGATCATCAGGGGAGATAGAAATAGTAGTTATGTTAAAAGCAAGGATAAGATATAAGGTGGGAATGTGGAAATCTAAAGATCGTATTTTGATTATTTGGTGCTCTCCTGTTCGGGTTCGCTTCGCTAGGCCCAATAATTTCGAAAGGACATACTGTGATACAGAACTTTGAGCATTATTGTGGTTTCTACTTTCTATTACTATGTTTATTTCTATATTGTTTTGTGAAATGGTTTTCCATGATTGCCATGAAGTCATGCTTAAAATATATATGTTTTTTCATCCTGGATGTGTGTGTGTGTGTGAACATTGTTGCAGATTTGTATTAGAAGATTTCGAATGTAACGTGACAATTTCTCTAGGATTTTTTTACATTTTTGCTCGCTACGGTTGACATTTTTCATTTTTTTTCTTAAGTGGATGAAAATTCTCTAAGGATTCAAGAGGTCAAATAGTATTATAAAGCCTATATAGGGTTAATCTACCTCCCGTAGTCCCTATATATATATATATATATATCATACTTGGATTTATGCTACTTATTGCACATGCTGTACACACAATTTTGTTTTTTAACTAAAAACTTGAATTTGTAAAAATAAAAAAAAAAAAAAAAAAAACTTATTTGTATATTGCAAGGACAGACCTAGAATTTCAAACTAAAGGGGACTAAAGTATAAGCCAAAAAAAAAAATTTATTATTATTTTTTACCTTGATTCTTTCCAACATATAGGGTAAAAAAAAAAAAATTATTATCATTATTACCTTTTGGGTTATTATAAAATGTATGTGTTTATTTGGTATTAAGACTTTCAATTTAAATATTTAATCCTTCCGTTTATTTGGTATCATTACTTTTTGTTTTTGTTAAATTTTTGAGTTGAGCAGTTGAGTTGGGTTGATTGGAGGAGGGGTTTAAGGTTTTGGAAAAGGTAGTCCATATCGAGCAGTATAACGTATTGAAATTACTGCAGTTATATATATATATATATATATTTAACTTATATAAATTAATATATTTAATTAAAATCTAATTTCTTAATTTTTTTTATGCAAACATGTCCAAATTATTTTAAGCCCAAGCCCATTAAAAAACAAATTTTCATGAATTAGAAAAATAGAGAAGGCTGAAGACTTGTCCAATGTCCCCCCATTAAATTTGTTTTTTAAATAAATAAAAAAGTAAAAGATATTTAAGATGAAATAGAGTTAGTACGTGGTTGACACTTGACAGTAAACTCATTAGTTTTTCAGTAGCATTTTCAAAAAACTAATATAAAGGACATTTAAGAAGAAAGAGAGTAGAAGTTAGCTACCAGATAATTAACAACCAAATACACATTTTCCACTAGTTTCAGCTACTAGTGTGAGTGTCCTTAACAGAGAATTGGAACAAAGAAACTTTGAGTGAGGCTGCGGTGAGGTCAAGGGAAGAGGATGAAGAATTGCAACATAGTACAAAGAAGGTTAAGGAAAATCATAACTTGGGGTCACACCACACTATCCCTGGTCCCTCCTCTGAGAAAGGGAGTAAGTCATATAAGGATAAACTTCTTGGAGAAATTTCAGGAGCTTTCGAACAAGCTTTCAACTTTGGGTTGAATATGGCGTTGGAAGCAGATTTAGATGAGGAGTTTTTTGATCTGCCTGCGGGTGAGAAAGTCGTGAAGTTTTCAGGGACCATGAAAGCAAAGATTCGAGCTCCATGGGCAAATGCTTTGATTGTCAAAGTGTTCGAGAAAATTATGGGATTCCACTTCCTACATGCACGCATTCTTGGTCTTTGGAAACTGATAGGAAGAATGGATTGTGTCGCTCTTGGAAATGACTTCTTTCTTATCAGGTTCCAAAATAGAGAGGATTATGCCAAGGTGCTCAGGGATGGACCATGGTTCGTGAGAGGCCATTACCTGTCCATTAGGGCTGGGAACCAAATTTTAAGTCGCCCACAACCAATTTGTCGTTAGTGGTAGTGTGGATACGGCTGCCTGAGTTGCCTATCGAGTACTATGAATCATCAGCGTTAAGGGCTATCGGAGAAACAATAGGTCCAGCCTTTAGGATTGATACCCATACCACTACGAAAACGCGAGGGAGGTTCTCAAGGTTATGTGTTCAAGTGAACCTTGACGAATTGATTACAAAGCTGCTTAGGATGGGAGGGATTGAACAACCAGTCCAGTACGAGGGGTTAAACTCCTTATGCTTCGGGTGTGGCCGTGTGGGTCATAGGGTGGAGAAGTGCCCATACACGGTGAGAACACCAGAGGGGAAGGATGATGGTGATGGCGCGGGAATGAAGGATAAATTTCAAAGCCAGTCTGGCACTGAGGAGGGCGAAGCAATTGGTTCGTGGGTACTAGTTACATGGAAAAGGAAACCAAGTCTGAAGCCTGTGAAAGATAAAGCCAAGACTTCCCATTTAGGCACACTAAACCCAAGCCCAAGGGAATCCCAGGAGACCAATCCCTTTATTTCGACATTGGGCCCAACGAATGTGGATTCTCACAACAGAGAAGGAGAGCAAAAGCCCATAGGTACCCCTGACAATAACGTTACAAGTGTAGATAGCATGTTTGAGCCCGTGTCACGTGATAAACTTAGGCCTATGTTGCAAATGCAAAAAGACAAACACCATCCCCAGAACCTAAAGTCAAAAAGAAAAGCAGAGAGCTACATACTCGGAAATGGAATAATTTAGGGTCTCCACTAGTCTGGAAAGAAGTGAGTGGGAATCTGTTTGGTCTAAAGTTGTAGGGTCAATCGGAGCATCCAAGGGTAGAGATCAGAAAGTTCGAGGTAGGTGGCTTTATGAGTCAAAAGGTAATCGGTGCAGAATCTGTTTTGGAGGAGACGTTGGCTACGATGGGGGAAGAGTCGAGGCCTAAAAAGGGGAGTGAGTTAGAGGCGGTTACCATTATTAATTCAGACCCACTGCGTTCTCCACTTATGGTAATTCTGAACCAATGAATGACGGATTGGGGCTTGTGATTTGAGCAGACATCAAAAACATAGCCAAGTGCTCGCTTAAGCAAATTGATCCTAGCCTTGTGTAATTCGTGGATGATCAGTTGGGAGAGGCTGAACCACTAGACACTGAGATGAAGCTTGATGTGGGAGGTGATGTCCCTCCCTCTTCTTGATTGTCAATTTATTTAGTTTTGTATTTATGGATATGCTTATATGGAATTGCCGTGGGGCTCTGAAACCCACATTTTGTAGCATTATTGCTGATTTAGTTTGTAACCACTCTCTGGGTATTATGATTTTAATTGAGACAAAGGCCCGTGGTGACAAAGAAAAAGAAGATAGCAGATAAGTTGCCCTTTGATGGGGCAATATTCTCTAATACAATTGGGTTGAGTGGTGGTATATGGCTGCATTGGGATTCATCTCAGGTAGCAGTTGTTGAATTATCATCAACAGAGCAGGAAATCCATGCTGTGGTCACTCCTAATCGCTAAGATGGTTCATGGTTACTTTCTGTAATGTACGCTAGTCCTCACTTTGCCGAGAGACGGCTTCTTTGGGAAAATTTGTCTTCGGTAGTGGGGCTCCACTCCTTACCTTGGGTTGTGGTAGGTGATTTTAATGAAGTCCTTATGGGTGAAGATAAATATGAGAGTCAACTAGTCAATATTAGCCGTGCTCTTTGCTTTCAAGAATGTCTGGACACTTGTAGGCTGATTAACATTGGTTTCTCTAGGCCTCGCTTCACGTGGTCCAATCATAGGCCATTGACTGATCTAATTCAGGAAAGGATCGATAGGGTCTTTGTAAATGCAGAGTGGAACAGTATCTACCCTGAAGCTAATGTTAAACACCTTGAAAGAGCTCAGTCCGACCATTGCCCCATTCTGGTTTGTCTCGAGCATAGGCAATAGGTCAGACTTCAGCACCCTTTTAGGTTCTAACCCATGTGGTTGTCACATCTTGAGTTCCCAAATATTGTGCGTGATGCTTGGAACAATCCTATAGTGCTGGCCAATGCAATGACCAAATTTGCGGAAAAAGCTAGAGTGTGGAATAAGGAGGTCTTTGGGAATCTTTTTCACCGAAAAAAGAGAGTTGTCGCAAGACTTAGGGGTGTCCAAGTAGCTCTTTCCACCAATCCCAATAATTTTCTAGTGGATTTAGAGAGGAATTTGACACTGGAATTCGTGAAAATATCGAAACTTAAAGAGAAGTTATGGGCCATGAAATCCCAATTATCTGGTTTGGTGGAGGGTTATAGGAATACTAGCTTTTACCATTCCTTGGTGTTGGTGCGTAAAAGAAGAAACCGAATCATTTGCATGAAAGATCGAGCTGGTAATTGGATTCAAGGAGAAAATGAAATAGTTGAATTTATTAGAAATGGATATGTCACATTATTCTCTTCAAGTCATAGCCACTCTACCCTTGCCAAGTGGGACCCCCTTATTGGCAAACCTATTTAAAAGAGGAGGATTCAGCTACTCTAACTCGCTCAGTTTCGAATGAAGACATATTAGCAAGCCTTTGGTCTCTTAAGGCTTTTAAGGCTCCGGGTTTAGATGGTCTTCATGCTGGCTTCTTCCAGCATTTCTAGTTATTAGTGGGGGAATCAGTCAGAAATGAAGTGAAGTAGATTTTTACCTCTAGTAGGATGCCCGAGTACTTTAACAGAAACATTGTCACCCTGATCCCAAAATATGGTAACCCAGAATCATTTGGTCATTACCGGCCTATCAATTTATGTAACACGGTGTACAAAATCGTCTCTAAGATCATTGTTGCTCGGATTCAGCCTTTCCTTCCAAATCTAGTCTCTCCACTCCAAACTGCCTTTGTCCTTGGGAGAAAAGGAATAGACAATGCGATGATAGTCCAAGAAATTATCCATTCCATGTCTAAAGCAAGGGGGAGGTATGGGTACATGGCAATTAAGATAGATTTTGAGAAAACCTACAACCGAATGGAATGGAGTTTTATTCAAGATACCCTTAACCTTTTTAGGTTCCCAAGCCAGTTGATCTCGCTGATTATGAGCTATGTTTTCTCATCCTCAATAGCCATTCTCTTCAATGGGGGTGCTTTTGAGCCTTTTCTCCCTTTTAGAGGTAGATAAGGGGACCCACTGTCCTTGTATCTTTTCATTTTGTGTATGGAGGTTTTGGGTGCTATGATAGCAGAAAAAATGTAGTTCCAAGTTGTGGAATCCGGTCAAGGCTTCATAGGGAGGGATGACCTTTTCACATTTGTTTTTTTGTAGATGATCTTGTGCTGTTTGCAAGGGCGGATCGAAAAAATTGTGTAGCTTTGAGGGAAGTTCTGGATTCCTTTTGTGAACTTTTTAGACAAAAGGTTAGTCAGGAAAAATCTCGGATTTTCTTTTCACCCAATGTATCAGTAGATGGTAGGACTGACCTGTGTAATATTCTGGTTTCGA